>NW_015646354.1:754229-754950 GCF_001515625.1 Sinocyclocheilus rhinocerous | reverse complement strand
ATGGCCAGCAAAACAATCACAAGCCATGTGCTTGAACAAAACAAGACACGAACACGAAGCTAATGAGAATACTCATAAAGCCGTGTGTTCACACAAGACATGACAACATGAAAGCACGCAGCCAATGAAAAACACAAGCTGCGTGCTACACAGCACAAGATGTAACATGAAAGCACGCAGCTCGACACGAGACACGAGGACAGAAGAGTGTACGGCCCGAGTGAACTCGAGAACGCACGCTCCCACAGCAAAACAGAAAATGGAGTGCGAGTGTCCGAACCCCGACACCAAACCGAAACTGAATCTGAACAAGACATGAGTGCCGGGATCCGAACACCACGCTCCAACATGAAACAAGGCACGCAGACAAGAGAGCGCATGGCTCGAGCACACTCAAAGCCGCACACTCACAAGAAAACAAGACAAGACGTGAGTGTCATGAATAAACTAGACCGAAGTGACAGAACCCTGACAAATAGATGATTAAACTAAATTAATAATAATAATAATAATAATAATATAAAAAAAATTTTTTTTTGAAAAAATAAAAAAAACACATTAATTTTCTATAAAAATAAAATGAATATCTCCAACCAGTTAAAGGGGTCATTTGATGCTGCTAAAAAGAACATTATTTTGTGTATTTGGTGTAATGAAATGTGTTTATGCGGTTTAACGTTCAAAAAACACATTCTTTTCCACATACTGTACATTATTGTTT
>NW_015646354.1:739089-754200 GCF_001515625.1 Sinocyclocheilus rhinocerous | reverse complement strand
TGACTCTTAACTTTTATAAAGAATATCTCTTTGGATTTGAGACTTTAGTCTTTGCAACTTTACAGATCTTCTTTATGCACCAAGAGCTTGTAACACTCCAAAGAGAAAGGAAAAATTGAAATCGCATCATATGACCCCTTTAAGACATTCATTTTCTTAGCATAGGTTGGTATTTATTGCAAAAATCCAACAATGATGCGACAGGCTGATGTCATTGTGCCCCTATAGGCTGTGCAACATTAATCTGAGGAGCGGGTCTCTGTCTCTCCGTCTTCCCAAATACAGGTCATTAACAGCAGTTCTGGGAAGCAGGAGGGTTTCCATTAATGCATTAATGAGAGCGTTTGATTACTATCATCAATCAATATGAGGCCATGTGACATCATAAAGGACACAGATGAGTGATCGCTTGAGAGATCAATCGATGGAGACACAAAACAGCACCATACACAACAACTAATCCAGTCGATGTATGGCATTTCTCACTATTCATGTAGGAGTAGATTCAAATCTTGAGTATATTGAATGACATAGCTCTGGCTTTTACTTGTTTCATGCAATTAAACTCAAAGTGCAAATTGACATAAGTCAATGAAATCCTGTGAACATTGACCTCTTGTGTATCTTTATTTGCAAAGTGTCTGTTCTGTTGAATACTTTAATTTAATTTAATTGTATTTAATTTAATTTAATTTATTTATTTTGTTTTATTAAAAAAAACTAGAAAAGCTCCAACAGCATTTGTTTGCAATTACTCTTGGTTTACCTTTAATGAACTTTTCCATGACATTCTAATTTATTGAGATGCACCTGTAAGTGTGGCTTGAGCATCCAAATAAATAAAGGCCTCTGCATGAACCAGAGGAGGACAAGAACTTGCATGTTCAGAAGGTCAGTCCTGCCTCTCCAAGTCACGCCATAGAGCTCTTTAAGAAATGCACAAGTAGGTTCTTAAATCAGATTCAGAACTGTGGCCTTTCTCTTTTGTGAGAAAGACGGTGTTTTGGGATAAACATTACTGAAAGAGCAAATGTGAATCTCTATACGTTCACTGGTATTTTGTATAACCACATAAAATTTCATAAAAACACCCAAATGTGAACTTTTGAAGGACCGTTGAGTTGAATTCTAATTCATTATTGAATCAGTCCATTTCATTCACAAAATATTCAGTCTGATTTGCGAACCGGATCACTGAAAATAATCAGTGAAGTCAATGATTCACTGATCTGCTCTCAATGGTTTTGAGTTAATCGCTGACTGGAGAGTAGATTGTCATTGAATAGCATTAAATCACACAAAGCTATTATATGACTTCACAAGACTTGATTTTGTTAGCAATCATTGCACTTTTATAGCTATGAATCAAGCACGCAGGAGATATTACATAAGGATTATATAAACGTTGAAGACAGCTGCCATATTTACCCATGAAGGCGATTGAGTTTAATCAAAACCTCCCCATACAAATCCCTGTGGTTTAAACAAGAATGGCACTCTATGAAAATACAGTATGTTCTGCTTGCTGGTGTTTATTTATAGCCGTGGAATCGCAGGGTTAATCTCTGTGGCCTAGTTTGTGGGCTGGTACCGAGGATAAAAGCTCACAGCACAAATGAGAGACTGACTCACTGAATTCAACAGGGTATGCAATAAAACAGCTGCAAGAATCGAATCAAAGTGCATGTTATTGATGTTTATATCATTCCGTGTGGTTGTATGTATGTGTGGAAACAGAAACTATTTTCAGACTATTTCTGTACGTCGGCAACTTTAATTTCCCTTAACAGAAATTTAGGGCGGGTGTGACATGTTAAGGAGAGGAATAAATGTGGTCTAAGATCACTATGTGGTCACTGCTTTCAAACCTGCTGTTAAAGTGGTCATATCATTCACTTTTTAATCATTTTATGGTTTTCCTGAACATTATAAGCCCATTTATGCAACTTTTCTTCTGGGACACAAAAGAAGAAGATATGTTTAAAAATGTCTCAGTGTTTGGACATTGTTCTTTCTCATAATAACTTCATATAAATATATACAGATATATAAGAAAGTCATGCAGGTGTGGAACAACATGAAGGCTAGTAAATGATGACAGAATGTTCTTCTGCTTGAGCTAACCTTTTGTTATAATTGGCTAACCTAAAAATTATTTCCATTCCAATTCTGACATCCAAAGGCACAATTTTTTTTTCTCTTATTCCAATATAGTTAGCACTGCTTCACCCAAGTCTTCAAATGGTGACAAAATTTGTGTAAATGCAAAAGAGAGAAATGTTTACGATAATATAAATATGCGGTTTTGTCATATAATTTCGTTAGGTGGAATTACATATTTAGGGTGTGTTGTTACATTAGGGAAATTTTAGCGAAATTTCAGTGAAAATTTTCGCACGAAAAGATCCATTGTCTATTGTCAGTAGAACAGCGATATATATGAATATTTTCAAATCTTCACATTTTCAGATGTTTCAAAACCTTCCTGAATTTCGTCGAAGTAACGGTAAATGTGACCACACCTTTAAAGTCTTCTTCAACTATGATGTTCATTACACAAACAAATGACTCTCATGAACTGGTTCTTTCGAATGAATCAGTCAAAAGAATTCACGAAGCGATAAATAAATAGTATTTTAAAAATCATTCAGATATTTGAGAAAAATATCATTGGTCATTGTTTAGCATATTGAGGTTGAAGCATAATGTTTCTTAAATTGAAATTGAATGAATTAATTTATTTGTTTGTTCGTCCGGTCTATCGTTCGTTCATTCATGGCAGAGTTATAAATTATTCTTACAAAAAAGTGTGACGTTTATATGACTACATGTAACATTTATAATAAAAATAATAATAATAATAATAATGAATTTTTATTGCACTTTTCTCATCCTAAAAAGCACTACATAAAAAAATTAAAATATGCTTACATCAAAATATGCTTACATTTACATTTATGTAATATTATTATACATAAATTCATTTACGCAATATATTTATGATATTGCATTTATGCTAAAACATTTTATGAGATATTTTTGATACATTTATGAGATATATTTTGAATGTTGGCATATATCTACAAATGCCTTTTTTTTTTTTTTATCGTTTTTGCATGATATGACTCATGTAGGAAAGGCCTTGAAATTGCATCATCAACCACTTCACACTTTCTCAGCAAGACGCCAACCATTCCTCCTGAACCCGAGGTCAGTTCCCGAAACGACTGTTAGATGAACTACAGAACTGATGGGCTGACCGAGTTCACCTCAGCTGTGATGGTCAGGAACATTTTCTCCTTTTTCATGAAGTTTCATGAAGTTTCTCCACTTCATGAAAGCGAATGAATTTCCCTCCAATACTTTAACCGCAAGGTGCCTTTATTCCTTTAGTCTCTGTGGTGTGTGCAAATGCGCTGTGTAACAGAATTGTGCTTCTGATCTTCTCGTATTGATCGCATTTAAAGAATTCGCCGAGGGAGAGAAAGGAATCAATTTCGCGCCAACAGCAAGGAATAAACAATAACTCCCAGTTCTCTTCTGTCTGCTCCAGTCTAATGGCTTCTGACAGACACCAAATACTGGGAATAAAATATGCTGGGTTGAAAGTGTAGCCGGCTGTCTAATGTGAATATGTCGGTTCTATTTGTTGGGCTTAAAGAGCTTTAACTGACATCGGTGAGAGCTGGCGTTCTCGGTATTGCGCGTGGTCATCCGTGCTTTAGCGTGCTAACTGATGATAATGGTGTGTGACGCGGCCCATCAGAAGCGAGCGCCGTGAGTGCGTTCTGGAACGATTTGATTTTTCTACTGGGCTGGAAAATGTTCTGGTTTTCCTGCCTATCGCTGAAGGCTGTACCACCTCTGATTTTCTGCGCTGTGTTGTTGTGGTTTTTGGGGAGCCTGTGGACGCTGTGTGGAACAATGTGCCAGAACACCAGTCATCTAAACTGCTGTCGTGTTTTATTAATGCTCAACTCCCCGTGGATCAGATTGTGGCGGGTCGGTCCAGCTGAGGTCACACGGCAGTGGTCAGGACAGGATTAGATGCTCTGACGGATCTTCAGCGGTTTGGGGACTCAATCCCTGGTGTGGTTCTGCTGTAAATCTCATAATACTACAGAAGCTGGTGTTTTTTTAAAGACTGTGGATATTGTATTTTCGTCCAGGAACACACTGGCTCCCTGCTGAAGAGACGAGCGCAGCTGGTGAGCAGCATGTAGGGTTTTGGATGCTGATCTCAGCATGAGTTTCTGCCAGTGTTTGGGAAGCTACTTTGAAACTTTAACTTTCCAAACTACAAGCTTCTCAAAATTATCTATCTATCTATCTATCTATCTATCTATCTATCTATCTATCTATCTATCTATCTATCACCTGGCAATATCTCTCTCTATCTATCTATCTATCTATATATCTATCATCTGACAATATCTGTCTATCTATCTATCTATCTATCTGTCTATCACCTGACAATATCTATCTATCTATCTATCATCTATCTATCTATCTATCTATCTACCTATCTATCTATCTATCATCTATCTATCTATCTATCTATCTACCTATCTATCTATCTATCATCTATCTATCTATCTATCTATCTACCTATCTATCTATCTATCATCTATCTATCTATCTATCTATCTACCTATCTATCTATCTATCATCTATCTATCTATCTATCTATCTACCTATCTATCTATCTATCATCTATCTATCTATCTATCTATCTACCTATCTATCTATCTATCATCTATCTATCTATCTATCTATCTACCTATCTATCTATCTATCATCTATCTATCTATCTATCTATCTACCTATCTATCTATCTATCATCTATCTATCTATCTATCTATCTACCTATCTATCTATCTATCATCTATCTATCTATCTATCTATCTACCTATCTATCTATCTATCATCTATCTATCTATCTATCTATCTACCTATCTATCTATCTATCATCTATCTATCTATCTATCTATCTACCTATCTATCTATCTATCATCTATCTATCTATCTATCTATCTACCTATCTATCTATCTATCATCTATCTATCTATCTATCTATCTACCTATCTATCTATCTATCATCTATCTATCTATCTATCTATCTACCTATCTATCTATCTATCATCTATCTATCTATCTATCTATCTACCTATCTATCTATCTATCATCTATCTATCTATCTATCTATCTACCTATCTATCTATCTATCATCTATCTATCTATCTATCTATCTACCTATCTATCTATCTATCATCTATCTATCTATCTATCTATCTACCTATCTATCTATCTATCATCTATCTATCTATCTATCTATCTACCTATCTATCTATCTATCATCTATCTATCTATCTATCTATCTACCTATCTATCTATCTATCATCTATCTATCTATCTATCTATCTACCTATCTATCTATCTATCATCTATCTATCTATCTATCTATCTACCTATCTATCTATCTATCATCTATCTATCTATCTATCTATCTACCTATCTATCTATCTATCATCTATCTATCTATCTATCTATCTACCTATCTATCTATCTATCATCTATCTATCTATCTATCTATCTACCTATCTATCTATCTATCATCTATCTATCTATCTATCTATCTACCTATCTATCTATCTATCATCTATCTATCTATCTATCTATCTACCTATCTATCTATCTATCATCTATCTATCTATCTATCTATCTACCTATCTATCTATCTATCATCTATCTATCTATCTATCTATCTACCTATCTATCTATCTATCATCTATCTATCTATCTATCTATCTACCTATCTATCTATCTATCATCTATCTATCTATCTATCTATCTACCTATCTATCTATCTATCATCTATCTATCTATCTATCTATCTACCTATCTATCTATCTATCATCTATCTATCTATCTATCTATCTACCTATCTATCTATCTATCATCTATCTATCTATCTATCTATCTACCTATCTATCTATCTATCATCTATCTATCTATCTATCTATCTACCTATCTATCTATCTATCATCTATCTATCTATCTATCTATCTACCTATCTATCTATCTATCATCTATCTATCTATCTATCTATCTACCTATCTATCTATCTATCATCTATCTATCTATCTATCTATCTACCTATCTATCTATCTATCATCTATCTATCTATCTATCTATCTACCTATCTATCTATCTATCATCTATCTATCTATCTATCTATCTACCTATCTATCTATCTATCATCTATCTATCTATCTATCTATCTACCTATCTATCTATCTATCATCTATCTATCTATCTATCTATCTACCTATCTATCTATCTATCATCTATCTATCTATCTATCTATCTACCTATCTATCTATCTATCATCTATCTATCTATCTATCTATCTACCTATCTATCTATCTATCATCTATCTATCTATCTATCTATCTACCTATCTATCTATCTATCATCTATCTATCTATCTATCTATCTACCTATCTATCTATCTATCATCTATCTATCTATCTATCTATCTACCTATCTATCTATCTATCATCTATCTATCTATCTATCTATCTACCTATCTATCTATCTATCATCTATCTATCTATCTATCTATCTACCTATCTATCTATCTATCATCTATCTATCTATCTATCTATCTACCTATCTATCTATCTATCATCTATCTATCTATCTATCTATCTACCTATCTATCTATCTATCATCTATCTATCTATCTATCTATCTACCTATCTATCTATCTATCATCTATCTATCTATCTATCTATCTACCTATCTATCTATCTATCATCTATCTATCTATCTATCTATCTACCTATCTATCTATCTATCATCTATCTATCTATCTATCTATCTACCTATCTATCTATCTATCATCTATCTATCTATCTATCTATCTACCTATCTATCTATCTATCATCTATCTATCTATCTATCTATCTACCTATCTATCTATCTATCATCTATCTATCTATCTATCTATCTACCTATCTATCTATCTATCATCTATCTATCTATCTATCTATCTACCTATCTATCTATCTATCATCTATCTATCTATCTATCTATCTACCTATCTATCTATCTATCATCTATCTATCTATCTATCTATCTACCTATCTATCTATCTATCATCTATCTATCTATCTATCTATCTACCTATCTATCTATCTATCATCTATCTATCTATCTATCTATCTACCTATCTATCTATCTATCATCTATCTATCTATCTATCTATCTACCTATCTATCTATCTATCATCTATCTATCTATCTATCTATCTACCTATCTATCTATCTATCATCTATCTATCTATCTATCTATCTACCTATCTATCTATCTATCATCTATCTATCTATCTATCTATCTACCTATCTATCTATCTATCATCTATCTATCTATCTATCTATCTACCTATCTATCTATCTATCATCTATCTATCTATCTATCTATCTACCTATCTATCTATCTATCATCTATCTATCTATCTATCTATCTACCTATCTATCTATCTATCATCTATCTATCTATCTATCTATCTACCTATCTATCTATCTATCATCTATCTATCTATCTATCTATCTACCTATCTATCTATCTATCATCTATCTATCTATCTATCTATCTACCTATCTATCTATCTATCATCTATCTATCTATCTATCTATCTACCTATCTATCTATCTATCATCTATCTATCTATCTATCTATCTACCTATCTATCTATCTATCATCTATCTATCTATCTATCTATCTACCTATCTATCTATCTATCATCTATCTATCTATCTATCTATCTGATATGGCAAAAAAACTAATTAAATTGTTAAATATATTTGCTGAAAATATGTATGAAATGAAGGCACATATTGTACAAACTTGTCTTAAACATATCCTATAATATATTTTCAGAATGCTAAAAATGAGCCTCTAAATGTCAAGGCTATTCAAATTCAAAATGACTAAAATTCTAACACCAATAGACTGTTATTAACATTAAATATCGTGTTTAAAAATAAATAAAATAACAGCAGCTTTCAGCCTCTAAGCATCATGCAAACATGAAATATCAGACATACAGTAGTGGTTCTTTACAGGTTTTTCATTCCATTGCGCTAATTTTCCATTGTTTTTCTGTAAATGTGTTTGATGGACATGTTTGACATTTGCGTTGGAGTCTTGCATCTTATGCAGCATCTCATGTTTCAAACGGCATTCTAAAAATATGGCGCTCAAGTTAAAACAAGTTCAACTGACGTCTCATAACCTTATGTTTTTTCCCCATTCCACTGCCATCATTGTCAACGAAAAAATGCATTCTGTTCTGTTACGTTACGGTCCTTCATTGAGCGCACTCTCATCGTGAGTAATTTATCGCGTGTGCCGTCATGCGGTCAGATCTTTCTTTTCTCTTAACTGAGAAGTCATTAGCATAATGTCAGCGTGTTTAATTTTAACATTTGGTAATATTTTTATTTAAAAACGCAATTCTTCAATTAAAAAAACAAATTGTGGCAAAACATTAAATTCAGTTTTTTTATTCAAATTTTTATACACTTCAGCAGTGTGTCCGAAAGCAATCTTCAGGTCTTCCATGTTTCTTCTTCCCAGTTTAAAGGTCAAGCAAATCTCCACGTCTTTGAGGACTGGTGTGGCTCTTCAGTCGCTCAGCTCAGGAAGAACCTGCATTTTCCTCTCTACCCCCATGTGAGTATCAACAGAAACACAATCACCTTCTGCTCCAAAATCTGAGACTACTTCTATTTAGCATTTTTAGTGGCATATCATATTATTTGCATAACAATTTGAGAGCGCATTAGTATTTGGTTTGCTGACAGCAGCACTCAAGTTGACATGGACAAAACCTCATGATCACGTTCTCGTGCTTTAATGGAAGAAATCCCAAACGTCCAGGTTTACATGAAGGTCTCAGACGTTTGGTCAGTTGGATGTGTCTGTTTGTTATTTTCTTGAGAGTGTGTGCATGTCTGTGCTTCTCTGTGTCTTTCATAATTCAAAACTCCCACAGACTAGATCTCACGTTCATGTATTCTCAGGTGATGTAGAGATGAAATTGGTTTATCTATTGTCCTGGAGCGGCTATAACTCAGACTCCCGTCTCGAGAGACGTGTGTGCTCTGCTCACATAAACATCAGGAGTTTGTAGGAAAAATAGTGGAAGATGATGCCCTGCTTATATACTGAAAATTGTGCGTAATTATGTTTTCGGAGATAATTAATAGCAAAAGTGGTGTGGATTTACTGATGTGCAGTGCTTTGAGATATTAAAAATGAATCTTTAATTCAAATCTTGAAACAGTTTGGATTCTTTTTTATTGGTCCCGTGGCCGGTATTTACTGCAGGAAGCTTTAAAGAGGACAATTTGTTTTTAGATGAGCGAGTTAATTATTAATATCAACACATTAATTATTGAATATCTGTTTAGCTTGTATGATTTATGAGATGGAGGATACTGTTATGATGGAGTTGAGCTAAATGGAAAGACAAATAGTGAAATCTGGAATTATGATTATGACAATCTTGTATAAAAAATGTGTAAAATACAGATGTGATGCATAGAGTTATTGGTACGGTAAACTTTAGTAGGGATATTTGAGCGTGTTGTTTTGGTTTGATGGCAGCTGTCGTGCTGATATGAGGAAAAACGTAATTGAGTTTTAGAGTAATGTGACAGCGCTGTGTTTGGCATTTTAAAACACAAGCCCACGTCTTTCACTACAGCGGCCGTAAATTTGCATGGGGAGCCCAGTGAAGCGTAACTGAAACGGTGGAAAGTAAATATTAGCAGAAAGCCGAGTAAACAAGCAGCTATGTGATCGTTGGGAGGAACGTGCTCTTTAGAAGAACTTGTCAGTGTGTTGCACTCAGTTGGAAAATCCATTTCTCTACCGTGGAAGAAGAACTTCAGTGTTTTTAGATTTCATTTCATGGAATTCAGTCTAAAACATCATCTGATGCAAATATTTTATCGTGCATATATGCATTTAAAATGAACATCCTGCACTCAAGGGCGTGTCAAAATTTGAGCCAATCCCATTCTCTCTAAAAAATAATGCTCCTCCTCCTTATACCAACTACTTTTTGCATTAGCAAGTTGTATTTGTGTATTGTAAAATAAATATAAGTAAAATATATGAGTTTATTGTTGACTTAAAAATTATAAGATTATACGTATATTATAGTTTTGATAATGAATTATGAATTATTTGGATTTATTATTATTATTATTGTTAATTAATTACATTTATTTTGGAGTCACCACAAAATGTATTTATTTATTTATTTGTTTATTTATTGCCATGGAAATAATTTATTATTATTAATAATTTAATATATATTTACTATTATTATTATTATTATTATTTAATTACTTTTTATTTTGGTGTCACCATGGAAATCATTTATTATTATTATTATTATTTGGTGTCACCATGAAAATATTTTATTTATGTATTTATTTATTCATTCAATTATTCATTAATTTGCCATATTTGCCATTGAGCTGTGCTCACTTTGTCTTTATTCATTATGTAAAGTTTACTTTGTAAAGTTTACTCTGTAAAGCTTAGTGTTATGTTAGAATCATTATTATACTCATACCTTTTGTTCTTTTTAATATTTTTGAATTGTTTTTAGCTTTATTTTTTTGTTTTCATTTAAATGTTTTAGTTTTGAAATGTTGTTGTATGCATTTGTCATTTTTATTTAATTTCTTTTATTTTCTTAAATGTGTATATATATATAGTATTTATAGAGTTTTAGCTTTTAGTTTTAATTACTTTTTCTTATTTGTAAGTCGCTTTGGATAAAAGCGTCTGCTAAATGACTAAAAGTAAAAGTAAAGTAAAAGTAAAGTATTTAAATGTTTAAATGGTCTTGCTCCTATGCCCTTATGTAAATTTTTTGAGAGATTGTAGGGGAGCAGTAGATCCATTAGAGCGGCCTCTAGTGGAAAATGTAAAGTTATACATTGCACAACATCATTTGCTCAGACTGTTCTCTCAGTGAAAGGTGTAAAATTTTGGAACACATTGCCTGACTATTTAAAATCTATTGCAAATTATAATCATTTTAAAAAAGCCACGAAATCTTGGTTGATACATCAACAAACTTAGTAGTCTTGTTTAGTGTACTTATATCATAAATGTGTGTACTACTGTCAGACTTGTGTTCCCGTTGTGTTGTGTTTTCCTCCCCCAAGTTCTCCCTCGTGTTTCCTTATGCCCATATTTGGTTCTTCCTGTTTCCTGTTCCTATTATGTTTCATTAGTTCCAGGTGTTTCTCGTCATGTCTTGTGTATTTCAAGTGTTTCCGGTTCGTTGTTCTTGGTTCGGTATTGTTTATGTCAGCCTCCTCTGCTACGTGTGTTTTCCTGGTTTCCTTGATGTTATTAAAGTCTCCTTGTTGATGTACTCCATGTCTCCTCATTCCTCGCTCCATGCTCCCTCACAGTAGCGATTGTGACAGAATACCGGACCAAAACAGAAACAGTAAGCGGCGCCCCTTCTCAAGCCTGCCGGCCGCTAAGAAGTCGAGCCCGCCAGCCGCAGCTCTCGCAAACCTGCCGGCCGCCGCTGACCCAAGCCCGCTGGCCGCCCTATTCACCCGTAACCAAAAGAGGTGGATGAGGAGAAAAGGATGGCTCACGGCCCACTTCCTCGCCTGAGAGCGCCCCCCAGAGCTCGCTTTAGTGTCGGCTCCAGCCCCAGAGTTCGCTCCAGTATCAGCTCTATCCCCTGACCAGAGTCGAGAGATGGCTCTAGCCCCAGACCAGCATCAAGATAAGGCTGCAGTACCCTCGTTTAGCCCACGGAGGGCTCCTGTTCCTGATTTTAGCCCATGGAGGGCTCCATTCCCCGAGTCTAGCCCAGAGAGGGTCCCAGTGCCCGAGTCTAGCCCAGTGAGGGCTCCTGTCCCCGAGTTTAGCCCAGTGAGGGCTCCTGTCCCCGAGTTTAGCCCAGTGAGGACTCCTGTCCCCGAGTTTAGCCCAGAGAGGGCCCCAGTCTCCGAGTTTAGCCCAGAGAGGACCCCAGTCTCAGAGTTTGGCCCAGAGAGGGTTCCAGTCCCCGAGTTTAGCCCAAGGAGGGCTCCAGTCCCCATGTTCAGCCCAAGGATGGCTCCAGTCCCCACGTAAAGCACAGGGAGGGCCACAGTTCCCGAGTTAGGCCTATGGAGGGCCTCTGAAACCGACATTCTCCACAAGGATTTATTTTTTTTTGGGGGGTAGTAGGGGTCCATCCGTGGAGGCCGGGCGAGTGCCGATGCCAGGCTCCCCGAGCTCCCTGTTCCGCCATGGCCTCCTGAACTGTCTGCTCCGCCATGGCTTCCTAGTCTGGCTGTTCCGCCATGGCCTCCTGAACTGCCTGCTCCGCCATGGCCTCTGGAACTGCCTGCTCCGCCATGGCTTCCCAGTCTGCCTGCTCCGCCATGGCCTCCTAGTCTGCCTGCTCCGCCATGGCCTCCTAGTCTGCCGGATCCACCAGGGGTCCTGGAATGGGTACCGCTCTGGAGGCCTGCTGTCCCGTGTCTGTCCTGAGGGGCCTCCAGAGCGCCCACCCCCTCTCCCCGTTGGATGTTGTGAGGTGCGAGGACACGCCTTCCTGGAGGGGGGAGTAATGTCAGAATTGTGTTCCCATTGTGTTGTGTTTTCCTCCCCCAAGTTCTCCCTCGTGTTTCCTTATGCCCATATTTGGTTCTTCCTGTTTCCTGTTCCTATTATGTTTCATTAGTTCCAGGTGTTTCTCGTCATGTCTTGTGTATTTAAAGTGTTTCCGGTTCATTATTCTCGGTCCGGTATTGTTTATGTCAATAACCTCCTCTGCTACGTGTTTTTTCCTGGTTTCCTTGATGTTATTAAAGTCTCCTTGTTGATGTACTCCACGTCTCCTCGTTCCTCGCTCCGCACTCCCTCACAGTAGCGATCGTGACAACTACTTGTTGTTTTTTGTAACTAATTTATAAAAGCCCTCCTAGGGACAAGTGTTGCAAATTAGCTTCGGCTGCAAGCACTATGGTACATGTGTCAGACTCTGGGCCAAGTTTTGTGTGTGTCTTTGCTCCCTATGTGCTCCGTCATCCAGTTTCTCTGTCTCGTGTTTTGAATACCTTGTTCCCAGGTGTTTCCTATGTTGATTGTCTTATGAGTTCCAGGTGTCCCTTGTCTTCCCCTCATCAGTTCCTGTCTATTTAAAGTGTGTTCTAGTTCTTGTCCTTTGTCAGTCGTTGAACGTCATCCTGATGTGTCAAGTCCTGTGATCCCCAGCCTTTGTTTAATAAACCCTTTTGAGTTACTTTACTCCGTGTCTCCTCGCTCCTTCGTTCCCGTGTTCCTCGTGTGTGTGAACCGTGACAACATGCATGGGATGACTGTTATTTCAGTTTCATCTATGTTTATTGTATCTGTCCCTAACAATTAAAACATTAAATAAAATAAAATAATTACAATATTTTTAATTACTTTTATTTTGTTATGACATGACCATGGCACAATTCTGATGTCATTTTACTCACCCATTTTTAGGTGAAGTATTCCTTTGACAAACTTTTGGCAAACTGCAGTTTTTGTTGATTATTATAGGGTTTTGGAAGGTGTGTCTGCAAACCTCCAGCGTTCTCTCCTCATGTGGGTGGTTGAATTTAATTGAAAGCCCCAAAATGTTGTAATGGGTGGAATTATACAGTTGGCTTTTCCTGATCTGTCTTTGTGAATTCTGTTTAGTTCAGACCACCTACACAGTCCTCCCACCTCCTCAACTTTACTTTGTCATTTATTTATATATTTAATTTTTGGTTCTTTTTTGGCAGGCCTGTTTTTATAGATCACAGATCAAGATGTCTGACAGAACTCGCCCCAAATTAAAAGCACGTACAGCCAATACTGTGAAAATACTTACTCTGTTCCGGAAAGCCTTCTCTCTGTTCCTCCGCTTCTTTATCTCCGTCTGTCTGTCCCTGTGATTGTTGTAAACAGATGACAGATATCTGTTTAGCATTTATGGCAGGGTGAGATTGGACAGACAGAGCAGGAACGGCTTCAGAACTCACAGAGGTGTTTTATTTGA
Source organism: Sinocyclocheilus rhinocerous (assembly GCF_001515625.1). Classification (NCBI taxonomy): domain Eukaryota; kingdom Metazoa; phylum Chordata; class Actinopteri; order Cypriniformes; family Cyprinidae; genus Sinocyclocheilus; species Sinocyclocheilus rhinocerous. The sequence goes on along the minus strand of NW_015646354.1, from coordinate 740,084 downwards.
AATAAAATGAGCCCCATTATGTCTCAGTGATTGATTTTTATAAGATATAAGACTTTTATAACAATTTTATGACAATCACATTAAAACTGACTTGAAAACTTTGTATGTCTTCATTATTCATAGTTGCTTTTTTATTATAAATTTGTGAAAATCTAAACATACAGTGGAATAAATAAATGTATTTTTTTTTATAAATGTATTGTGTGTGTGTGTGAAGTTATTTTGTTATTTTTGTTTTACTCATTATAGTTGTCTCTCTGGCATAATCTCCAACACAACCATCAATTTTATGCCTATTAATGATTTTTTAAACGTTAATTAACATGTTTAATAAGGTGGCAACAGTGTCAGCAAAAGATAAAATATTAAATCTGAAAATATGTGATGTGTGAAGAAAACAAAGTAAATATCATTTCCCAACAAAATATTTTGTGTCACTTCCAACCAAGCTGTGATTTTGTCAAATTATGCTAAATGTGTGTGAAACAACACAAAATATTAGCTTTGAAATTAGCTTTAGCAAGGCTAAATTATTCCAGAGATGTTTGAAAAGTAAAAAAGTACTGTATTTTAGCACACCTACCGTGTCTGTCTTTGCTCATCCCACCACATACTAATTTCATAATCATGCGTTTTATCTCTCCAGACGAGAACTACTGTGAAGAAGTTGGCCGTGGCTCCAAAATGGAAGAACTATGGCCTGAGAATATTTGGATACATTCTACCTTACAAAGATGGTAAATGCTTGTTTATATTAACAAGGTGCAAATGGGTGCAAACCCTCACAATCACACACATACATGTTATCAAAGAATAAGAAAGTATATTCTATATGCAGGTGATTTTCAGTTTGCGGTTTCTTCCGATGATAACTCAGAGTTCTGGTTGAGTTCAGATGACAGTCCTCTCAACGCCCGTCTGCTGGCCTACGTGGGAAAGGTAAGTGATTTCATATTATTATATTAGTTAACGAAAACTAATACAATGAAACATTT
>NW_015646354.1:727826-739027 GCF_001515625.1 Sinocyclocheilus rhinocerous | reverse complement strand
TAAATATAATGTAAGTAAAATACTTAAATATATTTTGTATATTATGTAGTTTATATTACTTGCCCATGAACCTGTATTCAATTTTATAGGTTTTAAAGAATAAATATCATTCAGCACTCCTTTCATTAGTCACTGAATAACAGATTCCAGAGTCAGCAGTGGTTATTTCCTCAAATGGAGGACCTTGCTGTTACTGCATGGTGGATTTCATTTAGATTTATTCCCCAGAGGTCTCAGTACTTAGAAGTGAAGATTTGTATGATGTGAGGGAGCATTGGCTTTGTAAAACACAATTAGCGCCTCAGCCAGAAGCCTGTGAGAGTGCACAGGGAATGTGTGGTTTACTGGTGTATCGATTACGTCTGGCTCAGACAGGGCTTGGCGCTCGCCAGCCAAGGACTCGATACCCTGTCACAGAGACGTCTGATCGATTGAAACGCCGAGGCTCGGAGGCGTCTCTTCGTCTAAGAAAAGAATTGCAGCCTGTCCGGAATTCCGAGCGACTCCTTACGGAAGCGACAGACCTTTTCCAGTCACCTGTAGATGGGGAAATCCATCCAAGCTGGAGAAACAGAGAAACTCATTGTGTCTGTTTCCGTAAATATAGATGCTCAAATGTTTCGAGATTCGTCTGAAGGTTAATTTAGCGAAGATTCATTTCAATTTTGAGGTGACGACTTGACAAATAGGGAATGAAGTGGCAGCAAAAGAGCTGAGAGGGAAGATAGACACGAAGAAGAAAGAGCAATATCTTGCTTCAGTATAATAGAGGTGTGACTCCATTGCTCCCGTATTTTCTCTCTTTACCCCCTTTCCATTTATTCAAGATTCCAGGGTCGCAGAAATGAGTTTCTTCAATGTAATTCTGTGTTTGGGGAACGTTCGCATGGCTCAAAAATAGACAGAAGAGCATAAAGGAGAGAGGAGCAGTGGGGTAACGCCAACAGAAATACCTCAGACTCCTCTGAAAGATGAAAAATACAGCTGCCAGGTTATGCAAGGGATAGTTCACACAAAAATGAAATTTTGCCATCATTTACACTTTATTGTTCCAATCCTGTATGGCTTTCTTTACTTTCAGCGGTACAAAAAAATGTACCGTGTCCAAGATGATAAATATCTTACACTGAAAAAGACGCAGAGGGGCTGTCAGTCTCCAGAAATGACAAAAACGGCTCCAGAAGTGCCACTATCACTATATTCCAAGTCTTCTGAGAGTGAACAAAAGCTTTGTGTGAGAAAGAGACTGACCTTTGAATAATTAGTTAAAAATCCACCTCACTGAGACCATGTCGATAAATGGTCATAAACATACGATAAATGGTACATTTTCCACAAGTTTTGTCCTCTTAACATGGAAAAGATACGTTTATTGTGTGTCGCGACTTGTCTTGTTAGGACACGTTTTAGCGAGGGGAAGATTTTTCGAACCAGCCGTCATGGCGATGCACAAAAAGCAACAGTCGACTCTATTTTGGAACATACAAATTGCTTTTCTAGAGTCATATTACATTGTGTCTGGTTAGGAAACATGATAAAACTCTACATCTTTACAAACAATTGAATATAATGCACCATGGCAAGCAGTGTTGGGGAAAGTTACTTTTAAAAGTAATGCATTACAATATTGCATTACTCCATAAAAAGTAACAAATTGTTTTGTGTTAGTAACTAATAGTTTTGCGTTACTTTTTGTCAGCCAAAAGTTATATTTTTGGCAACTGTAAGGGCCCTTTCACACCAAAAGTGAAATGAATAAGCCTCAGGCTGACAGTAGTGCCTCTGCACTTACTCCCAATTTCTCTTAACATGGGAACAGGAGAGGTGTCAGTGAATAATTCGGAAAACAAAGTAACTTAAGTTATTTGTTTGAAAATTTAACTCAGATATTTTGATGTAAATTTAAAAGTAATGCGTTACTTTACTAGTTACTTGAAAAAGTAATCTGATTACGTTACTTGTAATGCATTACACCCAACACTGATGGCAACAACGACAACAACAGCATTGGTTCATCTGTCTTGTGATTGATTGTTCCTTGATGTGCCATATTTCAATATATAAACATTTTCACAAGTATTTGTCCTCTTAACATAGAAAACATGGATTAACATGAAAAATATATGTTTATTGCGTGTCGCGGCACATCTGGTTAGAAGGAGGGGAGAGATTTTTCTAACTAGCCGTGATGACGAAACGCAACAAGCAACAGTTGTTTCGATGTTTGGAACAATTGATTCGGTATCATGTACCTTGATTTGGCTATGATTTGTGATTGATTTTGTTGCGTTTTGTACCTGTCGCATCTGGTGAGAACAGACATATCGATTGTCACCAGAGTTGTATCACATCGTATTTGGTTAGGAAACGGTGTAAAACTACTAATCTTTACGAACATTTCACGATAAGTTGCTTGTCATGTGATAGATTTTTGCTTGATGCAACATATTTGAATGTAGTAAACATGTCCTAAGGGAACATTTTAATTTTTCGCAATTATAACTCGAGCAAGTTTTCAAGTCCTGATTATAACGTTAGCTACTAAGACAAAGAACAGCAGCATTTTCATTGTTTTGATCTATACAGTGAAAGTCAGTGAAGTCCAAACATTCTTCAAAATACCTTATTTTGTGTTCTGCATAAGAAAGAACATCATGCAGGTTTAGAATGACACAAGGGAGTGAAGGTCTTCCAGAATTAAGTTTTTTTGGGTGAACTATCCCTTTAAGAGTTTCACCCGATGGACAATAAAACAAGCATACAAAATCCCATAGACATACACTGAAAGGATGACTCCATCCATATCTGGAGACTACGAGTAGACTCTTTTGACTCATAACACATAAAACACCCTGAATACCCGATTATAAACTACACAACAATGCCCTGTAGCCAAAAAAAAATTCCATAAGCACCATTCACATTTTTCCCTTTAGAGGGTGGATGTTCTGTGGAGCTCATGCAGAAAATGAGTCATCAGTGTAAATATAAATCTTCTAGCTTTAAAGCATTATGGGTATCCCTCCCACTGTTTTGAATGGAAACGGTACTAGAGTGGAATAATCATGTGTCCATCTCATTTTTAATGTTCTTATGTCTCCTTTGATGCATCTTTTCATTTGCAAAACATCTGTGAAAAGAAGTGTGCTTAATTGTATTGAATGTGCACTTGTAGTGTACTTCAGATCTTAAAAGTCTGTTTTTAAGAAACTACTTTCAGATCATTTTAATGAAAAAAAAACATTTGAGTGTACATCTTTTCATTTGCAAAACATCTGTGAAAAGAAGTGTGCTTAATTGTATTGAATGTGCACTTGTAGTGTACTTCAGATCTTAAAAGTCTGTTTTTAAGAAACTACTTTCAGATCATTTTAATGAAAAAAACCATTTGAGTGTTCTTATAGAGTTCAGTTTTTAACAGTTTTTTAACCCACTTGAGTAGATTTTGAAAAAGAGCATGTTGTGATAATGTCAAATTAAACATTTTACTGTAAAGAACATTTTAAATCATGTTTTAATAATTTTTGTTGTACTTTAAAGAAGTATAATTATTTTGACATGTTAAAGGGATAGTTCACCCAAAAATGAAAATTCTGTCATTAATTACTCACCCTCATGTCATTCCAAACCCGTAAGACCGTTCATCCTCGGAACACAAATTAAGATATTTTTGTTGCATTCCGAGAGCTCTCTTACCCTCCATAGACAGCAAGGATCCTATTTTCCTACAACAAGGACATTTTGAAGAGTATCACATACGTAAACACACAGCCAGATCATTTCCATAATGACCAGCGCAGTCTACCAAGAGCAGCGCAAATTAGTGCCTGCTTTAAGACATTTTTTTAGGGCGTTGAATAATGGCACAAATATCAGTAATTTGACGAGCACAAACATTAGTAAATCGCATTGCGTGATACATTTTAATACTCTCCTCCCATAAATTTTGCGTCTGAAAGGGAAACTCCTACAAATGCATATTCAATAAGTTCAGGTGCAAAAATAACTGTGTCCACACCTTTTCAGCGCTAATTCTTCACTGTGCGTCTTAAGTAAATCCTGACAGGACTATTTTAACGCCAAAAGACAGTTTGCGCTTGCGCAAGCTGTTAGTAAATCTGGCCCTATAGCACATGTAAAGTACTTGATTATAATTTGAGCAGTAGTGTCTTATACAGTATTACATTTAAAGTTAATATGTATTTTAAATGTACTAAATTGCAAGTTCATCATTACAAATATATTTAAATACATGACCAGTGTTGCGGGCAACACATTACAAGTAACGTCTCGGTTACGTATGTAACCCTTGTTCCCTGAGGGAGGGAACGGAGATGTTACGTCGACTGACGTTAGGGGTCTCACTCGGGAGCCCCAATCACCTCTGAGATTTAGAAGAAAGGGCCAATGAGAATTGGTGAGTGGAATTTGCATGCCAAGCCACTCCCCCGTACATACGGGTATATAAGATGGCGGCGTGCATCCACTCATTCAGGTTTGTGCTGAGGAGCCGAGACGCATCCCAGCATTCAGCACAGTTTGAGGTTGTGGCATGAGGGATGTAACGTCTCCGTTCCCTCCCTCAGGAAACAAGGGTTACATACGTAACCGAGACGTTCCCTTTCAGTCAGTCACATTCGATGTTACGTTGGCCGACGTTAGGGGTCCGTATGGAAAATGCCACAACCCGAACCGTGTTACGTAATTTGCAAATGCAAATGTTGACAGGCAAGTGTGGAGGGGGACAGCCTCCGCTCCAAAGCACCACACCACAACCGAGCATCTCTGAGGGTCCTCTCTGCAGGAGGAACACCACTCAACGAATAGACCCCACTTCAATGCATAGGCCTGCCTCGTAGAGGGGGCTCTAGCTTGAGTGATAGTATCTATCATGGCCTGAGAAATGCCAGAGAGGTCTACCACGTCCCATTCAGAAGCCAGATGTGCAGGTTCCATAGATCGGGTCGCGGGTGCCAGATCGTGGAAAGAAGGTCCTTCCTCAGGGGAACCCTCCAGGGAGGGGCTGTCGCGAGAAGCATGAGGTCGGCAAACCAGGTGCCGGTGGGCCAAAACGGCACAACCAACAGGACCTGCTCCTCGTCCTCCCTGATCCTGCACAGGGTCTGTGCAAGGAGGCTCACTGGGGGGAAGGCATACTTGCGTAAACCCTGGGGCCAGCGCATCCATGCCGAGGGGAGCCTCGGTCAGGGAACAAAACAGTCGGCAGTGGGAGGACTCTTGGTAAGCGAACAGGTCCACCTGGGCTTCCCCGAATCGACTCCAATTAAGCTGAACCACCTGAGGATGGAGACTCCATTCTCCGGGGAGGGTAAGCTGTCGTGAGAGCGCATCCGCTGCACGATTGAGCTCTCCCGGAACATGAACGGCACGCAGCGATTTGAGCCGAGTCTGACTCCAGAGGAGGAGATGGCGGGCGAGTTGCAACATGCAACGGGAGCGTACACCGCCATGGTGGTTCATATATGCCATTGTCACTGTGTTGTCAGTTCAGACAAGTACATGCTTGCCCTGCAGCAATGGTCAAAACCGGACCACTGAGGAGTCAGTTTGCCATTAAAAGGCTTCATTGTACTGCAAAACTTCTTCCACAAGATTGAGCATTTATTGAAAGCATGATGTGTACCTCCACTCCACCTGTGCATATTTTTAAAAAAGGTGATGTAGGTGATGTTTGATATATAAATAAATATATGCAGTATATATATATATATATATATATAAAAATTTTAATTATGAAAATATTTTCTGCAGTTCTCCAGCTGTGATCCTTTGGCCACTCACACTAGCCTCCTCGCCTTGCTTTAAGATAATATAGACACACTTCCAGGCAGATTTGTAACATTTTTTTGTTGATGCGAACTTCTCAATTATTTCCCTGATGGTGGAACTGGTCATTTTCAATGCTTTAGATATTTTCTTGCAGCCACTTTCTAATTTGTGAAGCTCAATAATCATTTGCTGCACATCAGAAATATATTCTTTGGATTTACTACTTGTGATGGATGATTACGGGAATTTGGCCTCTGTGTTTCTCATATTTATACAGTAGTCCTGTGAAACAGAAAGCCATGGCTGCATAATTTCATGTTTGTAGTCACTCTGGTGTGCTGAAAATTGTAAACATGACTGGGGATATACTTTAGAGATATTTTACTCATAAGAATTTCTAGGGATACCAGTAATTGTGGTCATTATTAGAGAAAAACATTTATTTCATAATGTGATTTTTTCCCCCCACTTTTGAAAGATCAAATTGATTAACAATGCAGATTTATTTTCACAGCTTTCTTTGATCATATTTATCAAGGGTGCCAACAATTTTGACCACGATTGTACCACTTGACATTAAATGTAAACTTTTCTTTGAAAAACACACTCTTATATCATTTACCCATATATATATATATATATATATATATATATATATATATATATACCACCCACATTTACACAACTATTTGTTGTTCAGAAGCCTCACCTATACACTCATGGTCAGATAATGAGAAATAAATACATAAAAATACTAAAACAATTATTATGAGTAAAGAAAAAAAAAAGTATATTATTATAAAATTTAAATGAAAAAGGATAATATGAAAGGAATAGTTACTCAAAAATGAATATTTGCTGAAAATCCAAGATGTAGATGAGTTTAGCATTGCATCACTTGCTCACCAATGGATCCTCTGCAGTGAATGGGTGCCGTCAGAATTAGAGTCTAAACAGCTGATAAAAACATCACAATAATCCACAAGTAATCCACACCACTCCAGTCCATCAGTTAACATCTTGTTAAATGAAAAGCTGTGTGGTTGTAAGAAACAAATCCATCAAGACGTTTTAACTTTAAACCATCACTTCCAGCCAAAGTACGAGTCCATAATCCATAATAACGCTTCCCTCCATTGAAAAAGTTAATCTCCTTTTGTCTCTCACATCAAAATCCACCCACATATTTGTTTAGAACTTGATCTGTGCATATTTCCCCTCCTGATTCGGATGAGATGACTTTTTTCACTAATCAATATGAATCCGAGGACTCGTATTTTAGCTGGAAGCAATGCTTTAAATTTAAAATGCTTTATTGATGGATTTGCTTCTTGCAAACACGCAGCTTTTTGTTTCACAAGATGTTAATTGATGGACTGGAGTGGTGTTGGTTACTTGGTGGATAATTGTGATGTTTTTATCAGCTGTTTGGACTCTCGTTCTGACGGCACCCATTCACTGCAATGCTACATTTCTCCAAATCTGTTCCCGTGAACAAACAAACTGTTGGCCTGAGGGTGAGTACATTTTCAGCAGATTTTCATTTTTGAGGGGTGAACTATTCCTTTAAGTAAGAGACGTCTCATTTAGTAGATCATTTTATGTAAACCAAATTACACATTGATTACAACATTAATGATCAAGGAATCCTTTGGTTTGTTCTGTATTTCAGCTGGGATCTGAATGGACCGCACCAGGAGAGTTTACCAAGTTCAGGTCTCAGGTGTCCAAGTCTGTGCAGTAAGTACATACTGTATACACACAGTCACATCTTAGGAATTTATTGCGCTGTGGGAAATTGTATTGTGCAGATTGAGATCATTAATACAGAAATGTGCATGCTGTGTATGTTTGTGTGTATCACTTCCTGTTGTATTGTCCAATCAAGGGCCTCAATTCCTCTTTTTGTAAACGAACCGCCCACACTCATGTCTATTGATGCAGTTATTTTACCCCTGATGGTGTTGATTGGGTTGGTAATTGGAGGAAATTGCTGGCCTTTATCTGATCGGGCATTTAATGATCGCCTTTCTCCGCTCGGCTCAAAGCGCTCACATCATTTACAGCCGTACGACTGCTGTGATTTAAATATCACATCGAAGAAAGAGCAGTGTCGCTTCAAAGATAGGAACACCTTTTCCGCTTCAAATAAGCAGCGCACGAACGGTCGATTAGCATATCGTATTTCTAGTCTTTCCATAAAAAGCCTGTTTCAGCCAGCAAACCGTTTTAATTCAGCACTCTGCACTAATTCTCCATTATTAATGGCTTCAAATGGATCTGCAGGAATTAGCAGTGGGTTTGTTTCCATATGTGTGGCTGTAAAGTGATCCATAGCCTGGCCTTTATCTTGAGTGTATTTAATAATGCATAAACTAATCCGACCTCATTTCGTGAACCTGAGTGTATAGATAGTAACCACCGAGGCACCGTTTTAGATTTGTACTCCAGCAGATAATACGCTGCCTAGATGATTTAAGCCTTTATATTTAGGAATTCCATTTCCATTTGTAAAAGTACAGGATAATAGACATGTGGGCTGCCAGATTGAGGCTGTGTGTAATTTGACAGTCTTGTATAATTCCACCTTGTTGGTACTTGTTTTGTGGCTCTGTGATTATATGGATAATGTAAATGTCTCATATTCTCATATATGAAGCTTATAAATGTACACTAGTATTCAAAAGTTTGGGGTCAATAAGATTTTTGAATCATTTTATTCAGCCAGGATGTGTTAAATGATCATAAGTGATAGTAAAGATGTTTGTAGTGATGCAAAATATTTCTTTCAAATAAATGCAGTTTTTTTTAACGCACAACTCGTCAAATAGTCCTGAAAAAAAGTTAAATAAATAAATAAATGTTAGGCAGCACAATTGTTTTCATCATTGATAATGAGCAGCAAATCAGTATATTAGAATGATTTCTGAAGGATCATGTGACACTGAATACTGGAGTAATGATGCTGAAAATTCAGCTTTGCATCACAGGAATTAATGACATTTTAAAATATATTAAAGCAATAAGCCCCGTGAAGCCGTGGTTTACAGTGAATTTATAACAGCTAAGGGGCGTTGTTAGACACGAAGCGGAGTGCCTAAATCCCCCTTAGCTGTTATAAATTCACTGTAAACCACGGCTTCACGGGGCTTATTGCGTTTATAAAATGGTTATTCCATATACGTAGTAAGGTTTCACAAAATAGAACAGAGCAAATAAAGTGCAATGATATTAATAAAAACAGTATTCTTCCGCCAAACAATGTAGTTCCTCAGAATCAGTTGTGGTTGCAACAAAGTGGTTGCCAAGCAACAGACAAATGTAAACAAAGGTGTATGTTTGTAGAGTAATTTACAACAGCTTCGAACGTGGCTCAACCAATCAGAATCAAGGACCGGAACTCTCTGTTTTATAATTAAATATAAAGCTGTTATTTTGAATTGTAAGAATATTTTCCAGTATTACTGATGTACTGAGTATTTTTGATCTAGTAAATGCAGTCGTGGTGCAAGTGATTTCAAAAGTATAAAAACAATTGTACTGACCCCAAGTTTCGAACAGTACTATATTCAAATATTATTTAAATACTTTTTATGAAAATTAGATATATGCTAATTATTATTTTTAATTATATGTAAGGTATTTTGACACTTAAGCTACACATGATCATATTTGATCAAAATACACAATATCTACATAACTCAATCGAGCTATTCTAATCAAATTTGAATGTGCATTCAAAGAAATGAATGAATCAGATATAAATGAGCACAAATAAATCTTAAACAATTAATTTTATCCCACATTTATTAAGGTGACACAGCAGAAAAGTGGTAGATCTGTATCTGTATTATGGGTTTACCAAATTAAAAACACAGAACAAAATTTGAATGCTGTTTTCTGACACACAGCACACTCACCTGCTCTTGACCGTTGGCAGTGAGTCACTACAGAGCATTTGATTTTTCTGCATTATTCATTTAGTGTACTGCGTGTAAGTGTTTCACCTATTACTGCCCTTGATGTGGGGCTGGATGGAGGAAGTGCCCCCTCAGGAATGACACTATGATCCCAGACCTGCATAGAAACACAGCATTTAACCCTCCTTCTGCACCATCTGAGGTTTTTTTTTTAATGAAGACCACTGAATGGAGATGTTTAGGAAAGTCTACAGAGAGGGCAAGAAAACAGACCAAAGCACTAAACCCATTTTGAGATGATTAAAAGCAAATTTGCCAACATGAAAGCTTTTAATAAACTCGCTGCTAATGTTTGCCATAAGTCCAGGGATTCTTTGTTCATCTCTTGTGATGTGTGCTATGAATTACAAGGCTTATCCATTACTGGTGGATGCTAATAATGTCTTAATTACTTTACTTTTTAATTAAGGAGATCCATAATTAGCCTCAGATTAGATATCAAAGAACAACCCACTTTATTTGATGCATATCAGCCAGTATAATAATATTATCTGCATTGTTTTGTCCATATTTTCACTGCCATCCAAGAAGGTTCACAACAATATCAAAGAAACATGCTGATGTTTCTTATAGTTTCATCTTCATTCAGAACTTCTTGAGGAACTACTTCTTCAATGCTGTTGTGCATTTACCATCCATTGATATAAAAACACACATTCAAAACTTCTTCCCACATCTGGCAATGACTAATTTTAGCATGATATGCCCTTAAGTGAATGAAGCTGTTTAGATGAAGTCGCAAGAAGATAATAGACCTTTAAATTTGCATCCTTGAATTCTGAAGTTCAAAAGCTTTATAGTGAGCTGCCATGCTGTCTACTGCCTACAAGACAGCATCCTAATGTAAATGGAGCTTCATTAGTGACTGATTTAAAATATTTACATATTAGGGAGCAACTGAAATTGCTCCTCACCTTAGTCTAGACCTACAATGAATTCCAATAGAGTTTGCCGTTAGCATGTTGCTAAGCTAACCCTTGAGGTTGTAAAGGGTTTGTTCACACAGAAATTAAAGTGAAGTCATCGTTCCAACACCGTATGCCCTTCTGTTCTGGAGGTATATGGGAACAAACAAACCTAAATTGAATTGGTGTTCTGTACACAACTGTGCGTTCATGAGACTCTTTTAGCAACTCTGTTCACACCGACTCACCCGGAAAAAACACCTGAGTGCACCTTTTTAACAAATCAAGATTTATAAAAACACAGCAAAATTCCATCAGCATACTTTCTTCTCTGAGGTAAATATATCTGTTGTGTTCTTCGCAACAAGTTATCACGTTCATCTGTCAACTGGAGATTCACTCTAGAGATATTCAACTCAGTGAAGAAAGTAAGCATTGTATTTCACGTTGTGTTTTTATTTTAAAGGGGTCATATGATGCGATTTCAATTTTTCCTTTCTCTTTGGAGTGTTACAAGCTCTTGGTG
>NW_015646354.1:725849-727773 GCF_001515625.1 Sinocyclocheilus rhinocerous | reverse complement strand
GCATAAACACATTTCATTACACCAAATACACCAAATAATATTATTTTTAGCAGCATCATATGACCCCTTTAACTTGTTTGCTTTCCTGGGCGATTTAAAGTGAACTGCTGTGCTAATGAACAGAATCCAATGGCCAAGAACAGGATTTTTGTTAAATAATACACTATTTTTCAGTTTTTTTTTTTTTACCAAACCCCATTATATTCTCCCAGAACATTTTTTTTTAAATCTTATTTTGTGATCTGAAAAAGAAAGAAGGGCATACTGTATTGGAACAACACAAGGGTGAGTAAAACTCACTCATGCACAAAAGTGTTTTGCTTTGCACTGTAACTTTGTCCCACAAATGATTCTTGTTGAGTGTGACATTAGCATGTTGTTAAGCAAACAACCGGATACTCACATTTAGTGTTTTGCTTGCGAAGTGCATAATAACCTTGTCCTACAAATGATTCCCATTGGGTTTAGCTTTAGCCTGTTGCTAAGCTAACAACCAGATGTTTCGTTTACGAAGTGCATTGTAATCTCATCCCACAATTGATTCTACACGTTAGCATGTTGCTAAGCTAGCAACCAGATGTTTTGTTTGCACATGGTAAACTCAAACCACGATTGATTACAGTTATGGTGTGTGCACACCAAATGCTAATATGTGCAATAATGCTCATATATTTGTTATCGCTCTAGATTTTCATGTCACTCACACGAATAAAATTATTGCGTAATGCTCTCCTCCATTTTCTGATACAACCGGACGTGTCAAACCTGACGTGTAAATAAGCTTTTTGTTGACTGGTTGCGCAACAACACAACAACTCGAGCGGAAGATGCGATTGAGGTGTATATCGTGCATTTGCAGCAATCACGTCACCCAAATCACGTCATTTGCACCGCCCGGTGCGAATTCGCGTCTATTTGCATCTTTGCACTGACTTTGAATGTAATCCACTCACGCAAATAATTAAATTCTCTTTTGGTGTGCACACACCATTAATTTGGCTTTAGCATTTTGCTAAGCTAACAACCAGGTGTTTTGTTTGTGAAGTTCATGGTAAATCCAAACCACGATTGATTCCAGTTGAGTTTATTTTTAGCACTGTTAAGCTAACAACCAGATACTCACATTCACAATAGTAATTGTTAGCGCAATAAACTTGAACCACAATTGAATCCAGTTGAGTTTGTCTTTAGCATTTTGCTAAGCTAAAAACTTGATACTCTAAACAAAAATACATGCTACACAAATACTGGGTAAAAAAATAACTCATTATTTTTTCTCCAGCATTTGAATAAAATATATTAATTTTCAATAGACTTTTCTACCGAGCTCAGCGCAGTGCGTTCTGGGACTGCATTTTCTGTAAATGATCCATGCAATGCTGCCTTAAAACTTAAGAAGGTATCTCAGGTCACCATAATTATACTCTTTAGACAAACCTTCATGTCTTATCGAGACATAAAATCTCAGTAATGTTTTGTAACACAGCTATTATTTCAATAACACAATCCTGTCCTAAAGCGCAGAGATTGAATCAAGCAACGTCAGTAAAAAACGACAAATGTGTAGGCATAGTTAAGATTTTTCACAATGCCGTTTATCATGATTACCGTGATCATAAATCAATGCCGTTATTGAGTTTGAGGAATAGAGAAAGAGAAGGGGAATGATGGGTATTGATCGGAGGTTAAGCACTTTGCTTTTAAGCAGGATAGTTCATCCTGTAGAAGCAGGCATGAGTCTTTTCCACCCTTACAAAGCATTGATTAGATAAAGTATCTTATCTAAGAGCACATCTAGCCGACACAAGAAAAGACAGACTTCTCCGCTGGCACCCATTCAGAGTGCACTCGCCTGCTTATATTGAGTTGAGCTGAGGACCTGCTTTTATGCTGAAGAGCTCCAACCTGCGTGTGAATCAAGACG
>NW_015646354.1:713168-725100 GCF_001515625.1 Sinocyclocheilus rhinocerous | reverse complement strand
GACACAAGAAAAGACAGACTTCTCCGCTGGCACCCATTCAGAGTGCACTCGCCTGCTTATATTGAGTTGAGCTGAGGACCTGCTTTTATGCTGAAGAACTCCAACCTGCGTGTGAATCAAGACGTGTTTACTGTTTAACGTGTTTCTTTGATGAGAAAAATCGATTTACTTTGTCTATGTTCTTACTACAAATTATGTTATGACAACATGGAGAAACTTACATTTGTTTTCTGAGAGGCATTTAAACGGTGACTCATCTTTGAACTGTTCAGAATGTCTCAAAGAATGTCTCAAAATGTTATATGAGTCATTTGAGACTCAGGCTACAATAGATGTGTTGTGCGTTTTTGATTCATTAAAAGAGCAGGTTCATAAGAGTCATTTGTTTGTGAATCAGTCTACTCCACTCGTGCTGAATATTTTTAATTCACTAAAAGAACAGGCTTATTTATACGCAGTTAAGTCAGGGGCGGAGCTAGGGTTGGCCACCACACTCACAACTGCTGCTTCGGTCTCTTTTTTTCTTGACAAGAATTGCATTTATTTAGACACAGAATGTCTTTACGACCACATCAAACAGGAGAATTTTCAGACGTGCAATCCACTTCACCTCAGCATCAGGTGTGAGTCAAACGAGCGTGGAAATGGTACAGGTGATGAGGAGCTTCAGTAGAACGTCAGTGAACTGCGGTTGTCAGTCTGTATGTCAGTAAAAACGAATTTTCCTGTCCTGTCGACCGTTATACTGTGCTCGTAGTGCATGCTCTTCTGTTGTTCACTGTATATCATTTAATATAAATGCGAAAAGAAACGATGAGCATGCAATGTCGTAGTTATATCGTCAGGTAAGTCATGAAGTTACCAAAAGGCGATTAAAGCTGCCTTAAAACTGTGCAGGTATGCAACCGCATATTTGTTATAGACGAGTCAAATTTAAGAACATGTCTCTGAAATGCAGTCGTTTTCAGGACTGTCCTGGAGCAGCCGAGCACTGTCTCCCTCATCTAACACACCCGATTCAACTTGTCAGCCCATTAGTAGAGACTTAAAGACCTGAAATGGTTCAGAAAAGTTAAAGAGTGAGGAAATACGATGCGTGTCAGATCCGTGTCATGTTCAGCAGCAGCAGCTCTTAAAATAATAGCAACACAAAAAAAAACCCCAGCTGCTGTGATGTCTGTTAATCAAAGAAAAAAAGAGAAAATCAATAACTTTTGTAGCTTTAAGGATTCTTCTATTTTTAATTTAGAAGTTAGTGTTTGATAACTTTATTGAATTTATGTATATTTCCTACTTGCCGAAGGGCACAAGTAAATATGACATTTATTATAATGGGTTTATTTGAAGATCGCTTTAAGATCACTTAAATTAGAAGCTGTTATTTTTAAAAATCTAATAAATGTTAAAATTGATAGCTTTCAATGATACTGTCATGTTGAATGGCTATAGTCAATGGTTAAATATAAGGAAAAAAAGAACAATTTCATAGAGACATCAGTAGTATTGGTATCAGTGATACTCGCCTTCAGTCATAAAAAAGATGCCATAAAACAAACATTAAAAAAAAATACACTGTCTTTATGTTGTTTATACATTCATTTGAAGATTGCATGTGAAATTATTGAAATATAAAAGTATATTTAAAAACTTGAAGATTTACCGCTGATTACAGAACCGGCTTTCTGACAAGATGCGCGTTAAATATCGCATGCGATTTATCGTGCAGCCCTAATATATATATATATATATATATATATATCACATGCATGTTATTTACCACAGTTTTAACGTGCTGGAAAAGCTTGAAAATGCACCTTGAAAGTGCTTGAATTTTACTTTGTAAAAGGTGTAAGAACATTTTACAAGGTTCTTTTACAATACCTTTTACAATGTATATATTATACATATATATATATATAATACCTGGCAACCTTTTTTTCTCACAGAGAAGAACTCATGCCATAATTTCCTCTGTGTCCTCATCTTCTTAGAAGCTGGATCATCTCTCAAAGTACTTTTGTGGGAAACGTATACACTTTCATCAAATGGCTGACGAACATGAGATCTGAATCATGAAGTCTCTGTTGGGCTTTCCATTAGATTAGTGCTGCTTATGTGATTGGATAGTGATGTGATTGGGGGACAAATGGTGTGTGGGAAGACCAGGTGGCCCTAATGCCTGTGGAAAGGCAAAGAGGGAGGATATGGAGATGGATTCCACTGGATGTGACTCACCCCTTGATACGACAGATCTGTTTCTGCCCTTTAAGTATTGGTATCAGTGATACTCGCCTTCAGTCATAAAAAAGATGCCATAAAACAAACATTAAAAAAAAATACACTGTCTTTATGTTGTTTATACATTCATTTGAAGATTGCATGTGAAATTATTGAAATATAAAAGTATATTTAAAAACTTGAATGTTAGGTGGGATTAATCGCGATTAATTGTTATTAATTTCCGGGGGAAAAATGTGTGATTAATTAGTTATTTTTTAATCGATTGACAACACTAATATACATATATATATATATATTAGGGCTGCACGATAAATCGCATGTGATGTGATTGGGGGACAAATGGTGTGTGGGAAGACCAGGTGGCCCTAATGCCTGTGGAAAGGCAAAGAGGGAGGATATGGAGATGTATTCCACTGGATGTGACTCACCCCTTGATACGACAGATCTGTTTCTGCCCTTTAACAGCAAAGAGATAGAGAGCCCGTCATATCCAAGGGTTTTTAGTGAGGCTTCTGGCATTTCCACAAAAGTGCTGTGTCATTTGCGCGTGGAAATCCTGCCACTTCAGGTTATGACTTGTAGTGATGGGTATTGATACAGACTTTCAGATTTATTTTGAATCTGATTCATAAGCTCTCAGTTAGATTAAGATGATTCAACTTGATTGATTCATTCATTGTCATTCAGTTATGCACTGTATACAGTATTTTGGTTATTTTAAACTATTCGTTTAAAGAAAGGGCTAAGAAACATTCATGAATCAGTCTACACTGCTTACACTGCATTTTTTACATTTATTCACAAAGAAAATACAAGAGATGTTTTTTTTTACATGAATTATGCTGCATGTTTTTGATTCACTAAAAAGAACCAAGTAATTTGTTAGTGAAGCAGGACTACACTGGTCATGCTGTATGTTTCTGATTCACTAAAAAGAACTATAAGACTCATTTGTTAGTGAATCCGGACTACACTGGTCCCAATTGTTTGTTTCTGATTCACTAAAAAGAACTGTTTCATAAGAGTCATTTTCTAGTGAATCAGGACTACACTGGTCCCAAATGAATGTTTCTGATTCACAAAAAGAACCATTTCAATAGTCATTTGTTAGTGAATCAGGACTAGACTGGTCCCAAATGTATGTTTCTAATTCACTAAAAAGAACTGTTTCAAGAGTCATTTGTTAGTGAATCAGGACTAGACTGGTCCCAAATGTATGTTTCTAATTCACTAAAAAGAACCATTTCAAGAGTAATTTGTTAGTGAATCAGGACTACACTGGTCATGCTGTATGTTTCTGATTCACTAAAAAGAACTATAAGACTCATTTGTTAGTGAATCAGGACTACACTGGTCCCAATTGTTTGTTTCTGATTCACTAAAAAGAACTGTTTCATAAGAGTCATTTGTTAGTGAAGCAGGACTACACTGGTCATGCTGTATGTTTCTGATTCACTAAAAAGGACCGGCTCATAAGAGTCATTTGTTAGTGAATCCGGACTGCACTGATTGCAGTTTATGTATCTGATTCACTAAATCACTTTTTTGGTGAATCAGGACTACACTGGTCCAACTGTATGTCTCTGATTCACTAAAAATAACTGTTTCTTAAGAGTCATTTGTTAGTGAATCAGGACTACACTAGTCCCACTCTATGTTTCTGATTCACTGAAAAGAACTGGCTCATAACAGTTTTTTTTTGTTTTTTTTTTGTGAATCAGGACTACTTCCAACTGTATGCTTCTGATTCACTAAAATGAACCGTTACACAAGAGTTATTTATTTGTGAATCAGGACTACGCTGGTCCAACTGTATGTTTCTGATTTACTAAAAAGAACTGTTTCAAAAGAGTCATTTTTTTAGTGAATCAGGATTACACTGGTCCAACTGTATGTTCCTGATTCACTTAAAAAAAAAACTATGATTTGCGAAATATGATATTTTTAATGAGCCCTAATACTTTATATGGATGATAAAACAGACAAAACCCCATAGACTTACAATGAAATAGGGCTCTGAGCCATATCTACTCTAGAGTCCAGAATATCACAGAGAGTCTAAACTTTCACATATCTCTCTTTAAGATTAAACAGTAATGCAGTTAATTGATAGTAGCTGATGCTCGTTGGATTCTGAACTCCTACTGTCTCTGGAGACATCCGTCTGACGTCTGCTGTGAAGTGGCTGAGATCCCAGAAACCGTGCACTTCACACTAATACTCTACGCTACAAACACACAGAGCTGAAACTGTGTGAATCTTAATGATACCGCCGCTGCCCGAGAGTTTGTGGAGTTCACTAGTGCGATGAAGTCAAAGTCAAGGGTGTCAACACTGCAGCGACGCGTGTTTTAAAGTCTAAGCAAGATTCAACTCAAGTTCGATTTTCCTTAGACCATCTTCAGATGAAGCATACATAGGTCTACAATGTTGTCGTACAGGTCTGCCAGATCACTTTACGGATCAAAAATGGTCAATTTTTGCAATGCTGTTTCAAATAACACGGCCTCAAATTTAGCCCATATTAAGCTGCCACTCAGTATATCCTCGCTTTCATTCTCTTTGAAGTCAATGTGAAATAAAAATGGATTCCATTTGTTTGTGATGTTAATTAATTGGCATGCATTGTTTTTTTAAAAAAAAGTAAATATTTATTTAAATTTTTTTTTTGTCAAAATCTTTCTTTGATCTGATGTCACCTGTCTGTATCCAGGTCTGCCAGATCACTTTACGGATCAAAAATGGTCAATTTTTGCAATGCTGTTTCAAATAACACGGCCTCAAATTTAGCCCATATTAAGCTGCCACTCAGTATATCCTCGCTTTCATTCTCTTTGAAGTCAATGTGAAATAAAAATGGATTCCATTTGTTTGTGATGTTAATTAATTGGCATGCATTGTTTTTTTTTTAAAAAGTAAATATTTATTTAAATTTTTTTTTTGTCAAAATCTTTCTTTGATCTGATGTCACCTGTCTGTATTTATTAATTTATGAAAAAATTCTGAATTTAAATTCATTATTATTATTATTATTATTAATATAACTTTTTTAGAGGGCATACAGCCAGAAATGTGAGGATGATACAATTGTCCTGATATTATATTGTGGAAAAAAGTTTAATTAAAAGAAATAAATTCTTGAAAAGGAATATAGTTTGGCATAATTTTCATTATTATTTCTTAAAAATAATAATAAAATGCACCACTGCATATGAATGTTTGCAGTTTGTCTGCAAAATCAAAGTCAAAATCATGTGGTACAACCAACATGCAGAAAAAATCTCAAAATCTGATATAATTTGAGGTTTTTTTTAAGGCAAAGTAAACGTTTTAAAATGCCATGTGCTGTGACTCTTCAAAAAAACCTAATGAAATTAATTAATTAATTATTCATTACATGCCAAAAAAAAAAAAGAAATCTGGGAAAAATGTATTAATTAATTAACTAATTAATCATGCCAAAAAAAAAAAAGAAATCTGGGAAAAATGTATTAATTAATTAACTAATTTATTTATTTATTTATTTATTTTTAAGTTGTGATCAAACTGCATCATTTAAATAATAATCTGACTAAAATTACATTTTTAGAACAATAAATGTTTTTTTAATTGTGTGTGTGTGTGTGTGTGTGTGTTGTGGTGTTGCGGTGCTACCAGTAGCAAGTGTTGTGGTGTGTGTGTTGTGTGTGTGTGTGTTGTGTTGTGGTATTTAAATAATAATCTGACTAAAATTACATTTTTAGAACAATAAATGTTTTTTTAATTGTGTGTGTGTGTGTGTGTGTGTGTTGTGGTGTTGCGGTGCTAAGATCCAGTAGCAATAATAGAGAGACAACCACGATCAGATGATAAGAGCAGGTCATTTGTAACTCTAATGAGAGCAGGCTCAGTACTATGATATGGTCTAAATCCTGACTGGAAATCCTCACAGATACCATTTTTCTCTAAGAAGGAACATAGTTGTGATAATACTACCTTTTCTAGAAATGTATCACATGCAATGTATTATAGAAGTAAAATGGTTTGTATTTTATGTTGACTTTAAATTAAAAACACTGTCTACTCTGATGAAGTCAAACTTCAGTGTAAAGCATTTCCATCTGACTCTGCTGTCAGTAGAGACACTGTGTTTTCCTGGTTATTTTTTGATATGCTGCAAAGGGAGGCGATGCGCCCGTCAGACCATTTGAATTATTGACAAAGGCACTGGCCCGCTCTATTTGTGAAGAATCTGAAGTTTGACTGTTTTGCTCAAGTGCCGTATCGTATATTTTCAATTTCCGTCACTTGCTTCTGCTGTTGTGGAACCAGATAAGCATTTTGCTGTTTGTTTCTGTGCTGAAATGTTGTTCTGTTGGACAAAATAAAGTAAAATGGCTTGTGACAGATCTTGTTGGCACAGAGTGTGACGGTAATGAGGTTGTTAGATTCTTCCTCGCATTCATCTTCATGTCTGGGCTCGACTCGACACAGTTACTGAGAGACTGAGTCAGAGTTTGCAATTAGTCAGACAATTAGGAGCTTGTCCTCTCTATCGCTCGCTCGCTCTCTCTCAGTCTGACTGTGGCTCTATTCATCATCTCTGGACGTGTGAATGAGCAAACACACACACATACTCACACACACACCTCTGAGACAGACCTACACACTGATTCAGAGAAAACTCCAACCCTTTTCTTTTATAAGCCAATGAACTTCCATCCTTTGAAGAATTGTGAATGACATAATCAGATAAAAATGGCGGTAAAAACACTTGCACTAATACTAATACTTGCACTTTTTTACAGTCAAATTGAAAGGGAATATATATATATATATATATATATATATATATATATACACACAGTGCACAGCATAAATGAGTACACCCCCTCTTCCTCATTTCACGTAACATAATTCACCTAAAAATGAAAATTCTGTCATCATTTACTCATCCTCATGTTCATTCACTCATTCCAAACCTGTATGAGTTTCTATTTTCTGTTGAACACAAAAGAAGGTATTTTGAAGAATGTTAGAATCCAAACAGTTAACGGTAACCATTGACTTCCATAGAATGGAACAAAATACTGTAGAAGTCGATGGCTACCGTCAACAGTTTGGTTACTAACATTCTTCAAAATATTTTAGCTAACTAAACAATTAATGTGGCCACAGTTTAATTAACAAGGAAGCTAATTATTAGTTTGGGGCCATGATTTAACTAAAATGTGGGACTAAACGGGGATTTAACTAAAAGTTGTGGAAAAGAATTCTTAATTTGTGGCCACAGTGCATATATTTTTGTCTGCAGGGCTCCATATCATCTGGTTACTGTCTGAAATCACATCACTAACCTTCCATCCTAACATCTTGTAAGCACATGTAAAGATATATAAGTTATAATGAAGTACTATTCAAAAAATAAAATCACACCACAAGAAGAAAAAAGGTAATACTTTATTTTAAGGTGTCCTTGTTACACATGTTACATGTACTTACTATTATAATAACAATTAATTATGCATAATTACATGCAAGTAACCCTAAGACAAACTCTAATCCTAACCCCAACCATATAGTAAGTACATGTGGTTAATTAATATTACTTCGTACTTTAATGTATAATTACACTGTAACAAGGACACCTTCAAATATATCTAAAGTGTAACCAAAATAATAATAATAATCTGTATGACATTGCTGTTTTAAAAAAGATTTAAAAAAGATTTACTTGAGAAAAACTGTGTAAGATTTTAAGATTTTTTGAAGAGATTGTACTGTGTCTTGAATAGATTTGAACTTTTTTAATATTAATAAAATGTATAAATTGTATTTATCTTTTTATTTTTGAAAGCACTGCTACTGTTTTATGTTCTAATATTGCACATATTAAAGTCAGCATGAAATTCACCCTATATTGTTTTCTAAATGCGCCTTAATTATTGTGAATGAATCATGCATATGTTTCATTTTTACGATTTCATTTTATTTATTTTTTTATCTCATAATTTTTAACTCGATCTTCCAATGAAATTACAGACTTCTCTCTGGTTTCTTATGCTGGACTTCTCCAATCATTTCATCTACATAAGCATTGCCACTTTCATACATTCGACTCCAAGCTCACATTTCGATCAACCGCTGATACGCTGCTTTTCCAACATCAGGCCAAACCGTTCTTATTACTTAACCGTTCCATTCCATGCAGATCCATTCCATGCAGATCCAAATGTTTACATACAGTTTGAGATGTAAATAGCAACAGCGTTATGGAGGATGATCAGATATTTCTGTTTATTTCGCTCAAATAGCGTTCTTGGCCAGCTACAGAGAGAAACTAGTTGCCAGATAACAGACAAGTAACCGATCCTGAGTAGCGACGTCACTACACGCATTCTGCTAGCACAGTTCAACATGGTTAGCTAGCCATGCTGAGAATTATGGGCCAAGAACGCTTCCTAATTGTGCTTCCTGTGCCAGGTTTAAGTGGAAAAATAACTGGAATGGTTCTTAGAACCGTTCGGCTCAAGAGTGGAAAAGTGGCTTTAGATAGACTTAAGTTCAGTCCTCCATTTTTGTTTTTGTTTTTCAATAATCCATTTCACTCAGATTTTAAGCAATGTCAAGTATGTAGCCTAGCTTAGTGTTAGCTAACTCCCTAGCATCGTCTCAAAATGTCATATCGCATGGCAATATTTAAAAGTTTAATATGTTTTCACTAAAATTACATTTTTGGAGATCCTATCACTTATAAGATCTCCAAAATGTAATTTTAGTGAAAACATATTAAACTCTGCCATGAGATATGACGTGTTATGGTTTGTTTAGTCAGTTTGATGCTAGCATGATGCTAAGCTAACAGCTCAGTACACTACTAAGCTACAAAAAATGCCAGGGGCGTTTCCTCAGAGGAGGCAAGGGAGACAGTGCCTCCTCTAAATATTGGATGAGAAAAATAAACAAAATAAAAAATAAAACAATGCCAGTATTACATAATATAACATTAAAAAGTGTATAAATCACTAGTTTCTCTAAAGAAACACTGTCCAACAGCGACACCAGCAGTTAAAGTACAGAGTTTTTCTTGGCCAAATTCAAAAACGAAACTAAAATTAAATCATCTTTGAGAACAAGGGGGCCCCCTGGTGTTACGGGGCCCCTACGCAGCTTGCGTACTTTGCGTATAGAGAGGATCGGCTCTGATCGGATATGACTGGTTATGTTCAGCTGTGATTGGTTCATGTGGTAAATACCGCCTCCCGCATTCGCGAATCAGTCTGAATGAACAATATAATGGCGTTAAGGGGAAGACTAATAAAAAAAGTAAGTAAACAACTCACACACTTAGATATAACCACGTGACCCTGTTCCCCTCACACACACACACACACAACGCGTTACTCTGCGCTGCGCAAAACTCCGCATTTGAAAAGTCAATAGCAAATACTTAAACTAGTGCATCATATGACCCCTTTAAAAAGAATAGCTGAACATAAGTTCACAAATAAAATATATTGTTTAAATTGTTACTGCCTTGAGTTATTATTTTGGAATAAATGTAAAATGCTTAAAAACACTAACTTGATGAGAGTCATACTTGGCTAAATAAATAGAATATTGATTACATTGTTAATGTTATATTGTTTGTTTGTTTGTTTGTTTGTTTCTGATAGTGTAAGTAATGTTTATTTAACCAAGAAAATGTGACTGGTTCATAAATTTATATTTGATTTAAAAAAAAAAAAAAACTTTGAGGACTCCTCATTTTAGAACAACTCTAGAAGTCAAATTCTATTTCCTGTTACTCATTTTGGAATCTTGAAGGACAAATTTCACTGTTCGCCCATGTATTCTTGTTTTTACATCTTCATGAAAGATTCATGACAAATATGGCCTTAGACATTTTATAATTGAAAACAACCTTTTTGGCAGTGGTGCCTAAAATGTAGCCTAGGTGGGCAGCTCGCTATGAGAAGAGAGCAGAAGTCCACAGATCTTGAAGGTCCTGGTTGTTTTGGCAGGATGCCGGCACACCTGCTGTGATTGATTGTAGTGTGAATCAGTCGGTGTGAAGTCGAGGAAATTGCACTGTCACCGACACCCTCCTCTGAGCATAATTCTCAATCGGAGAGCTCTCGGCCCACTCACACTCTTCTCCTGCTGAGAGCCTCGATTTTCGAAAACTTCCTGTTTTTCCTCTTACACTCACTTTCACGTTTTATCGGTTCCTCCGTTTTGTCTCACCGGCTCTTAGATTCTTCCTCGTCTTAAACGATGGTTTTCTTTCTATCAGTAATTTTACAGTACATTACTGCAGTGTTTGACGTATGAGGGGTACATACCAACCACATCTCAGAGAGCCATTGCAGTGTGTTATCAGGTGAAGTTGTTGTAAGGTTTGTTTACATGTATTTGTTTTTATGTTTTTTCATTTATTTATTTTATAAATATTAAAGGGTTAGTTAACCCCAAAATGACAATTCTGTCATTAATTACTCACCCTCATGTCGTTTCAAACCCGTAAGACCTCCGTTCAACTTCGGAACACAAATGAAGATATTTCTGATGGAATCTGAGAGCTCTCTGACCCTCCCATAGACAGCAACATTAATGAGGAAAAAAAATTAACTTAAATGATTTTAGCAAATGGCTGCAATATAACAAAGAGTGAAAAATTTAAGGGGGTCTGAATACTTTCCGTACCCACTGTACCTTTTGTGTGCAAAGAAAACAAAAATAACGACTTTAGTCAACAACTCTTCTCCCCCGAGTTACCGTCTTCCGCCATTTTGGTGAGTATCACAACGCATACGCACGCAGCTCAGAGGCGGACAGTGGTGAACTATTTTGACTTTACTCAAGTAAATTTAAAAAGTATCTGTAGTTTATTGTCCGTTAAAGCAGCATGCGGTAAACCTGCGCAGTTTAAAACATCTGGAGCTCACATCTACACAAGACTCTCCAGCTGTAGTGCTGAACGGGAAAGTTATCAATGGGTCTGTCCTGTAACTAATGATGAACGCGCAGTTTGCAGAGAAGCATTTCAGTTGCTCACGGTGAACTGTCTGACTTAAAGGGACAGTTCACCCAAAAATGTTGTCATCGTTTACACTCCCACAAGTTGTTCCAAACCTGTAATCATTTCTTTCTTCTGTTGAACATAAAAGAAGATACTTTGAAGAATGTGTGTAACCAAACAGTTTTCGTCCCTTATTTTGCCTCACTGAAGCGGTGAGTGATGTCTGTGATGTGTCACACTTGGAGGTGTAAGAAGGTGTGAAATCAAGCAGGGCTGTAATTTTGCTGCTCTAACAGCAGATGTGGCCCATTTGAGGAGATGAGAGTCACAGCAGAGAGCAAACGTTCACTCATACACCACTAACACAAGTGCATTCAAACTCCAATATCCTTCTGAACCTGACATATCATACATTATGACATAACATATATACTAACTCACAAAGTTTATTTTTTATTTTTTATAAATTATTTTATTGAGCAAGGACACAATCAAATATGACAGTAAAGACATTTAAAATGTATCATTCTAGTTTTCTGTTTAAAATAAATGCTGTCTTTTGAACTTTATATTTATCAAAGAATCTTGAAAAATGTGTCCACAAAATATTAAAAACAAGTTTTGAACAATGATAAGAACTGTTTCTTGAGCAGCAAATCAGCATATTAGAATGATTTCTGAAGGATTATG
>NW_015646354.1:707173-712532 GCF_001515625.1 Sinocyclocheilus rhinocerous | reverse complement strand
AAAAAGTATCTGTAGTTTATTGTCCGTTAAAGCAGCATGCGGTAAACCTGCGCAGTTTAAAACATCTGGAGCTCACATCTACACAAGACTCTCCAGCTGTAGTGCTGAACGGGAAAGTTATCAATGGGTCTGTCCTGTAACTAATGATGAACGCGCAGTTTGCAGAGAAGCATTTCAGTTGCTCACGGTGAACTGTCTGACTTAAAGGAACAGTTCACCCAAAAATGTTGTCATCGTTTACACTCCCACAAGTTGTTCCAAACCTGTAATAATTTCTTTCTTCTGTTGAACATAAAAGAAGATACTTTGAAGAATGTGTGTAACCAAACAGTTTTCGTCCCTTATTTTGCCTCACTGAAGCGGTGAGTGATGTCTGTGATGTGTCACACTTGGAGGTGTAAGAAGGTGTGAAATCAAGCAGGGCTGTAATTTTGCTGCTCTAACAGCAGATGTGGCCCATTTGAGGAGATGAGAGTCACAGCAGAGAGCAAACGTTCACTCATACACCACTAACACAAGTGCATTCAAACTCCAATATCCTTCTGAACCTGACATATCATACATTATGACATAACATATATACTAACTCACAAAGTTTATTTTTTATTTTTTATAAATTATTTTATTGAGCAAGGACACAATCAAATATGACAGTAAAGACATTTAAAATGTATCATTCTAGTTTTCTGTTTAAAATAAATGCTGTCTTTTGAACTTTATATTTATCAAAGAATCTTGAAAAATGTTTCCACAAAATATTAAACTGTTTTTAACATTGATAATAATAAGAACCATTATTAATAACTGAGCACCAATAATAACCGAGCATCAAATCAGCATATCAGAATGATTTCTGAAGGATCATGTGACACTGAACACTGGAGTAATGATGCTGAAAATACCAGTCACTGCTATAAAGTAAATAATCCAATAAATTCAATAAATATTCACTTTTATACTGTATTATATATCTATCATCCATCCATCCATCCATCAATCTATCTATCTATCTATATATCTATCTAAACCTCTTATTTTGCTGCTTATTAATAGTTAGTAAGGTAGTTGTTAAGTTTAGGTATTGGGTAAGATTAGAGATGTAGAATATGGTCATGTGGAACATGTGCTTTATAACAACTAATAAACAGCCAATATTGGCATGTTAATAAGCAGCTAGTTAATAGTGAGAATCGGTCCCTGTACTAAAGTGTTACCTAAATTGTATTGTATTATTTGTTTTTCTATTGTTTTTTTTGCCTCCTCAGATTAATTATCAGTACTTGCACACATTCAGTGTCTTGGAAAGACTTTCTTAAAGATGCTATTATAGCCTTTACTTAACATGTTCTGCGGTTTGAATAACAATTTGACAAATTAATTAATACATTAAATAAAATAATATTATATATTAAAATATACATGAACAATTTTATATAATATTATAAAAAATACATTTATGAAATTAAATAAAATGTCAATAATAAAAAATACACACTTTTTTGTGGCAAAATATATTTTGTGTAACCCTCCTCTAAACAGCACATATAAACAAAACTGTCTGTGTTTGGCAATTTTAAAGGTTATTCAGGCAGTCTTTTCTTGTCTAAATGGATCCATACCAGTACTAGAAATTGACTTTTTTTAATATTTGCCCCTGGAATTTATTTTTAAGAGCACATTTTTAGAGGAGAACATTTTTGCATGGATTCCATTCATAATAAATGCTTGGAATAATTATAAATACTTCATTGGAGTTATTTGGATTTTTAAATTAAATTAAATAAAATTTATATATATATATATGGTATGTTATTAAATTATAAATGAAAATTGATTGTATAATGAATAAAAATATACTTCCGATAACATGTGAAGCCGACAGACTTTTCCTCTTTCCTCAGAAAGTGATCCTAAAATAGTCTTTGTTAGTGTTTTATTACATTTACAGCAACACAGACCGGCATCGTTTTACCCATAAATACCAGCTCTGCTGAGATTTCGTGTCTGCAGGGTTTTAGTGCCGTTGTTGTTGTTTTTTAACAAATTCAGAAAGACATTGAAACTTCATTCATTTAATGCATGTTGTTGGAACAAGAAGGAACTCACGGGCATTTCTTAGAATCTAAAAGTTGTGGAACAAATCAGCCCATGGAAATGCCATTGATGTCTTGGTTTTCTGATCTGTCATTTAAATGTCTGCACTGTCATTGCCATTAAGTCTTTAAAACACCTCTGATTTGAACCATCCATTTATGTTCCAGTCCAGTCTTTTTTTTTGGTTTGTTTGATTCTTCCTTCATTAAACAAGTGTACTAAAACTTTCAGTTTATTACATCAAGCATTGCACTTGTCTTCTGTCAGTGGCTGGACCTTTTAGAGGCGATATATTCACCGTGCTTCACCTCACTCGTTGTTTTAGTGAAATCACATAATAAAATGCAACCAAATGCTCCTTGTTTCTGATATCCATTAATATGCAGTAGGAATCTTTGTTTATTGTACATGGACAAGTACTGCCTGTCTCTTTATCACTCTTTTTGACCAGATGTCTCCTCCTACCTCAATGAATTCAAACGTGGTACTGTGAAAGGATGCTAGATATTACTTGGTCAACCGTAAATGGTATTATTGGAAAGAGGAAGCGTTTATGAACAGAAGAAACTCGGCAAAGTACCGAGTGCTGAGGCACATGGTGCGTAAAAGTCGCTGACACTCTGCTGATTCCACCTGAAGAGCTCCAGACTTCCACTGGCATTAATATCAGCACAAAAACTGTGGTGGGAGCTTCATGGAATGGATATCCATGGGCATGCAGCTGCATGCAAGCCTCACATCACCAAGTACACAGTTACTGGACTCTGGAGCAGTGGAAACCTGCTCTGTGGAGTGATGAATCTCACTTCTCTGTTCAGCAGTCTGATGCACGAGTCTGGGTTTGATAAGTTGGTGGGTTTGGTGGAGAATGTTGCCTGCCTAACTAGATTGTGCCGACTGTAAAGTTTGGTGGAGGAGGGATAATTAGGACCCTATGAACTCCGTTTTTCTTCAAATTCATTTTTTTCCATTTAAAATTTTCTGGATTCTGTTTTTTCCCATTTAAATTTTTCTAGACTCTGATTTAATGGTTAAATAAAATTTTATTCGTCTAATTAATTGAAATCATGAAACTTAATAAATAAACAATTTATTAAAAGTTTAGCAAAAATTACAATTGTAAAGCCATATGAAATATGTTTTACTTTCTGCTAAATAAATTCTGGTAATTTTTTTTTTTCTGGTAAACATTGCTTTAAAAATAATGTTTTAATTATAATTTTAGTAGTAGTAGTAGTAGTAGTATTACATTAAGTAATATTTCTGTCACGGTTTCTTCAAGTTAAACCGAACTTTTATTTTAATGGGTTGCTGTGAAGACCTTTAGGTTTCTGTTTGTATATGATATGATGATAGTTTTACTCAAAACAAACGGTGAAATGCTCTTGAAGTGGTAAGAGCAGTTCTAGACATTGTTTGTGTTTATGTACTCATATATTGAGGCGGCAGAGGCTGAAAACACCGCGAGTGATTCAGTATGTGTGTGGTATACGAAAATCGCGCATCTGCGCCATTATGAAATGCTCTTGAAGTGGTAAGAGCAGTTCTAGACATTGTTTGTGTTTATGTACTCATATATTGAGGCGGCAGAGGCTGAAAACACCGCGAGCGATTCAGTATGTGTGTGGTAAACGAAAATTGCGCATCTGCGCCATTCATTCACACAGAGACGCGCAGAACATGCAGGATTCATATTTAAATAGTATTTTTGTGGCTTAATATTCACAGACACTAGTCTATATCTTGTTTTGATTTAGGTGTACTTACCTACTTTTGATTTATTAATCCACAATTTGGCAAATTCCGTGACATTCCGCGTTATACCGAAAATTCCGCGATTTCGTCCAAGCTTTCTGCATTGCGGAAATCATAGGGCCCTAGAAAACGGTACGGGGTTGTTTTTCAGGGGTTGGTCTGGGCCTCTTACTTCCAGTGAAGGGATAAATTTATGCTTCAGCACACCAAGACATTTTAGACGATGCTATGCTTTCAACTTTGTGGGAATAGTTTGTGGAAGGCCCTTTTTCTATTCCAGCGTGACTGTGACCCAGTGCACAAAACAAGGTCCATAAAGACATGGTTGGATGAGTTTGGTGTGGAAGAACTTCACTTGCTCGCACAGAGTCTTGACCTCAACCCCATCCAACACCTTTGGGATAAACTGAAACAAAGACTGCACGTCACTGCACTGCTACGGCATACTGTTATTAGTGAGCACCAAAAAGGAAAAAAGCTATTTATCCCCACTAATTATATAGACAATGCTGTAAGTATGTGAGGGGGAACATAAATAGTTCATAAAAAGATGTGCAAGGCCTTCTGTTGTTTTAGAAAGAAACAGAACAAACATGGTAAATTAAATGAACGTCATCACATTATCATCACAAATGCCAAAAATAACAATTACAGCCCCCTTTTGTGAAGCCATCAGCAAGCATCGGTCCGTAGCACACGCTCTGCGGGAGAGAGAGAGAGAGAGAGAGAGATGCAGAGAGTGCTTCAAACTACTTTAGGTTTGATTTAGCTGCAGCTGGCTGCTCCTCATTTCACTAAAAGCATTGAGCAAATACAAAATGGGCCTCCAAATGAAATTTTCAGAATGTATTTCCTGACTTTGACCGTCTGCTCTGGACTGAGGTGATGGCGGTGGAGCTTCTGAGAAAAGATCTTACGACAACATCTTGAGCTGAGCCGCTCTATGAGCTTATGAGGAAAAAATAACAGTGATAAGTTTTTAACAAAAATAATAACATTTTAAATATATTTCCATAAAATAATTGTTCTCAGCAGCACAAAACTGTTTATAATTAATTTGGGGCAATGCAGTAAGCTAACAATGTTACAGGGACAAAAAGAAAAATGATTATTAATATTTTTGTAGTTTTTTTTTTTTTTTTCAGTTTTCTAGTCAGCTTATATAAATGCTAAATAGGGAAAATAGGTGGAACATGTCTTTTCTGGGCCAAGAAAAGTTATTATTATTATAATAAGAAATTATTATTATTATTATTATTATGTGACATTTTAAATAGTTTTTTTTATTAATTACTTTTAGTGACAATTCTGTAAGACATATTTTGATTAATATAATATGTAAGACATATTTTGACATTCGTTAAAGGGGTCATATGATGCTGCTAAAAAGAACATTATTTGGTGTATTTGGTGTAATGAAATGTGTTTATGCGGTTTAAAGTTCAAAAAACACATTATTTTCCACATACTGTACATTATTGTTTCTCCTCTATGCCCCGCCTTTCTGAAA
>NW_015646354.1:698915-704890 GCF_001515625.1 Sinocyclocheilus rhinocerous | reverse complement strand
CTGGACTCCGCTTCGTCCACAGTGAAAGCCGATCCGGCGATCCACAGCGAAGTTTATGTATTTCCTCAGCAACCAGCACGGATCAGCTCCAGGCATGACGAAGCGGATATCGTCCTCTTTTGGAAGGCCAAACAAAGTAGTTTCGCTTTCACAACGAAACACAGCGTCTCCACGACATGGCGGCAGCAACAATACTACAGCGAGAATAAAAGTTACGCCTTCTTTCTTTGTGCACCAAGAGCTTGTAACACTTCAAAGAGAGGAAAAATTGAAATCGCATCATATGACCCCTTTAAATAATCTTATAATGAAACATATTATTGACAACTAATTTTGGGGAAGATGCATTCCACTATGGTGCTCCCTCAATGTCAGTTGAAGTCATGGCTGTGGTACTTGATATTTTTAATATTATAATATTTATTTGGTAAATATTGTAAATGGAAAAATAAAATATGACAGTTTTCTGAATATATTCTATTAGCAGTAATAATGAATTTAGGTAAATGGGTGCAGAGCCAGTGGTGGTTTTGTAGGCAAACATTAATGCCTTGAATTTAATGCGAGCAGCTACTGGTAGCCAGTGCAAATTGATGCATGCATCGAATAAAAATAGAGCTGTTAAAGAAACTATAATTTACTGAAAATGTCCTCACCCTCAGTCCATCCAAGATGTAGATGAGTTTGTTTCTTCATCAGATTTGGAGAAATGTAGTATTGCATCACTTGCTCAACAATGGATCCTCTGCAGTGAATGGGTGCCGTCAGAATGAGAGTCGAAGCAGCTGATAAAAACATCGCAATAATCCACAAGTAATCCAGACTCCAGTCCATCAGTTAACATCCTGAGAAGTGAAAAGCTGTGTATTTGTAAGAAACTCTCATTCTAACGGCACCCATTCACTGCAGAGGATCCATAGGTGAGCAAGTGATGCAATGTTATGTTTCTCCAAATCTGTTCTGATGAAGAAACAAACTCATCTACATCTTGGATGAACTGAGGGTGAGTACATTTCGGCAAATTTTAATTATTGGGTGAACTATTTCTTTAATGTTAAGACATTAAAAACAACATTGTTTTCAATATGAATTGACATTCCCAGTAATCCAACTTCGTCTGAACGTTTGATAGAGAAACCACATTATAAAACTCTTGTCAGGCACAGAGCATAATAAAATACTCTCAGCCACACTTGCACTTTTCTGACTATGTGTTACATTTTTGTTGTTTTGCCTGTTGTATTGATTTTTGTCTCTTCACACGGAATGCTTCAAGCCAGTGAATCGGACCTCTGTTTCACTGAAGAAATGTCATCGGGGACATGAGACCGTGAAGACAGGAACAGCTCATTCAAAGCACACACATTTCTTTAGCTTTCTCAATGGGGATATATCAGAATTTATATTAAATATTAGCTCCTTAAGATTACTATACACTATTCCTTCCCCCTATTGTTAAAAAAAGGAAGAGTTCACTGTATTTGAATGGCTGTTGTTTGCATTTTTAGATATTAATTATCGCATAATTTAGCCTTTTTATTAAGTTACTATCCTCCTGGGAACCACTGAGAGGTTCTCACATTGTATATAATTTCAGGTTTTACTTTCATTAAGGGCATTTGGTCAAAACCTGACACACACACAAGTACAAAGCGTTTTTCTCTGCCACAACACATATTTTTCTCACGCACTCTGTCTTTCTGTCTCTTCTAAAAGCTGGAATGATTATAGTGTCCACAAACCCAGACACCTACATTTATCACAAAGAAGAGGCTTATAACTGCCAATGGGTTTTATTATACTTTCAAGTGATATTAGTGGGTGCTGTTTCAATTTCTCTTAGAGTGTCTCTAATCTTCATTCTGAATTCTAGACCTAGTTTCTGAATTTATGTATGTGTAAATCTCACAAAATCAGCCGAGAACATGTCCGGGTCTTTTCTGGGTCAAGAAAATAAAGAAACACACACACTAAAAATAAATAAATAAATACAAAAATGGAGGGAAATATGACATGATGACATGAAATGCACCTGTATATGCTTGCTTTACACAAAAATCATATTTTCACACTCCAAATGAAACATAACATATCTTCAAACTGGTTGTTCCTCAATAATGTTATGTGTGCGTGTGCGTGTGCGTGTGTGTGTGTGTGTGTGTGTGTTTGGCTTGTGGAAAATGGCCTGTCTCCCCTCATTACAGCGAGCATAAGCAGAAGTGACATGGTAATTGCACAACGTCATTAAAAGAATTGTAGCTTGTCTGATGGTTTGTAAGTGTGCTGCTGAAGAAGCTACTGTTGATGGGAGTGTGTCTCTCATTTCCTGCTGCATGTTGTGTTGTGATTGGACGGGTGAATCTATTTACTGAGGGTGACCTTGCTTGAAATGTAGACAAATATATAGCAATGCAGAATATCCCTCCATCTCTTATAGTTCCATTCATTGGTCATCAATACAATTTTTCTCGACAATCAATACAGGAATATAGGATTCCATGGGGGCCTCTTTGGTTCCTATTTTCTTAAAAAATAAAAATAAAAAAGACGACTTCTCAACATGTCCTAAATAGGATTAATGTGATAAATTGACAAGCAATTCCATCTCTTCTATCCTATTCAGTTTCTAGCCTTAACTCCCAACGTGATGATATTTTGTTGGTTGCGCAACATTTCCACATTGAGATCAGAAACGTGCCATCACATCTGATTAAGGCACAGTTGCTCCGTGTCTACACCATTTCAAAACTTTCATCAGACCTGTCGGCACTAAAGGGTTTGATGAGATGTCCATCGTCAAGAGGTGATTTCGTCACTTTGTGCAATACTTTTTCCACAACTTAGTGTCTCATTACTTCACAGTTTCTTTTCAGTCTTTTGTTGCCAGACTTTTGACTGTCAGCATAAAGGCTTTTTATTGTCAGGTCTACTTTGCCACTTCTTCTGGCCAGGAACAAAACACGTAGACAAGAAGAGACCCTCTGACTAATGCAAAGGACCCAAACTCATAATTTGTTCCCTCTCCATTAAAATGATTGCTTTCTGGGCCACACTCAAATCCAGGCCCAGGACAGAAGGTCCACCATGTTGAAAAAACCAGCATATGCTGGTTAGGTAAGTTTTGAAGCATGGCAGCTGGTTTGAGCTGGTTTAAGCTGATCCTTAGTTGGTCATGAGCTGGTCCTAAACTGGTTATTAGCTGGTTATGAGCTGGCCCTGAGCAGGAGCTAGTTGCTTAGGACCAGCACATGACCAGCTTATAACCAGCTTATAACCAACTAAGGTAGGCAAGTAATGGTAGTATTTTTTTTAGGACATGTTGCAGTATGGTATGATTCAATATCGTTCCACACATGTTCAAAGCATGGATAGCTAAACAGCTAATTTTGCAGCACCCCAGTGCAGAAATAAATTGTAATTGTATAGACATGCTCTTATTGGCTTAAAACCGGACATTTAAAGGGATAGTTCAATCAAAAATGAAAATTCTCACCCTCATGTCGTTCCAAACCCGTAAGACCTTCGTTCATCTTCGGAACACAAATTAAGATATTTTTGATGAATTCCGAGAGCTCTCTGACCCTCCCATAGACAGCAAGGATCCTAACATGATCAAGGCTCAGAAACGTAGCAAGGACATCGTTAAAATAATCCATGTGACATCAGTGGTTCAGCTGTAATTTCACGAAGCTACGAGAATACTTTTTGTGCGCAGAGAAAACAAAAATAGCGACTTTATTCAACAATTCGTCTCCTCCGCATCACCCAGTAGCGCCATTTTGGAGAGTATCACATACGTAAACAACGTATGCAACGTATGTACTCGGATACGTTGTTTACGCTCAGATCAAAGCGTAAACAACATATCCGCATACATACATTGTAGGGCTGGGTATCGATTCAGATGTCCCGATTCGATTTCGATTCACAAGCTCTCGATTCGATTTGATTCTTGATTCGATTCTCGATTTTCTTGATTACATTCAGTGAATATAGTTTTAATACAAATGCTATTGATATTTCAAAAAAATTAACAGTAAACATCAGTTTACAAATGGTAAATTAATAAAAAGAAATAAAGAGCCACAGGCCTGTATTTTAAACCTATTCTTTTTTTTTCTATTTTTTTTTTATATAGGGTCCTTTTGTTTAAACAATAATAGGGCCCTATAAAATGTTTTGCTTAATTTCTCTGGTAATCAGATGAAGGCATAAAACATTAATTTAATTTATCCTAATCAAATGAAAATTAAACCCTTTTATTTTTTTGGCAAACAAAGTGCTGCACAACAGAGGTTTACTGTTAAAATTAAAAAGAAAACAAATGTGATTATTCCTTTAAAAATAAAGATTTATTAATATTTATTAGTAGCAGTAGTAGAAATTCTTAAGACTGCTAAATAGTAATATATTCTGACAGTTTAACGTTAAACTAAACTTTTATTTTGACGGGTTGCCGTAAAGAACTTCCAGCTGCTGTGTATGTGATATGACGGTAGATTTCTCAAATGAAACGGTAAAATGCTAATAAGTGACTCTCAGAGCAGCTGGAATGACATTCGTGTTCATATCATCATATAGTGAGACGGCAGAAGCTGAAAACACCGCGAGCGTCATCCGCGCTTTAGTATGTGTGTAGTAAACAATACAGTGCGTCTGCTGCGCCATCCGCCATTCATTCATTGCGGAGATCATGGCACCTTATGTGTGATGTCAAATGTTTCCGCAGATTTGTAATATTACTATAGCATTTCACCTGAGCATTGCAACTCACACATATTGCTTTCTTGGTTCTTGTCAGAGAATCGATATCGAATCGATGTCATTTAAAAAAAACGATTAATCGAAAAATCGATTTTTTTTTTTTTGCTCAGCCCTAATACGTTGCATATGTTGTTTACGTATGTGATACTCTCCAAAATTAGGATCCTTGCTCTCTATGGGAGGGTCAGGGCCCGGTTGCATGAAAGTCCTTAAGTAATTTGACTTAGGGGTATCCCTGAGGGGGAATAAATCCCTGAGGTAAGGGATTTCTTTAGGAGCATTGCAACAAACGTCTTAACTGTCACCCTTACCTAAGTGTTTATACTAAGCGTTTCATAGTATTTTCTGGCAACATACGGCAATGGGCGCCGCGGGTACTATAGTTACTACATCTCACAATAAACAGATATGTACACATATCTATGACAATAAACAGAACATAATGAAATACAAACCTAACCAACTAAAACACACACAAACATTAATTAAACACGAGCGCTGCCTGTTTTTGCACTGCTTTTTGTACAGTGGTTACCGAGGAAACCGCTTTGTTTCTGTAGCAAAAGCGCCTCCTGCTGACCAATGACGGAAAATTTACCAAATGTGAAAATTAACCCATGTTTTGACGCTGCAAACACGCAGAGTTGTAAATGTGAACAGGTGGATCAACAAGATAATGCATTGTAAAAATCTAAACAATTAAGACAAATTATATTTATATTGTTATGTAATTAATGTAATAATTGATTAATAATAATTGTTTAAATTGATATAATAATTGATACAACTCGTCCATTTACTTAAAAATTTATATAAAACTTTGTTTTGTGAAAACCTGTAAGTCATGCTTTTTACAGTCATTTTACAGTTTAATATGTTACCATAGTCATTGCCCTACTGTGCTCATATATGATATTTTATTTGTGCAGGTCTTAAAAAATGTCTTAAGTCTTACATTTGAGTTTAAAAATCCTGCAGATACTAAGTTTAAGATGACTTAAGGGAGCTCTTTTGGTGAAATGGTTACTAAGGACTTTGTAGCAACACTTAAGGGAACACTTAAATAATTAAGGGGAATACTTAATGGCAGCCTTAAGGTTCCTTAAGTTGACCCTTACGTTTTTATCTTGCAACCTAAGTTTCACTAAGGGCTCCCTTAACCTTATAACTAAGGGATTTCTTAGCATAAGGGCTTTCATGCAACCGGGCCC
>NW_015646354.1:698230-698663 GCF_001515625.1 Sinocyclocheilus rhinocerous | reverse complement strand
AAAGTCTCAAATCCAAAGATATATTCTTTATAAAAGTTAAGAGTCAGCCACACCTACCTAAAACGGCTCGTTCTAACACGCCCCCATGTCTACGTCACGATGTGGGAAGATTTGCATAACACCGCCCAAATGTTCACACAAAGAAAGAAGGCGTAACTTTTATTCTCGCTGTAGTATTGTTGTTGCCGACGCCGCCATGTTGTGAAGGCGCTGTGTTTCGTTGTGAAAGCGAAACTACTTTGTTTGGCCTTCCAAAAGAGGACAATACCGGTTCGTCCTTGCTAGGGCTGATTCGTTGCTGGTCCCTGAGGAAATACATCACTTCACTCTGTCGCTCGCCGGATCGGCTTTCACCGTGAAAAAAACGATTCCCAGCCCGGGGTCGTCACATGTGGTTGCCGCAAGCCCGCCGGACGCTCCTTCGTCGAATCCG
>NW_015646354.1:680185-698173 GCF_001515625.1 Sinocyclocheilus rhinocerous | reverse complement strand
TTTTCAGACTGATGAGCTTTGTAAAAATCGACGCGTTTCAGGAAGGTGGGGCATAGAGGAGAAACAATAATGTACAGTATGTGGAAAATAATGTGTTTTTTGAACCTTAAACCGCATAAACACATTTCATTACACCAAATACACAAAACAATGTTCTTTTTAGCAGCATCATATGACCCCTTTAATTTGTGTTCTGAAGATGAACAAAGGTCTTACAGGTTTAGAATGACATGACGGTGAGTAATTAATGACAGAATTTTCTTTTTTGGGTGAACTATCTCTTTAAGCAAAAGGTGAAAAAGTACTGTCTCAAGCATCTCCTACAAAATTCTAGAGTGTCTTTCAAATGATTTAATAGCATGAACCTCATCAACTTCTACAACAAATCCTACAACTGATTGTTTCTCAAAAGCACTTGTTGCGTTCAATTGGTACCCAAACACAACACTTCTTTCTGGTGGACTGATGAAAACCTATGTGCCCTGATTCCTAGAAATTGCTAGAACTGTCGATTTCAGCCGAATCTTGCTGGTTTCTGTGCAATATTCTTCATGCAGTCTAAGTATGGTCTGTTGGCCAACCGTGGCCATGCCGTATGAGGCTTGAGACTAGTTTCTCTCTAAATGTCTCTCTTTGTCTCTATTACAGTGGCGCCCTTTCCTGCCAGGACTCAAGTATGAGGTCATCGATTCCGCCTACATCTCCTTGTACACAGGTAACCCTCCCTCTCTTACAAACTCCACCAATTTCAAAACTAACCAGCACTGACTAGCCATCGTACTGCCGCCATGCCATCATGGTTTGAATGGCTTGATGACGTGATAGTTTGAACTTTAGTTTTTTATGTTATTCTCCGAGGTGCTTGAGAGGTTTCGGTGTGAACTGTTTATGAAACAGACCGTGCCTCTGAGAGTTGTCAAGAAGGAAGAAAGTGGCTTTTTCAGGATCATTGAGATTGATGACAGTGACTCCTTCTGCTGGAGGCTGTTTCCAATCGCTGGTCTTTGTGCAGGGATTGATACAGTGTGTCCCATCGGGCTTGAAATGACTAGATGTATTAGCCGCATTACACTTTAAAGTTGTTTTCCGTGCCCTAAAGTTGTATGCACAAAGACTTTTAATAGCGTCCTACAGAGTTCGCTACAAAATTGATGAGTTTAGTGGACGTAATTTGCTTTCAACACTTTTTGGTGCCAGTGCCCTGAGGTGAAGCAAAATTGAAAATGTGCTTAGAGCTGTTGTGACATAAAGAGAGAAAGGACACGGGGAAAAAGAACAAGGTTATAAAGACTCTGTTGGATCTTGCGTGCTCTCAAAGGGAGATCAAGCATGGAGTGCTAACATCCATAGCTTGCATACTGTTGCCATAGTGATTATGCTGACCTTCACGGATAGCCTTTTGGAAGTGTCTTCAGTACAAATGCCATCTTGTAACACAATGGAGCTTATCTGTTTTCAAGCATTTCACAGCACACACACCCTGGCCTCATAGAGTTTACATTCAATTTGGAAAGAAGAATTACAAATGAAATCTCCATAAAATTTAAATTGGTTCTTCTAGAAAGCAATGACATTAACTAGACAGCAAAGTAGAAGTATATTGCTTTTAAGTGTTCTCCTGAGAAAAAAGACCTGAATAATCAAACATCTATTCTTGAATTTCCTAAGACATCTCCCCAATGTCTCAAACTTTGCTCAGATTTGCCAATGTCTACAATCAAAAGTCAGAGAGCTCAGTATGAACTATTCATCCATTCTCCAAACCAGTGGTTCCCAACCACTTTCCTTCAGTACCCCAACTCTGCACATTTTGCATGTCTTATTTATCTGACACACCCATTTCAGGTCTTGGAGTTTCTGCTAATGAGCTGATGAGTTGAATCAGGAAGGATACATGCAAAATGTGCAGTGCTGGGTAGAACTCCAGAAACGTGGTTGGGAACCACTGCTCCTAACCATTTGTCCTATGTACGGTGGTGATCAAAATTAGAGAACAACCTATAATTTCCTCCATTTTAAAGGATACTGCTTAGTCCTATTTGAAGTTATCCCAACAGGAGTAGAAGGGCCGTTTTTAAGCATATTTCATAAATTTATTGTATTCTGAAGCACAGTATAAAACACTTAAATTAGATATTTGAAAAAGAACTCTGATCAAAATTAGAGAACACGGATACAGATATAAGTTATTGGTGTTAATCTGGCACCTGGTGCTAATTTTCTTAATTATATTACAAACCCTTTTTAACTGGCAGCATTCCTCCAATTTCCACTGGGATTGTTAGATGGCAGGCTGCTCTGAGGTGACTGAAACTCTGCGACAGGAGGTTGTCCAGATGAAGGCCAAAGGGGATGACCCTTTCAGCCATTGCAATAGAAGTTGGTCATTCCAAATCTGTGATTTCTCAAATATTGCAGGTTTACAGTGACACTAATTCATTCAAGTCCCCCAAAATGGCTGGTTGTCCACGTAAGACAAATGCACGAGAAGACAGGATAATGTTGAGACACTCAATGGGGAATCGGTTCAGCACTGCAGCTGGAATTGCTAAGGATCTGTCTCAGAATGTTTAAGAGAATTTGGACTGAAAGCCCACTCTGCAGTGACCAAGCCTCTTATCAGCACAAAGAATCAAAAGGCTAGACTCACCTTTGCTGAGGAGCATGTCGTGTGGAGAGATGAGAACTGGTCCAAAGTTCACTTTAGTGATGAGAGCAAGTTAAATTTATTTGGGTCTGAAGGGCAACATTTTGTTTGGCATAAAATGGAGTAAAAACTGAACCCCAAGTGCATAAAGAAGTAAGTGAAAAGTGGAGGAGGAAGTGTCATGGTTTGGGGGATGTTTTCTGCAGCAGGAGTTCGGACTTTTATACAGCTACATGGCAGGGGGAATGCAAATATTTATCAGAACCTCCTTCAGCAACATGCGGTACCTTCCCTGCAAGCATCTCCCAATCAGCCTGCAATTTTCATGCAAGACAATGCCCCCGCCACACTGCAAAACAGGTAAAGCAGTTCCTTGAAGCTGAAAATACTGAAATAATGAAATGGCTGGCCCAGAGTCCTGATCTAAACCTGATCTGAAAATCTCTGGAAAATCCTTGGCAACAAAGTTATACCTAAGACCCCACTACAGCTACCAAACTATGGAAGAGACTGGAAGAGAATGGACTGTGTGACAGACTAGTGATGTCCTGAGGCCGCAGATGTGCTGAAGTCATTTAAAGCAAAGGCCTCTACAGTTCCTACTAATTAAAAACTCCCCAAGATTTTAGTTGTATTCTTCTTTTGTGCTACAGTGGTTACTGTTCTCTAATTTTGATCACTGTTTTCCACAAAATAAAGGTTTTTGTTGAAATGACTTGGCTATTTTGTCAAACATGTTAGTAGAACAGTGGTATACCTAGAGCAAATATTGCTTCAAATTTTGAGTGATGAAGATTAACAATATTGTTCTCTAATTTTGATCTCCACTGTAAGGTCGCAGGGAAGCTGGAGCCTATTCCAGTATCTCAGGCCAAAGGAATGGAAACGGATGGATGGCCAGTTCAATATGAACTAATTTATCATAAAAATAATTTAAGGCACATTTATCTGAGCTATGCTAGCCACAATACTCTAAACTTAAAACACAATAGTCTCATTAGTGTCACTTTTTATTTATGCTTTGGAATTTTAAAAGAAAGGAAGGATGCTTAAAAGAAAGCTTGTGAGCTATAAAAGGCACCATCTGAGCAATAACATTTTCTCTTCAATGTTAAAACTTCCTATAAACTTTTAATGTAACAGTTCCTTTTCTTTTTACACATTTAGTTCTTCAGAGACACCGCTGTTGGAAGCAAAGGGTTGTGGTGAATGTGTCTCTAGGCAACACGACTGGTAAAAGCCATCAGTCCTCCTAAAAGAGTCAGAGTTATGCTTGAATGCCTTGTGTGAAAAATTTAGTTCTGACAAGGGCTTTCTTGCATCAAGTGTCAAATACTATGAAATGAATTCCCTTCAGAATTGTGATTGTATTGTACATTGTACAAGGCTTATTGTATGCAACATAATGAAGAATCCCATTCGCAATGACAGCAGGGTTTGATATGATTAGGGGGTAGACTGGGGCTGATAACCAAAGGGTTGTAGGTGAGACCCAGGAGACGTTTTGATGCATGAAAAAGAACAATTATATCATCCCGCAAAATACAGCATGCCACCACTGGTTATTGTCAGTGCCACATTTGCATGTGTGAGAAATTTATATTTTGAACACCTCGTTCTGCTGTGGTGTGCTAAAATAGCCCAGGGCCTGAATGGAAAGTTCTTGTTTAGTACGTTAGTGGTATTGCAATGTTAAATACTTGAGTGTGTTCCCTTTCATTTTGGTTCTTGTTTGAGTTGAGCTGCTAGTATGTGAACTCCCTTTGAACGTAACACAGAGCTTAAGCACTTCACAGTGTTCGTCTCACACACATTAAAGTGCAGAGTGTGACAACAGCCACCTCTGCTCTCTCTTGGGTTTCAAGCACACATCAAAGCCTGTCTCATCTGCGTGGAGGGGCTCTGGTGGTCCTCGTCGTTTGAAGGGTGGCACCTTCATTTGTCACCCAGACATTCTGGTGTATCTGATGTGGAGTGACCCACATATTAGCAAGGCACTGACATTGAGCTTAAACAGACAGACAGTCTGCACATAGGCATAGGCAAATCTGTCAAAGGAGTCCTGAATGGTTGCCAAGGTGATTGTTAGGGTGTTCTCCAAGGGTGCTAGGATGTTGATAAGCAGTTGCAAGGGAGTTCTGGGTGTTTACTAGGGCATGGTTAGGCAGTTGCTAGGGTGGTGGTAAGTTGTTGCTAGAGTGTTATGGGT
Source organism: Sinocyclocheilus rhinocerous (assembly GCF_001515625.1). Lineage (NCBI taxonomy): Eukaryota > Metazoa > Chordata > Actinopteri > Cypriniformes > Cyprinidae > Sinocyclocheilus > Sinocyclocheilus rhinocerous. Next base: position 693,317 of record NW_015646354.1, on the reverse strand, counting down.
GGTTGCTTGGACATTGCTAAATGATTGTTCGGGTGTTCTGGGTGGCTGCTATGGGTGTTGATAGGCAGTTGCCAGTGTAACTTGAGTGACTGCTAGGGTGTTGTCGGCATGTTGCTTGGGAGTTATGGGTGGTTGCTATGGCATCACAGATCTAGAGCTTTCCATGATGTTGTAATGCAGTTACTATGTTTTTTGGGGGCTAGCTAAGAAGTTACTAGGGTGTTGTTAGATGGTACTATTGGTGTTTGCTAGGCCATTTTTAGGAGGTTGGTAGAGTTTTCTGGGAGTTGATAGGCACGTGTCAGGGTGTTCTGGGTATTTATTATGTTGTTAGGTGTTTGGTAGGGCATTATGGGTGGTTTCTTGGGTGTTCTGGGTTGTTGAAGTTGCTGTTGGGCGATTGTTAATGTGTACTACAGTTGAGGTCAAAAGTTTACATCCCCCTTTCATAATCTGCAAAATGTTAATTATTTTACCATAATAAGAGGGATCATACAAAATGCATATTATTAATTATTTAGTGCTGACCTGAATAAGATATTTCACATAAAATATATATTACAGTCCACAACAGAAAATAATAGTTGAATTTATAAAAATGAGTTTACATCCCCTTGATTCTTAATACTGTGATGTTGCCTGAAAGATCCACAGCTCTGTATTTTTTTTTCCCTTTATTGATAGTTGTTCATGAGTCCCTTGTTTGTCCTGAACAGTTAAACTGCCTGCTGTTCTTCAGAAAAATCCTTCAGGTCCCACAAAGGTCAGGTCTTTGGTTTTCCAGCATTTTTGTGTATTTGAACCCTTTCCAACAATGACTGTGTGATTTTGAGATCCATCTTTTCACACTGAAGACAACTGAGGGACTCATATGCAACTATTATAGAAGGTTCAAACGCTCACAGATGCTCCAGAAGGAAAAACCATGCATTAAGAGCCGTGGTTGAAATGAAAACTTTTGAACAGAATGGAGATGTGTACATTTTTCTTATTTTGCCTAAATATCATATTTTTTCATTTAGTACTGCCTTTCAGAGGCTACAGAAGATAGTTGCATGTTTCCCCGAAGACAAAATAAGTTAAATTTACTCTGATCTTCAAATTCACTCTTAATGCATGGTTTTTCCTTCTGGAGCATCAATGAGCGTTTGAACCTTCTGTAATAGTTGCATATGAGTCCCTCAGTTGTATATTGTTAGGTTGTTACTAGGGCATTGTGGGTAGTTTCTAGGGTGTTCTGGGTTGTTGAAGTTGCTGTTGGGCGATTTTTAATATGTGCACTAGGTGGTTTCTAGGGCATCATTAGGCACTTGCTGTGGTTTTCTGGGGGTAACTAAGCAGTTAGGATGTTGTTAGATGGTTTATGTGGAGTTCTTGGTGGTTCCTATGGCACTGTTATGCAGTTTCTAGTTTTCTGGGGGTTGCTATGTATCAGAGTGCTGCTAGGCACTTATCAGGGTCTTCTGGGTGGTTGTTATGGCGTTAGGTGGTTAATAGGGTGTTATGGGTGGTTCATAATGTGTTCTGGGTAGTTACTATGGCATGGCAGTTTTTTGGGAGGGGGGGATGCTAATCATAGGGTTAGTTGCGAGGGTGTTATGGGTGGTTTTTAGGTTGTTGTAATGCAATTGCTGTTGGGTGGGTGTTCTGGGAGGTTTCTATGGCATTGTTAGCCACTTGCTGTGGATTTCTGGGGGTAGCTAAGAATTTGGGGTGTTGTTAGATGGTTTTTAATGTTTTCCTCCAGCATTCAAGTGTTTCTAGGCATTTACCAGTGTGTTCTGGGTGTTTTATGGTGTTGCTGGGGTGTTATGAGTAGTGTTGTCAAAATTGAAAAAAAAAAATTGGTGTTGTGAAATTTTAAAAACGTTCATTTCCCGCTAACATTTGAGCGCTGCTGAGCCAATTGTTAAACACTGCTGATTATAATAGTCATATCTGTTGAGTGCGTGCCGTGAACACATTGGCCAGTCAGCAGTGTTTAAGAATCGACTCAACGGCGCTCAAATGGTAGCGGGAAATGGAAGTTTTTAAAACCGACTGGTATACCGAAGTCAGTACTTTTGACAACACTAGTTATGAGGGGTCTCTATGGTGTTTTAGGTGGTTGCTAAAGCATTGTTCGGAATTCAATAGGGTGTTCTTGGGTGTTGCTAAACAGTTGCCAGGGTGTTTTAGGAAATTGTTTACTGGCCCAAGTCAAAAAGCCCTTCCCTGATTCTTTATGATATTCTGATTTCTAGATATAACTTGGTCCCCTATTTCAGTTTCATTAGAAATTCTTTGTGTTGTAAATTCTGCTTCATGTTGCCTTTTAAAGTCCTACTGTGTAATGCCTGTTCACAAACAATGGCTTCCCATCTCCATTAATAATTCTCCCTTCTTTCTTTGTGAAAGATGAGAGCAGTTTGAAGATGAACCATGTGGATCACATTCCTCAGACACTGGCCAGCCACGGGCCTGTCCCAGCAGAGACCCACACCCGCAGCCAACACGGCGCCGATATGCTGCAACCGGACCCCCGCGACACCTTCTTCAACAGTAAGCCTCTATCTGTCTGTTCCGGTCCCTTTTTATTTGATTCTTCTGTCTCTCTGTTGCTATTGGATCCACTGCAATTGTTTTTCCTCATTTTGTGTTCCGTAATGACAAATAATGTTTGGCAGGAGAATTTGATAATCTGCCTCTGGTAATATTAAACTGTCTTTCTCACAATACTCTCCATAGTTCCCATGATTGACCCCTCTCATCTTGAAAATGTGTTGCCCGCCTGTCTCTACTCGCCAACATATGTGGTCAAAGACTTCCCTATCGCTCGCTATCAAGGCCTACAGTTTGTAAGTCTAACAAACATATTTCTGCACACATTGTGCCAAATAGTACAACAGAAAATACCTTTTGAGTAACAATGCACTTGCACCTGTTGACGTATTGACTTGCTGCTGCAGTGTACTAAAACTTCCTGTGTGATTACTGCCCCCTTTTGGCTTACAAAAGTAATTGCAGGCATACCATAAAAGCCAATCAAAAGCACAAAAACAATTAAGATTAAGGTGAGAGCAATAATAAACAGGTACATTTACACAAAATATTATCAATTATCATCATTATATTATAGATTTTGTATTTTGTTTATCGCTGAAAATAACATTCAATTTTCTGCATCAAATGAAGAAACGAACATTTGTTTTGACAAATCAGACTTCACAATGCTACATTTTTTCTATATCCTACAATGCAATGTGCTTGACATTACCTGCAAGCAATATAATTTTTTGACGACTTATATGTAATTTGAATACACAAAGTCAGTTTCCTGAGATGAAAACTCTATACCACTTGCCTAAATAAAAAGCAAGAATTATTCAGATGTTTATTGTTGCATACTTTCACATTATTTTTCAAAAGATTTGTAGGCAGCATGCAGTACAGTATATGCTAGACAATAGGCTTTTATCTAGTATTGACAGACATATTCTGCTGATCAGTAGTGAGCTTCTGAAATTTCAAGTGAATTATTGGGGTTGTCATGTCTGGTATTTTGCCTGCAGGTCTATCTTTCTTTTGTCTATCCCAATGACTTCACCCGTCTCACCCACATGGAAAGAGAAAACAAGTGCTTCTATAGAGAGTCACCCATCTATTTGGAGAAGTAAGCTTGTATATAGATTATAATGGCAATAAATATATTGAAATATATTATGAAATATAATGTGTACAGTAAGACCAGGGACATTTATCAAGAAAGTATTTTTTTTTTCTTCAACTCATAGAAGATTTCTTGAAATTAAATGGTACTCTGAATCGTTATGATCACTGAAACAGAGATGAATAAATACAGTTCTCTAAAACTCTGTATTTCTGTCTTTCATGGACTTGATCTTTTTCTCTCCATCTCTGTCTCTAACAGGTTTGGCTTCTATAAATACATGAAGATGGATGAGGAGGAAGATGACAGGCCATTCTTCTTCCCTAATCCTGATGGTGAGTTTTCATGTGTGTGATCAGTGATCCAGAAGAGGAATAACACTTTATTAGTGCATCGTTCCGTCACAAGCTTCTTTATTAGAACATGGCAGATATATTCATCAGGAGATAATGGCCTTGGGTTTGAGCCAGAAAAGAAATGAATTGCTGGATTTGTGTTTATTTTCAAAGGGTTAAGGCCTGGTTACATCGACAACAACATGAAAATTACTGACGAAAGGTGTTTTCATAAGACAAACTACACGTTGTTTAGGTATCAACATTCTAAACTATAAAATCCTGGTAACATCCTATAAAATAACTGTAAAAACTATGATTTAAACAACTTTACAGTTCAAATAGTGCAAGTTTTGATAAAAAACAACAAGTCTGAACAGGAACGGAAGATATACCGGCTGAATAAAAATACAAATTCACTCTCCAGTAGGTGATGCTTATGGAAAGCAGAAATACAATAGCTACGATATTTACCTTGTACACAAAGCAGCATTGCACTTATAAACACGATTTCATTAAACGTAACCCAGAGTTAAGATGAAAAGAAAATGCCATAAAAACTTTTCCGAAGACTGTCAGTTCCTGTCCGATATGTATTCATATACACAGGCCCTGTCCACACGAACGCGGTTCTTTTTAAAACCACAGCTTTTTCTATGCAGTTTGGCCGTTCGTCCACACGCAAACGCAGCACCAGGTCACTGAAACCGAACATTTTTTAAAACTCCTGCCAGGGTGAAGATTTTCAAAAACTCTGGTTGCAGTGTTATCGTGTAGACAGTGAAACTCGAGTTTTTGGCTTGTGATGTCGGAGCCTGCGCTGTTATCTCCGCCTACTGGAAACTTTTTCAGGCTTCTGATTGGCCAACATGGCTTTACGGTTGAGATTATATCGCCACCTGTTGGTTTGGCATGCTCTTGACAGTGCTTCATAGCATGCGTTTGCGTTTTCATATGGACGGAGATTTTTTTTTAAAACGGAAGAAGGAAAAAATCAGTTTATAAAAATACCCGTGTACGTGTGGACATGGCCCCATATAAATTCCTCAGATTTGTACAAATCACGTAAATGGCCTATTTCAGTGTCAGAACGGTGTGTTTTGCCAAAAGGCAACAAGTTTGCAGGTAAGGTATATTTCACAACCCCTATTGCAGGGTCACTCAAACATATTGCAATTCCACTAGGTGCCACTTGTAGAAGTTTCATACTACAGCTGTAAAGTCTTGATATGAATAGGCCTATAAGTTGCAAATATCCGAGAATTATTTTTCAAGGTCTCTTTGTGAGCTTGGCATCAAGTGGTGGAGTTACACTCATAGTGTTTGTTTTTGGTGTTCTGCTTTAGATTTTCTTGAAGAAGAAGAGGGGGCGGATCCAGAGGATGAAGCACAAGTTGTTGGCACCCAGTCAGCAAAGAAGACCGTCCAACCTAGCCAATCAAATCACACCTCAAGCCCCTCTGATAAACCTGTTCCCACAATGCTGGAGAAAAAAGAGGTAGAGCCGGACAACCCAACTTTTAGTAGAGAGCAAAGGCGCTTTTTCACGAGAGCAAGGCAGGTGGTTGGGTCTCAACCTCAAGAGACGGACCAAGACAATCTGGACCATCAGGCTAAGGTAGGGTTACCAAAAAGTGAGAGTGTGGTGCGAGGTCGTTCTCTCACTTGGGTTCAAAGAGACCGCCGGGACCTCAGAGAGGGTTGGTCAGAAGATCATTCACCGAAAATAAGCAGATCAGTTTTGCTTTTCCCGCCAAAATCCTCATTGGTGGCCCTCAACAGTCGAGCCAAGCAAATTCTCAGCAGTTCTGCCCACACCGTTCCTTCCCCAGGTAACAACCACGCTCATGACAACAGCCACAATCCTGGAACTAGCCACACCAACAAGGAACGCAAGAAGGAGGACAACAAAATCTACGTCACAAGACCTCGCCCTGCTAAGGAGAAGCAAAGTCTTGTTTCACGCCAACCCAGAGAGCTCTTCCCTGGTGTTTTCCTGTACCAGAATGGCAAAACCACAAAGCTGGTGAACCTCAGTGCCAAACCAAAGCTCAGCAAAGGAGCTCTGCGTGCATCCCAGTTATTTGCACGGTCTCCTCTGCAAGAGAACAAGGTCTTTCCAGCGAGCCCCAACTTCAGCAAGCCAGCTGAAAATCCCATGCCCCCAAACAGAGCAGCAATCCCAAGCCGCTTTGAGAGAAGGATACGAGGCTGGGAAAAACACCAGTATCCCTTGAGGCCCATCACAACCGCTCGACCACCTCGTGTGCCCACCCCTCCGTCCGCTAACTCCTCTGAGAACGTGCTTCCAACTGAGCCTCTCCGTGTCACTTCCTACTTGCACACCTCTGAGATTACCGAGTCCCAACAGCAGCGGCCGGACACGGACCCAGAACCAGAGGAGGAAGGAGGCCTTTCGGAGTATAGCTATGAGGATGTGGAGCCTCGTCCCGGGTGGGCGGAGGAGGCCATTAATTGGCAGAGGACGTTTTCCGTTAATAGCATGGACTTTGAGACATTGCGCTCTGACTGGAATGATCTTCGGTGCAACGTATCTGGAAACCTGCAGCTGTCTGAGAGTGAAGTGGTGGACGTTCTTGCACAGTACATGGAGAAACTCAACGAACTTAATGGAGGGTGAGGCTGATATAGAAACCAATATTTTAGTTTCCGATATATCGGTAAAATCTGTATTTACACTTTATATATTTGTATTTATATCAATATTTATATTTAAAATTATTTTTCCGCTGTGTAACTCTACAGCCATTTAGCGATACAGAGACTTACACATTTAATTCAAAATATATCGGTAAATATCGGTTTTCACACAGTGTTTGTGTTTTGGCATCTTTTTTTTAAATTCATTGTTACATTCCTTTGAGGTTTCTTTTTCCTGTCTGTCTAGTTAGCGATACAGATAATTACTATAATTACTGGAAAGTGGACACCTTACATTTTATGTATTTTTATTTATATTACTATTATAACTAAATTTATACACATTTCTTTTTTGTTGTTGTTCTGCTGAAAATAATTCTGAAAAAATGTAAAATAATTTAATGTGTAAAATTTCAGTTTTTTTCAGTTTCTTTTTCCTCTCTTCAACTGCACAGCTTTTTAGCAATAAAGAGAATTACTGTAATTATTGTTGAAAATGGGCACCTTACCATTCATATACATTTAAAATTGCACTGGTGTGCATTTTCAAGTAATCGCACAACCACTCACTCCACCATGTAATCTTTTTTTTCCCTCCCTCTTTCTCAGGATTTACACTCTCCTCCGCATTATAAATGTAGAAAAGCGGCGTGACTCTGCACGCGGTAACCGCTACCTAATAGAGCTGGAGCTAATGGAGAGAGGTCGTAAAGTGGTCCGTTTATCTGAGTACATCTACATGCTGTTGCACCGTAGCCGGGTAGAAGACAGCCTGGAGAATATGGAAGGGGTCACAGCATCATCCCTCTCTTCCCCTGTCGCCAGCCCACCTGCTCCACCCTCCCGCACACCTACCCGTGGGGCCCACGGCACCCCGCAGTGGGGCACAGTGTATGCCAAACCCCTGCTGTGCCAGCCAGTGATGCTGCAGTGGAAAAAGAATGTCATGGTGCATTTTGTGGTACCAGGTAAGTAATAAATATCTATCTATTTTTGTGAAACTATGTACCCAGATGGTCCACTTTCCTGCACAGTTTAGCTCTAACCAGTGTTGCTAAGTCCGCGGTTTTCCCGCAGAATTGGGCTACTTTAACACTGTGGCTGCGGGTTGTTTTTCATGTCCGCGGGTTGAAGCAACCCAGATAATGTGATATTTAGCCCCTAAAATGTGAATTTTACCAGGGAAACCCTGCCAAAAAACGTGTATTTTACCCTCTGGAATGCGATTTTTACTGGGGGACCCCCCTCGAAACGCGATTGGGCTAGTTTTGAGTAGCAATTGGGTGAGTTTTGTTGTGAAAACCTGGCAACCCTGGCTCTAACCTTGTTCAAACTCATCTGCTTGTAACTTTACTAGAAATTACTAGTAATCATGAATCATTTTATTAGCTTGTTCAGGTGTGTTTAATTAGGTTTGGAGTTAAACTCTGCAGGAAAGTGGACCTCGTGGGTCAGAGTTGAGAATCCCTGATGTAACTTAAATGTATCGCCAAAAATCCTGTGCTTGTGCTCTTTGTTTAAATGCCACCTTGTTTGAGAGCATTGACATTCATACATTTTAAAGTGCAACTTAAGTGTCTAAATACCTCTTGGGGCCACTATAGTTTGAAATTCAAATCAAGGTGGGGACCTGGTTTGTTTTTCATGGTTGTTTCTCACTTTTTTTTCAATTTATTTTTGTGTAGCAGTGAATTTGAAAGGTTTTGCATGGTGGGTTAATTTTGATTGGCAGATATGTGATGAAAAAATGTCCCTTGTCTGATCAGAAATTCCATTCGTGTATGTGGAATCTGTCACAACTAGCCTCAAACTACAGGCAACCAGTTTACATAACACTCAGTTAGTTTAATAGAACTCTATTAAAGGAATAGTTCACCCAAAAATGTAAATTTAGCTGAATATGTCCTTACCCTCAGGCTATCCAAGATGTAGATGAGTTTGTTTCTTTATCAGATTTGGACAAATGTACCATTACATCACTTGCTCACCAATGGATCCTCTGCAGTGCATGGGTGCCGTCAGAATGAGAGTCCAAGCAGCTGATAAATACATCACAATAACAATAATTTACATAAGTTTATCATGTCATTAACACAATTCTATAAAACAAAATACATTTGGCTTAAAAGGCCAACTGGGAAAAAAACGTCCACAGATGTAATAATGTTTATAAACTGAAATGAAGCTGTCAATACATTGGGACTATAAATTAAATGTTTAAAATAAATTACATATATAGAACAGCAGAATCATATATTTTTGCTTTGTCTAAAATATAAAAACAAGACTATATCATATAAATACAAGTTCAAGTTGCAAGTTTTTTGCAAGTTATGCCCAAGTACGTTTTCTGCTATGCAAATAAAAAGGCAAATCTTTGTTTTGATGTAGCTGACGTATGAATATTATGTGGTATTATTATAATGTATTTGTTGATTTGTTTCCTACAGTGAAGAATCAGGCGCGTTGGGTTCAGCAGTTCATTTCAGACATGGAGTTCCTGCACCGTGAGACCAAGGACAACAACTTCAACATCATCATTGTGGACTTCCAGAGTGAAGACATGGACGTGGAGCAGGCTCTCAGAGAAAGCTCCGTTCCGCGGTACGCCAACACATGTTTACACGCCACTTTGTTATTATATTCATTATATAGAAACTTGCAAATGTAGGTAGTTGATATCTTGCGCTCTGACGTGCTAAACTTCTTCAAAAACTATTTTAAATAGCAATTTAATTGAGACTAAATTTAATATATATGTATATTTAATATACTGTGTATATAATTTTCAAATAGTTGCATCTCGACCAAATATTGTCCGATCCTAACAAACCATACATCAATGTAAAGCTTATTTATTCAGCTTTCAGATGATGTACAAGTCTCAATTTCGGAAAAATTGACCCTTATGACTTGTTTTGTGAACCAGTGTCACATATAAAAAGTTCCTCTATTTCAAATGTAAAAGCCCTTTCACAACAAAAGTGAAATGAATACACCTCAGGCTGAAGGAAATGTAAATTCATGTCTGTACAGTAGAGGGCGCAGCTCAAACAAATTGCAAAAGAATATGACGCAGAAGAAAGTTGAACACTATTCAGCAATAACAAAAACGAAACATATATGTGTCACTTTTACTTAGTATGGTTGAACTGGATCATCGAAGGTCAGTAGCAAAGACATTGGTTAATAAAAATGGAATTAAATACATAAATGATATTTGTATTATTTAAGATATTTAACTATTGCAGTTTTGTATTCTGAGTTTGCATTTGACTGTTTTTATTCATTTTGAAGAATACTGCATCTGCTTTTGTGCAGGTGAGATGAGTAAATGCATGTTCATATTTAGTCTAGAACTACAGTAAGCATCATGTTCACACACAACGCTCTGCACTTACTCCCGATTTCTCTCTACATGGCAACACCAGAGCTGCCAGTCAAGACATGGGAAACAAAGTAACTGGCGTTACTTATTTGAAAAAGTAACTCACATATTTCCTTCTGAATTAAAAAGTAATGCGGTACTTTACTAGTTACTTTAAAAAAGTAATCTGATTACGTAACTGGCGTTACTTGTTACTACTGTGTATATATATATAATTTTTTTATGACTCACTGGAGCAGTATTTAAAATGAACTAGTGTTGAGGTGCTTTAAAAAGTTCTCGACCCAAGATACCGTTTTTTTTTTGTTTTGTTAAAAACAGGAAAAAACGTATAAATATGAAAAAAAAAACTAATTACATTATGCCAACTTCCCCTACATATAAACATACATATTCAGCATAAACATTTAAATGTTAAATTAATATACATTTGTATATGAGATATTCTGTTATCTAATATGCCGATGTATATTAATCTATTACGTTTTAGAGTAATTTACATTAGAGTAAATATAAATTACTGTAATGTTATATGTGAATGTTTATAAATATAAAAATGTCTAATGGAAACATTATGCATCTACTTTCCCTTTACATAAACATACACATATATTTAAATATGTAAAATTAATATACATATATTTAGTATATTACATATTCTGTTAAAGTTATATATGTGTGTGTGTGTGTGTGTGTGTGTGTGTGTGTGTGCGTGATGTGGTGATTAAATGATTAAAAATAGTAAATGATGTTTATCTGAAAGTGTAACAATGCAAACAGGTTTTCTGTAAGGGGTAGGTTTAGGGTTAGGGGACAGAAAATATCGTTTGGTCAGTATAAAAGTAATAGAAGTCTATGGAAAGTCCCCACAATTCACAGAAACCTAACGTGTGTGTGTGTGTTTGTTTATATATTTATTATAAGATTGTTATATGTTGATTAGTAAAATATATATATATAATATATTAATTGAATATATTTTTTAAATATGTAATATATGTTAATAGACTATTTATAGTTAATAGAGCTAATTATATACTCAGATGGATATTTGTGTATTTAGCATATAAAACAGAGGCATATTACTGTTGTATTTCTATTTTTCTGGACTCTTGTGTACACAGATATGAGTATCTGAGGAGAGAAGGAAACTTTGAACGTTCTGCTGGGTTACAGATCGGTGTGGACACCATAGAGGTAATCATACACTCACAGCTTTCAGATGATCTGATTTCAAATCGGATTTATTATAATTCCAAAATAACACATTGTAGATGTTCAGACATTCTCAGTAATGTTTCATATCTGTGGTAAAGTGCATAACGGCACACAAATTGTTCCTGTTGCTCAACTGGTGGATCTAGGAATGCCAAGGTCATGGGTTCGATTCCCAGAAATCATATTATGTACTGATGTAAAATGCTTCGGATAAAGTGTGAAATTATTATTTTTTTATATATAAACACATTATCAATGTTATCAAGTGTTTAGAAAATACTGTATAAACAAATGAAGCTTTAGTTCCCAAATTATCAAGATTCAGTTTTTATTTTTATTTTTTTGGTTGTTTTTTTAACATGGATTTTTCAATCAATTGGCAAAAGATGCATCTTTCATAAAATCAAAAATGAGTCTGAAAAGCACGTAAATGTTATTTTAAATTAGTTGTTAACGCACACTTGCGGTAATTCCAGCATGACGCAACATTATGTCACAGTTCCCCATACAGCGATTAAACCTGTAAGCTCAACACGAGTGTGATTATCAGTGATTCACTGTTTGCAGAGACAACCGTTTCTAGGAATCCTCCTCGTGTTAATGAGTGTATAAATGTGGCTTTTACTATAATGTAACAAAGCTGACGAGCAGGATGTGTTTGATCAGTCGTGTAGTTCAGTACTGTAGCAGTGTGGGCTGATGTTTTGCTGATGTGTGTTTGCAGGACAGTCACAGCATCGTGTTTCTGTGTGACCTGCACATTCATTTCCCTCTGAACATCCTGGAGAACACCAGGAAACACTGTGTGGAGGGCAAACTGGCCTTCGCTCCGATAGTCATGAGACTGGGCTGCGGCAGCTCACCGCAGGAGCCTGACGGTACGACGCAGCTCACACACGCTCAAACACAGCCGCTGTCACACTGGACTTCATCAAACCCACGGCTCTGTGTCTGCAGGTTACTGGGAGGTGAACGGCTTCGGCCTGTTTGGGATCTACAAGTCCGATTTTGACAAGATTGGTGGGATGAACACGGAGGAGTTTAAGGACCGCTGGGGAGGAGAAGACTGGGAACTACTGGACAGGTAGAAGCGCTTTACAGGAAACAAGTTTATTTTGTAGTATTCATTCATTTGTGCAATACAATTTAAGACATTAGTAGTAGTAGTAGTAGTAGTATCAGGAATTATTATTATAATGGTATTAGTTATTTATAATTTAGAGACTTTGACAGTGATGTTTTTGTTAGTATTATTATTAATAATAATTAATAATAATAATATGTTAAATATCATGTTATTATTAATATCTTAATTAAAATTATGATATCGAAATACTATTTTGTTCTTAATAATTATTATTATTAATAATAATAATAATAATATTACTATTAGTAGTAGTAGTATCTCAGTTATTTATGATAATTTAGAGGTGATGTTATCATTAATAATAATAATAATAATAAGTTAAATATCATTATTAATAATATCATTAAAATGATGTTGAAATATTATTCTGTTGTCGTTAATAATAATAATAATAATTATTATTATTGTTGTTGTTGTTATATGTTAGATGGATATAATTTTATTTATATTATTATTACAATTATGATTGTAAATTGTGAATTGAGATCTTCACAGTGATGTTATAGTAATCATCATCATCAATCATATTAAATATTATTTTATTATTAATATTACTTACAGTTATGATATTGAATTGAGAGTTTCAGACTGTGACAATATTATTGTTGTTGATGTATTGTTGATAATAATATATAATTGTATTAATACTATTAAATTTATTATTAATATTAGTTAAATTATGATATTGAATAATAATAATAATAATAATTTAATATATTATTAGTATTATTATT
>NW_015646354.1:677765-680001 GCF_001515625.1 Sinocyclocheilus rhinocerous | reverse complement strand
CATAGTTTTGCAAAACGGTCTGGAGGTTGAGCGTTTAAGACTGAGGAACTTCTTTCACTACTATCACTCTAAAAGAGGCATGTGGAACTCACAGTCCAGTAAAACTCCTAAAGGATAAAACTGAACCTCGCTGAGAGACTTCAAACTAACTCGGCACGAGAACGGGACCTTAAAGGACCAAACCGTTGTGTCTCTGGGACCCTTTCGTGAGGCCCGTCTCATACAGGAGGACCCGTGACACTGCCAAGCTGCTGTCCAAACTCAACACTCGAAAGAGACACAGAGACTCATTCACAGAGTGTGTATTTGTATGTATCTCTGTCTGTTAGGTCAGAAGTGAAACTTGAGTGATTACTGAACATTTAAAGGAAATGGAAATCGTTTCAATTTTACTCCAAGCTAGCAGCTCAGGCACTTTGGGTCACATAAATATGGTTGCACTTAACATATTACCTGCTGAAATGATTGTCTAAAGGTTTAGATGTGCGCTGGTACTTAGACGTCTGCTTTTATATAGCTGTAAATGTCACTTCCTGTTCAGACGTGACGCCTTCTTACACTTGATATGTGGCGACTCCTTTCTTAAAGTCCTGCTGAACTTCTGGACACGGCTGGACCAAGAACGGCCTGCTGAGCAATGAAATTCAAATTATTCATCTTTGCATTTGTCTGTATGTCTGAGCTGCTTCCTTTCCTCGTTTCCGGCTGATTTCAGAAGAGGTTTAGTCTTTACTGGCTAGTTTCACAGATGCAGAAAAACCTTTCAGACTGCTGTTTTAGTCTGGGTTTTAGGCTAGACGTAATCTCTGTCCCATTGATGCAGTATCCATTTCTACAGAGTTTAACCGTGGGATAAAGATGTTCCTCAGAAGCTGTGTGCCTTTCTTTGATGAAATTTAACATGGCAGTCCATACAGGGTTAAGAAGGAGTCCTGATGTTTAGCTGTCTGGGTTGTGTAAGTCCCTAAATAGCATTGTTTTATGGAGATGAATGAATAGTAGAACATGTTTAGAAAGAAAATAAATGCTTTTTTAATCGAATTCTGGACTTGTCCAAAGTTTTCACTATTGTTTGTTCCATTTCTAAAGAAATGTTCCAGGTTCTTTTCTCTCTCGAAAGTGGATGTTTTACCACAGAAAAAAAGTTTGACTCCTTTCCCAGTTTGTACAGACGAACAAAAATTGTGTTTACAGTAAAGGAAGGACATAAAACAGAAGTATATGGGGCACTAAATATAACATTCTAGATGTTAACATGAGACAAATGTGGTAGAATAAATTATTTCAAGTGCTGTAAGAACCACATAAAGACGGTAAAGATGGCAAGTTACGCAAAAGATACCGGAAACGAACGTGATGTAACTATTAGTGAACTACTGTTTACATAAAGAAAATCCACCTTTGTTGGTATTCATCCACCTTAAACTGTAGTCCCATAGATAAAGTGTTGTTTAGACCGCTTTACAGCTCAAATAACACCTATTTTTCTGCGAAAATCGTTTAAAAACAAAATATAGCTGTAGTTTCAGCTATTGCATAGTCTGGTATATCTTGCACCATATACTTCCATTGTAAGTGAGTTACTGTAAATGCGATTTTTACAAACTAGATGAGTCGAAATGATTTTCAGGGATATTTGACGGCATTTTGTTTGGCTACATATATTTGATGAAAACAATGTTTTACACTGACACGGGCAGCTTGAGTGTATGAAATGATGTATCATTATGTAACTTACAAGCATCTGCAACATACAAACGACCATGTTTACAAGCTGGCATAAAACTTTGACGTGTTTTTATTTCATATCAGAAATACCGAGACTTATAAAGTCCAACTTATGCGTAAAACTTCACCTTTTTAAAAGAGTAGCCTAAAGTGAAATGTTTCTTTCTTCTATTTCTTCTCCTGGTTCGATGTATTTTCTGGCTGCCTATTTAAAACAAAACGTAGACAGGACACTAATACATTACGCCTAATACAGGGATCTGCATTACAAGGTAATTTCTGTGAAATTGTTGTGTAGAAATTTTTCAGAATGTTTGCATTTTATTTTAACATTTTTGGGTTCATTTTTCTGAAAAATAAAGTTTAAAGTTGAAGCACCTTGGGTATGTTTATTTTATTTACACTTTTTGATCTTAGAAACCCTGTTGAAAAAACCAGCATATGCTGGTTAGGTATGTTTTGAAGCTGGGATGCTGGTTTAAGCTGGTCCTTTGCTGGTTTATGCTGG
>NW_015646354.1:634273-677241 GCF_001515625.1 Sinocyclocheilus rhinocerous | reverse complement strand
GACCAGCATAAACCAGCAAAAGGACCAGCATAAACCAGCAAAGGACCAGCATCCCAGCGTCAAAACATACCTAACCAGCATATGCTGGTTTTTTCAACAGGGAACAAGATTATTATTATTTTTTTTATATAGCATCACTTTTTGTATAGCAACACTTTAATAATGAGGTCGTAGGTAAACTATACATATTCTGTGCACTTTACGTCGTTTTGGATAAAATTCTGCGGCTTCCAAATTTTAACGCAAGTATTTGAAAAAATTCGCATTACAGCTTTCGGCCACTAGAGGGAGTCCAAGTACAGTGTCACATCTGCAATTCATTATGCAAACCAGATGTTCAAGGTAAGTCATTATTCTGGGTTTCCATCCAAAGTTGCGAATTTAACTTATGCGCAAAATTAGAATATCGCATAAAACATTTGCGAACAAATCAGAGTCAAAGAGAACTAAATTGTCACTTCCTGATAAACTGGCACTATAAATCACTAAGAAAAGTAGGAGAAGCTACTGAATATAATAATTTTCTTATATAATAAGTTACTTGCGCCTCGGAGCAAACAGACGAAACACAATGAATGCGGTCATTGCTTTCGGAGGTGGATGCTGCTGTTTGTGAGCACAGTCGTGTAAGACATTTCTGGTAGGCAATTATACAGAAATATTTTGATGACAGACTTTGCTCAGGCATTTCCGAATGACCATAACAACATTTCAGATGCTGTGGAATGAGATCGGTCCCCTGGTTAGTCAGGTTTTGCCGTCCCATCGTACAAAGTCACATATGACTTTTTTGATGCGCTTGGAGGAATTTATTCGCAAAATGCATTTCCATCTCCCATTGTTCGCATTAACTCACTTTTCGCACAAGTCAAAAACCACTTTGTGCGAGCGTAAAAACTTCTTTGCGAATTAAGGCATTTTTATTCGAAATTCAGCGTTTCCATCACTCGTTTCTGATGCGATACTTCAAAATGCGCATAAAAGCAGGGTGATGGAAACAAAAGTCATAGCAAATCCACTGCCCATGTATCTTTGACTGCACAATCTTCTTTTAGCTTAAATCACGACTGTATTACACAAGACTGAACAGGAGGCAATGAGCACAGTCAAACTCTGATTCATAAACCCAAAAATAGGCATTTGGTGATTCAGAGTGTGAGATTATGGGTTGAGTATTGGTGTATAATCTATATTGTGAATCTCCTTAAAAGTCATTTTAAAAAATGCTCGTTCACATGATCTATACAATGATTATATCTTTATATTAGTGGCTCACACTAATGCCGATAACTAGGCAATATCTAGGCTACATCACCGCTGCCCTCACTGTTTCTTCTCCTATATCTGAAGAGCCGGAGTATGGGGACCTCACCTCAGTGCGGTGGTGGGAAACAATGGAGGCAGGAGAAACTTCATGCCCCACATCCCTGGTCTTCAGTGATGAATCTGAAAAGGCTGAGGCTCTGCACTCAGGCTTCCCAGATGCAACCCTGAAGACCAAGGAGCCGTGGAGGCAGAAGAAGACACAGGGTGCACCCATGACTCCCAGGTCCCAACAGGGAACACCTGTGACTGCCAATACCAAGAAGAGGGACTACACCTCATCCCTGGTCTTTAGTGATGCATCTGACAAGGCTGAGTCTCCGCATTCAGGCTTCTCAGATGCAACAATGAAGACCACAGAGCACCAGAGAAAGTGGAGGCAGAAAAAGCCTCAGGGAGCACCTGTGCTTGTTGGGTCTGAGAGGGCTGAGTGTGGGGACTCAGCATTCTCAAACGAAATACTGAGTACCACTAAACAGGGGAGGCAACAGCAAAGGAAGTGGCGGCAGAAGAAGCCTCAGGTAGCACCTGAGCCTGCCGGGTCCCTACAGGGACCACCTGTGACCACTGGCTCCCAACGAAGAGGAACGCTCAGGATCCCTGAGAATCTGAGGCAGCATCTGGTAAAGGCTGCTTCTGAACTGGGAGCACCTGAGCCTGCTACGTCCCCACAGGTAGCACCAGTGCCCACAAGTGTCCTCATGACACACCCATGCGCACCAAATCTCTACAGAGAGAAGCTGTGCCTGCCCTGAAGGTGTCAAAACCTAAGATCCCTGAGCAACTGAGGCAGGACCTGCTGCAGCAGAAGCCTCAAGCCTCTTCTGTTCAAGGAGCACCTGTGCCCAACAAGACCCCAGAGAGGCAAAGACTCAAGATACCTGAGCTGCTAAGGCAGGAGCTCCTGCAGGTGTCGGCTCGAGCCTCTTCTGAAAAAGGAAGCACCTTTACCTGACAAGAACCCTGTGCATGCCGGGACCCCACGGGGAGCAGGAGCGCTTGCCATGTCTCCACCGGCAGAGGCAGTGCCTGCGCCCGCTGAGCCTCCGAAAAGGAGCCGCAGAGCCCTCCAGGACCATGAACACAAAAAAACAGAAGCTCACTGAACATCAGAGCATGCCTGTCTCTGCCACCCAGGGATCACCCCTGCCCTTCAGGAACTCCACAGTAGTGCCTGTGCATTCTGGGACCCTACATGTGACCAAAAGTTCCCCGCAACAGGGAGCAAAACCCAGAATCACAGAGCAGCAGAGGCAGAAGCGGAGGGAGCAGTGAAGATGGCAGCAGAGGCAGCGGAGGCGGAAGAAAGCATCAGTAAGTCCCTTCCATCTCTTGTTTTTACTTATTTTCAGATTTATTCTAAACATTAAACACTACCTTCACATAAGCTATGTTGTCTAGGTCGTCCATCCAAAATCCTATTACATTATATTTTAAAATGATAGAAAGATATATCTTTAGATGTAAGAAGCACTCCTTAAACCTGCCCAGCATTACATGATTATGTCTGTTCTTTCTGAGCCGCCTCCACAGAAAACAAACTGGGTGTGGAAATCAACAAGGTTCAGTTGAAGCTCAAACTGTGGAGGCAGAACCATCAAGCCCCTCAGATAAACACTTCACACCTGAACCAGAGAACTCAGAGCTGCCTTCAGCCCAGGTCTCAGCTCACCTTGAAGATGGTTAGTTCCTTCTGTCTCTCAAATTTACTTAGACTTTTTTAAAAACACTAAATCTACTGTTTCATGTATTCTCTATTTAAAACTGTATGTATTATATTTCAATGTGTAAGTTAATCTGGGACACCTTTTCAGTTCATAACCCCCCTCATATTGAAATTTTAGAAGCAATACGTCTTTAGATTTTCTCTAAGAATCACTCATTAAATTATTAAATCATTACGTCTGTTTCTTCAACAGGACCCTGCAGATGTGGGCCGGCGGTCACCTACAGAAACAAAGCAGCGCATGACAAACAAAATCAAAGACCAGCAGTTGGGACCAAACGGCTTAAAGCATTTGTGTAGTATATTCATATGTTTAATGGAGTATTTGTAAATATTTAATGTTTGTATATTTTGTGTTTGTATGTGTTTAATATGATTGTATGCATAACAAAAAATAAAATACAAACTGTTTATTTATTTATTTATCAAAGACAACACACATCTATTAACACTTTAAGTTAATGTAGATCATTTTGGGGGGTGTCTGCCCCAGGACATTTTCTACTTTACTTCCATCAGTGGGTCTTTTGTATGCAAAAAAAGAAAAAAAAAAAGAAACATAATTTAATGGATAATTAAAACACAATGTACCAAAACTTTAAAGTGTAAATCTCTAAATATGTATTTATAAATATTTTTTTTATTAATTATACTGTATATTTACATAAACTAAGAATCTGTTTGTTTATATATATATATATATATATATATATATAAACTGAAATACTGCTGACAGACTCACGACCTTTGCTGAAATTAACATTGCATTTCTCAATCACTAGAGGGCGCCACTATATAATTTGGGTATGTTACTTAGTTTTTCTGGGTATAGCCTATTAAAATACACATAAAGACAGTCACCATCTATTCGCATAATAATGTAACCTGAAACCTAGAAAAATCTTTATAAATAAATAAATATTAGTAATATAAAGTCCTTCAATCGCTAGCTACGCCCATGGAACGGGTCTATAACTGTCGTGACTCGTGAGTCATTATTTTAGGGTTTTTTTTCTCACACGGCTTTATTGAGAGCACAGTCGCACTCCTCCAGTACAGGATGACATGAAGTTTGTCTTGACAGTAATGTTGACATTGTGCACAAACCTGCCCCACCCATCTACACTGTTCTGATAAATTCTTTCATTTATCTTTCTTTTTTTCTTTGTCTTTTTGTTCTTTATTGAATAACTGTGATAATAGTAGGCTACATGTTCTCTATACACTAATAATACACTATCCTACTATTATGTCTACAGCTAAGACTCATTTTGTCTGAGAAGTGAGTATCAGTTGTGTTTTGTAGAGAAAGAGATAGGCTACAACTTTATTGTAACTTTCATAGTTAAGTTACAGTTAAATAATTAAATAATTACAGTTAAGTTAAATGTCCAGGCTGGACTATTGCAATGCTCTCTTGGCATTGTAAGTCGCTTTGGATAAAAGCGTCTGCTAAATGACTAAATGTAAATGTAAATGTAAGTTAATAATAGTTATTAATAGAAATTATATGAGTGTATGTACAGTATGTGTGTGTGTGTGTGTATATATATATATATATATATATATATATAATGAAAACATTAATCTATTTGAAGGCACTTTTAACCACGTTAATGATATTAACTAATGATATTCGCTAGTAACTTAACGAAAGCATACAGTTGATTTGTTAGCCTGTCTAATCAGGCATTAGCTCGAAGCGCACACAGCTGAAGATAATGAGTGTGTGTGTGTGATGTCATTGCCCAGACTAACACAATTAATGCAAATTCCTTAAGACTATAGATGACGATCAGTGATTAGCACTGTTACTTTAAAACAACATCCCTTCAAGCTGGCTCTGCTTAATTTCAATACAGTGCAACATTATTCAGCATCAGTGGGCAATTTAGTTAGTTTGATAATTAGTTGTGGGCATACAAAATGAGTAAGAGTGAGGCAGACACTAGGGTATAGCTAGGAGAAGGCTTAGAACATTTTAAAGAAAATACAAATACATGAAGCATGTGTATTATGCTTACCATAAAAAAATTAAATAATGTTTCAAGTTTCAAATAGGTATAGAGCCTGAATAGGCCTCCATAATAATCAATAAACAATTTATACTCAACAATAGTCGGTAACACTTTAGGGACAAATTCTCACTATTAACTAGTTGCTAATTAGCATGCCTATTATTAACATATTGGCTGTTTATCAGTACATACAATCACATATCCTGCATGACATCACTAATTAATACCTAAACTTATTAACTAGGCCTACCTTAATAAGCAGCAAACTAGCTGTTTATTAAAAGCCGTAGTTAATGGTTTGTTAATAGCGAGATTTGGACCTTAAAATAAAGTGTGACCCCATATTCTGTTCACGACTTCACTGTATGTTCCTGAGAAACCCAGCCTTGATTGATTGGCTCCCCGGTGATTCATTGTGTTTGATTCATTTGAGCGAATCTGTTAACTCAGACGATTCATTTCAATACATGGGTTAAAAAAAACGATTCGCATATATATATATATATATAGCCTAAATCAACGTTGTAAACTGTTTCCGCCTTTGTTCACTCCCAAATAAGCGTATCCTCCATTTTCCATTTAAATGTGTTTACCCGCGAGTATTTTATTCTAGCATTTTCAAGTTTAAGTCTGTGTGTGGTGTGTGTCTGTGCCATATCCTTCTAATTATTTGGCACTGTAAACCTAGAAAAACTAGAATTTAAATCAGTGTAGATAGTTGTAGCTAATATGTGAAAGTTGTAGACATTTTGATGGAGATTCACAAACGCTTGTGAATCATTTCAAACGAGTCGTTCAAACGAATCGTCTCGCTCGCGAATCAAACACCTCTACACTCTCTCTCTCTCTCTCTCTCTCTCTCTCTCTCTCATGAGTTTCCAGTAAGAAGAGGCGTGTGGTGTGAAATGAACATCGTTCTACTTTTCCACATCACCTTTAATGATTAATTTGACCATAACCGTCTGATTGAGACTCTATTGATGGATCTCCACTCGAAACTTTCTACCCAGTTCGGTTTATTATTATCAATAACTAGATACGAGTAAAAGAGAAACCTGCGCACTTCACTAGTTTTACGGGAATGGACATTAGTGAGGTAAGCAAGTTTCCCCAAACATTTTCTTTTCCGGAAGATGTAACTTGGACATTTTAAACTTTCACACAAGGTATTTTTGGTCTGTAGTGTATCAATAAAGTGCTACATGAATGTCAAAGAGAAGCTGAACCAGTAGAACCACATTGAGTTTCGCGCAGCTGGAAAGTCTCCTCTGCTTTCTGGTTCCTCACAGAAAAACAGCAGAAATGGCAGGAACAAACAGCTCGAACATGAAAACTCTGGAGGATTTGACTCTGGACTCCGGCTATGGAGCAGGGGACTCGTGTAAGTCCTTAAGCCTGTCGTCCTCCAAGTCAAACTCGCAGGCGTTCATGAACACCCCTCACCGGGGGAACTGGTGGTACTACTCCGGCTCTATGAACAGCAGGAACAACAGCTGGGATACAGTCAACACAGTGCTTCCCGAGGACCCAGAGGACATTTTCTCCAAGTGCCCACGCTTACCGGAGCTGGAGGAGTTCCCGTGGACGGAGGAGGACGTGGGGAGGGTCGTGCGTAAAGGCGCGGGGAACGGCGCCTCGCTCTCCGCGGAGGCTGTGCGCAGACTGGCCGCCCTGATGCGCAGGGCGCTCATCCGCATCTCCAGAGAGGCGCAGCGGCTCAGTGTCATGCACTGCAGATGCACCAGGTTCGAGGTGCAAAGCGCGATCCGTCTGGTGCTCAGCTGGGCGCTGGCGGATCACTGCGTCTCGGCCACTGTGAAGGCCATATCTATGTACAACATGAGCGCTGGAGAGCTCTTGCGCAAGGGGAAGTCAGCCCGGTGCGGGCTCGTGTTCTCTGTCGGACGGTTTTTCCGCTGGATGGTGGACACTCGGATCGCGGTGCGCATCCATGAGTACGCGGCCATCTGCCTGACCGCGTGTATGGAGGCTCTCGTGGAGGAGGTGGGCGTGCGCGTGCTGATGGCGGAGACGCCCGGCTGCGTCCTGACGGCGGAGGCGCTGGAGGGGGTCATCAATAATGATGCCGAGCTCTGGGGGGTCCTGCAACACTATGAGCATCTCATCTGCGGGAAGAACGCCAATGGTAGGCACTTTACTGTTGTATTGTTGCTTAAACTGTTTCACTCGTTAGTTGCTTGTGGCCTAGTGGTTAGATTTGGCTGAAGGGTTGTTGAAACCACAGAAGGGTTGATCCGTCACCATTGTGCACTTAAGCATGACACCTCAAGATGCTTCAACTGAGTATATGTGTACTGTAAGTCACTTTGGAGAGAAGTGCCACCACAGTTTCCCCAAATTGTATTTGGACCATGCTTATTATTGATAACTAAAACAATACCGAAAAAAACCCTGAAATAAACTTGTATTTATTATAAAACTTATATATATATATATATATATAAAATGTATATACAATTATTTTATTTCAGCTATTTTTTAGTTTAAGAAGTACTAAAACAACAAAAAAAATACAACTTAATAGAAACTATACATGTGTAAAACAATTTATTGGAAAAGTATTGAAACAACTAAAATTAAATAAACCTAACTTTAATACCATATAGACATAAAAAACGAATAAAATGAAAAAACACAACAAAATTACTAAAACTTTAAAATTAAAATCAAAATATAAAATATAAAAATTCCAAATATTAACAAACAAACAAAAAAATACAAACTTTAAAATAAAAATTAAAAGAGAAAAAAAAATTCGAAATTCAAAATATAAACAAAAACCATGACAGTATATGAATGATACTAATATATAGCCAAATTACTAAAACTTAAAAATTTTAATGAAAGCAGAAAGTTCAGAACATAAACAGAATAAGGACAAAAGCTATAATAGTATCAGTGATACAAAAATAACACTGATTTGGACACTTAAAAGTAATGAATATGACTCAAATATCTAACTTTACCTAAGTATGTCAGTCCATTATTTTAAAGAAAGATAACACTTTTTTAATCAAAATATTTCATGATGAGTTTGCTGGGTTTAAGCTTGTTCAACTATACATAAACTGTTCAAAGTGAGTATTGTGGATGTGAAACGTTAGTAATGATCATATAATGTGACGAAGTACACCTGTGGTTACTGTCTTATGACACATGCGTGAACTTCAGGGGAAATGGCTTCATACAACCTCATAAAAAAAGCCCTGCCACACCAGTTGGTTATGACAAATTAGTACCTTTGAAACTAGTTATGCAGGATATGTTGGTAAAATACTGGCATGGTTTACTGAAAATACTGAAACTGCGATCTGTTGGTAGACCCACACAAATGTTGATAGCTTTCCTTATTAGTCTTCTTGGCTTTTGATCTGAAAGATGAAAATGGAAACCAATTTCCAGAAATCACTGGTCAATCACGTCATTCTGCCTGTGACCGGTCATTACACGCTTCCTCTTCTCCATCTGTGAGAATTACCCCGCGCTGCCAACTTCTGCATCATCTAGGTTGCATTTTCATTATGATTTGTCTGTGGTTTACCAGCATCTAGCATGAGGTTTTCACAAACATTCACAAGCGCTTCGTTTCCTCTTTGAGCAAACCGATCTTAACCGACTGACCAGGGAAAGAAAACAAACTACATCTGTAAAAGGACAACACGTGGTTCTGATGTATCACGGTCCTGCTTTCATCATCATTACTCATCATTTCTGTTTGCATTGTCCTAAAATTCAGGACAGATGTTTTGATTATTATCTTATGTGGGTGGTTGACATGACAGTTTAAAGGCAGAGTAAGTGATTTTTCAAAAACACTTTAGAAAACTGATTCGGGCCGAATCGCAAAACAAACTTGTAGCCAATCAGCAATAAGGGGCGTGTCTACTCGTGATGTGGAGGAGAGAGCGTTCAGTGCATGGGACGGACATTAGCCGAGCCGAGCGACAGAAAGATAGAGATGGCGGATAAAAAACAAAAGAGGAAAACGTCTGCGGAACGATAAGGCAAGAAGTAGGACCCGTGTAAATATCGGATCAGCTTTCCAGCGCTGGAGAGAACTCAAGGAGCGGAGGCCTGCGATCGGACGCCGAGGTTGCTATGTTTCTTCTCAGTAGGTGAGTAACACCGTGTCTACAACAGCTAAAGTCTGCCTACACTGGACGCGATCAAACGACCGTTGAAAACCATTTGAAATTTGTGTCAGCACGTCATAAATAGAACCCGGCAGCAGTTTTCTGTCGGGGATTTGTTGCGCCGCGCCGCTCACGTCCGTAGACACGGTGTAACATTGGTTTTGCTTTGTTTCACAGAACTAATCGTTGCCTGGGTTGCGTACGTATATGTGGGGCGGAGCTATCAAAATAGGGGCAAGACCCTTTTGGGGTAGGGGCGTGTTTGTTTTGGTGATTTCAAATATCAACATTGGCTACCAGAAATCACTTACTCTGCCTTTAAATATGCATATAACATATACTACATTTTTCACTTATTTGATGACCCATTAAATGAAAATCATTTTGATTAGATTGCTTAGAAAAGTATATTTCTTCAACAAACCTCACAATTTGAAGTATTATTCACATTTGTATTGGTGCAGGACAAGGTGAGTAAAAGCCATGTATCGCCTATAGCTAATAATAGTAGGTATTGTTTAAATATTTGCTGTATGTAGAATATGATAGTTTAAGGTGAGGCAGGGGTATTATGGTTAGCTTAAACTAAAACCATTAAAAGAAAAACTTTTGTTACTTGAAATGAAATCAAATAAGATAATGTAAATCACACAAAAATACTAAAACTTTAACTAAAAAATGAAAACATAAAAATTTTAAATATTAAATATCAAAAGCCATGTATCGCCTATAGCTAATAATAGTAGGTATTGTTTAAATATTTGCTGTATGTAGAATATGATAGTTTAAGGTGAGGCAGGGGTATTATGGTTAGCTTAAACTAAAACCATTAAAAAAATTTTTTTTGTTACTTGAAATGAAATCAAATAAGATAATGTAAATCACACAAAAATACTAAAACTTTAACTAAAAGATGAAAACATAAAAATTATATATATATTAAATATCAATATCTGTCTATATGGTTTTACATGTTTGTTTGTTTATTTAGTTTTGCTTATTTTAATACTTCAACTTAAACTAAATAAAAATGAGAAACAATGTTACCTTGAGTTACCTAGCTGAAATAAAAAAGCTCTTTTAGTATCATTGATATACTATAATAGCTTTTATTAATTTTGAATTTGATTTATATTTTCTGTTTTAATTTTAATTTTAAAGTTTTAGTAATTTTGTTGTGTTTTGTCATTTTATTATATATTTTTTAAAATATATCTATATGGTTTTCCTTTTTAGTTTTAGTTATTTTAATACTTAAACTAAATTGAAATAAGAAATGTTACCTTGGCAACTATCTGAAATCAAATAAGCTGTCTTAGTATCATTGATATGCTATTATAAATTTTGATGATATTTTTAAGTCAATGTAATTTATATATATATTCCGTTTTCATTTTAATTTTAAAACTGTAGTTATTTTGTTATGTTTTGTCATTTTTATTATTTTTTGTAATAAAATTTTACATCAGTTCTCAAACATTTTTATACAAAATCTTTGAGTTGAAGCATTGAAAAGCGCCTACAGAGTAGCCTCGGGGGGGCGTTTTCAACTACAGTAAAAACATTTTACTACTTTTTATGCGTTTTGGCCGTTCATTTATGCAACAACAGCATTTTGGGGGCCTGAACATGCAAACTTTTAAAAACAGGTGCAAGTTTTTGTAAACAATACCATTATTGTCTCCGTATAAACTACAAAAACATGAATTTATGAAAATGGTGAAGTCATGTACATGCGTATTACATGTTTAGTCTATAGTTTTGTGCACAGGCGTGTTTCTGTACAAAGTGACATCGCCAACTACTGGCCTGGCATGAAAGTACAGCGCTTTTAGTCATTTTCACGAATCGGGGATCGTTTTGATAATGTGCTCGTCTGTACATGGAACTTTTCAAAAACGCAAAGGAATAACGTTTTCATTTTTAGTACATTGTTGTCATGTAAACGTACGCTAGGATGCTAACTGACTTCAGCTAGGCTACAGGATGAATATGTGCATGAAATATTGCTCCAAATCCAGCTACTTCCATGACAGTACTGAAGCAGTGGAAAGACTTTATTAGAAGATCAAAAGAGCGTGGGTGCGATATTTAGGCTACGCTAGCAAAAAGCTCTTTTTTGGCACGGTGAGTCAGGATCTCAGCTCTGCATAATCCTTACACAGCTCGCTTTCTGTGGGATGCCCATGTGGGCATCAAATTAGGTCGGTCCATAAAGACGACCCAGTGGATCAATGTGCTTTCAGGACGGCCGTGTTAACAAAGTGCTGCGCGTGCACTTCACAAAACCCTCGCGTGCCATTACTGTTGATGAATGAGCATCTGATCCACTGCGTTTCCTCTGTCAAGTGCAGGAGATTGAATCTGAAACGCCTTAAATGTGGCTGTTTGATGATTTCAGCCATGGCCTTTCAGAACGTGCTTGATTACGCAAAGCATTCATGACCTGCTTTTGTTGGCTGCTATTATTGCGCCTGAGAATGACTTTTAAACAACCTTGATTACCATAGATCAATACACTCATCTTATAAGCTTGCATGGTTTCTTTTGATTCTCTGACTTTGAAGTATACACAAAATGGCATCCAGTACCATTTTACTTGTGTACTAGTGAAGCAGAATATTGGCAGTATTTAGCATGGTGTCAAAATGTAATAACTTGCAACGCCTCTGAAACAAATGTCTTTTTCTGCTGACATTATTTTTCATCCCCAAGCCTGCAGCTACCTGTACTATAGAGACTCTTTCACAGTCAAATTAGTTCTCGATGGATGAAATAAAGTTATTTCCTACAATTTCAGTCATTTAAAGTAAATGACTTTAAGGAAGTAAACAGGGTTGACTTCTTGTTGACTTTATTGTAACTGATGGTAGGAGTACCTTTACTCACAAGGTTTCATATTCATAGTCCGTTTGCAACAAAAGTTCTTCTTTATCATCTGCCAACCAGCCCCACATCTGTAAGTCTTTAAGACTTGCTTCTCTTTGCCAACTCAAGTCACTCCCACGTTCTCCAACACACACTCTCTGCCTCTTTTCTATTTACTTTAGTCCTTCTTTCCTGGAGACGTTTCTGTGAACGCACATGCTTTTAACAAGGCGCCCACTGTACCAACGTGCCATGTCAAATCCAAAGAACACAAAGCACTAAACGCATAGTTTTCTCTCGCCGATAGTTGCTATTGATATTCACATTGCATTTGAGTGTGCAAGTGATTCATGGAGAAAACATCTTCATACTTTGGTCCTGAACAAGTGCTTTCTAAAACTCGCTGTTGAGAACATCTGTGAACCCGACCCAGAGCAGGACGTGAACTTTGTCCCTTGTCATTTGCGGCAGACTCAGGACAGTACTGGAATTTCTGGCACAGCTTTCAAACATTGGCTACCCTGATGGAAACATCCCAGCCCTAAAATACAGTTTCAGTTTTGCATAAGTAGTCTGCAGGCCAGTGCACTTGTGTCTTGTGGAGGTTATTTTTATGCTTCGTGGATTTAGGATGGCAGTAACAGGGAAAACACCATCTTGCATGGTCAGTGGCACTGTTTATACATGCTTCCAGCCAAAACCAAAGGCCCAGCTGTACAAGGAGCTCAGACTTCTCTGAGCTAGCGGCTAAAAACAGCACAAGTTTTATGATGGCTTACAAACATTTCAAGGGCTACATTTCAAGAGAGCTCCTTAAAACAAGATAACTTCATTATCTAGTCACTAGCATTAGCTAAAACTTGTGAGCTCATGGAACCTCATACAGTAAGTGACTGAAATGAAACACCCTACACAGGCAGCAGCTTTAAGTGTGAAGCAAATATAGCACTCTTCAGTGGTGGGGTGATGCATTACAAGAATTTCAACGCGGGTTACGTAATCAGATTACTTTTTCAAGTAACTAGTAAAGTAACACATTACTTATAAATTAACAAAAGTTACTTTTTGAAATAAGTGACGCAAGTTACTTTGCTTTCCCGTTTATTCTTTGACACCTCTTCTGTCCCTGTGTTGAGAGAAATTGAGAGTAAAGCGCAGAAACAGAAGCACTTCCTTCAGCCTGAGGCTTATTAATTGAACTTTTGGTGTGAAAGGGCGTTTACAGTTGCCAAAAATGTAACCTTTGGGTGACAAAAAGTAACGCAAAAGTAACCTAATGTAGGGTGACCATACGTGCCATTTTCCCAGGACGCGTCCTGGGAAAATGGCACGTATGGTCACCCTACCTAATGCATTAATGCTAAGTAACAAAACTAGTTACTTTTTATGGAATAATGCGATATTCGAATGCATTACTTTGAAAAGTAACTTTCCCCAACACTGTCAGTCTTCATGTGAAGTGAACTAGAGTTCAAATCACAATTGATTCCAGTAGAGTTTGATGTTAGCATGTGGCTAAAAGCTAACAACATAATATGCTCTTAAGCATAAAAATACAATCACACACACAAATATTAGGTAAACCATTAATCACATTAAAGATCTCACTTTGGTTGCATCCGAAATCACATACTTCCCTACTACATAGTAGGCGAAAAACAGTATGTAAAAGAGTAGTATTTCCGAATTCACAGTATTCGTAAAATAGTAAGCGGAAAGTCAGAAGACCTACTACTTTCAGCGCAATTTCTTAAGTGGACATCTTACTATCCCATGAGTCCACGGGTGAGGAGTTGTGAATGACAGTGAAGTGACGCAACTGAAGGTCACATGACAATGACAACATGACAAATATAATAAGTCTTGATTACATTCATACTATATAGTACATACTTTTTTATTTTAGCTGTCAGAAATAATGACTTATTCAAAGGATGTACCTACTCAGAGTATACAGTTTTGAACACTAGGTTCACTAGGCTTGTCACAATGCATTCTGGGATTGCCATCAATTGCCATTTTGGCCAAATGAAGGTTCCTAAGAAGCAGATTCTCATTTTGACCCCTACTTTTACTTGTACAGCCTTTTGTGTCAGGACTGTATTTTTTATCCCTTAAAACGCTGCCTAGTTTGGCAGCTCACTAGGTTTTTGGAAACATTTGAATGCCCTGTTTGCCTAGTCAAGCCATATTTGGGTAAAGTGCAAATACACATATTGATATCTTTGCAAAGTTGCTAGAACAGTTTTAATAATGATAAACCCGTTGTTAACAGCAAACGTTTGAGGAATTGTGGCTTTTACTTGATACAAATACTACAGTATCAACAGTGTTGCAGGTACTAAGTGTTTTCAGTGTTGCAGTTGGAGGTTGTTTATGGAGTCACAAGATTTAGTTCAGGACATAATCCTGTGAAAGTATTAGAGGCTTGTTGGAAAGCGGGAGAAAAGGCGGGTGAATAGCCAGCGGATTGAAGCCGGTCAGCACATGGCTTTATGTTTTGGCGCTCATGCATCTATACAAACGTCCTCATAGGGCAATCCTCTGCCTGTTGCCATGAAAACACTGACCCCAGACAGGAAATTAGGGGAAGTGTGGTAATATGGCCAACAATGACACATGCAGCAGTTTAATGTTGGGGCGAATTATCTTGAGGAGAAAATGCAGTCTTGCATTTTCCAGCAGTGGAATGTTAAGAAGGGTAAAATGGAGTGATTGTGGATGAATAGTGTTCATCCACTTCAAAGTGTTGGAAAACTCACATTTCAGTTTTCACGTGTCGCTTGCACGTTTACCTGTCAGAAGATAGTGACTGAAATAGCTGTTGGTGGCTAAAATA
This sequence comes from Sinocyclocheilus rhinocerous, assembly GCF_001515625.1. Lineage (NCBI taxonomy): Eukaryota > Metazoa > Chordata > Actinopteri > Cypriniformes > Cyprinidae > Sinocyclocheilus > Sinocyclocheilus rhinocerous. Next base: position 662,313 of record NW_015646354.1, on the reverse strand, counting down.
GCCTTCTAATATTGTGTTCTACAACTTTCAATGCATAGCCAATATGTTTAGCTTTTGGCAGTATTGCGTATCCTACCATTATAATTACATATTGAACCAATTAAATAATCAATTCATTCTGCAATAAAGAACAGAACTGTGGATTTAATATTTGTAATATTAAATGCACCATATGCCATGTAGATATTATAAATAATAGGTCCATATGCTTTCATCAACGCTTGCATATTGTGATTTATCATTTTGGCTTATACTGACGACATCTGTCATGATAATTATGAATGAAATAATATTTTAATGTTATTTTCAAACAAGATAGATTCCTTCGTTTACCCCTGTGGTTTGTTTCTCTCTCTCATTGACTGATCGTTTCACATTTGTCATAATCCAATGAAACTCTGTCTGTCCCTGTTCTTGTCTACAAATGCAGCAGGGATAATTTATCGCTGTCGATAAGCAGCCTTTTGTGAACATTCCTGTAATATTTAATTGCACTGAATGGGAGCTGTTGCAGTAAATGGAAACAGGCTGTCTTGTAGAGATATGCACACAGTAATGGCTTCTGTGTTGGGTTTGAATTCTGCAGCTGCCATTTTTAGTCTGTAAAGTGCTGATTTAGGTCTTAAAATATTCTAAAATGTCTACAAAATCCATTTAAACAAGATTCAGTGAGCTTTCGGGACGGGTCATGTGTGTGTAAATGCTATTTCTATGAGTTTTTTCTCATTTCTGTTGTTTAAAAATTAGTTATTGTCATAACGTTAGACAAAAAAACTGACAACATTTTCAGAAGTTTGTCTTATGAACCTGCATGTCATACTGTATGTTTAAAGTTTCTTAGCAATATAAGTTTGAAATCTTATGGTAGCCAGTAGACAGTAGACAGTAGATCAATATACAAGCTATAAAAGCTTTATTGCTGCTGAGAGGTCTTCTTTGCGTAATGTCCACGGTGCTTTCTTATCTCTTTAGTGCCCTCAAAAGGTTTGCCAGTCTGGTAAATCAAACAGCCCCGAGCTTTCACACATGAGTTTCTTCAAGTTATGCCCAAATTAGGTTTACACCACCACAACAACAGAAACTCAGGGGAAAAAATGAAGAAGCGATTCACTGAAACAATCAAAAGTCTATTTCTTTATTTTCAGAGTCGTTTTTATGTTTTTTGGTAAAACATGCCCAGGCAGGGGAAATCTACAACATATTTCGAGCTATATAAAATAACAGAAATGTCTCTGGCAGTAATCTACTGTAAAAATCTCTCGCCCAAGTAGGAATTTACCCTACGGGCATAAGGACGCATGAAACAACTGGTAGAAAGACAATATCTGCCTTCATATTGAGAGTGCTCAATGCCAACAGAAAATATTGACACAATATAGTTTATTAGAAATTACCCAGTAAACATTTCTGTTTAACTGAAAGTAAAGTTTCAGTTGAAGTAAAAGTTGTTTGCACAAGCAGCGTTCCCTTTCTGTGATGTTCAGTGTGAATGCATCTGATTTGCATGAGATATGTTGTGGCATGCTGCGTCTTTGCAGTAGTGGGGAACCAACTGAATGATCCAGATCGTTCTTTCTTGGTGGCCTGGGGGAGCAGCCTGTAACTGAGGACAGATTTAGCTTTATTATTGTTTAGAGACCCTGGTCATCCTGATTTTGGACAAGCAGGTTGGACACAGCTCAGACATTGAAGAAGGTTGCCATAAATCTTGTAAATGGCAACTTTTAGAGCTCGGAGTCCAGACAGCTGGACAGTTTCAAAGGACACCATTGTCTTGACCCTTGATGGTTGTCAGTGGTCAGTCATATTTCAGCCACATATCTCAAGCAGTGTCCATCTGTTTTTGAGGAAAGATATCAAAAAGCAATAAGCCATGAGACTCCATGTGATTTCACTACAATTAAGGGGTGTTTGCATGCTGTGAAATGGGAAAACACCCAAAACATGGTAAAATTAGTGTAATAGGTAGCCTCCTGTGGTTTGTTGTTGTTTTTTGTTGGCAATTTAGAACAGCAATAGGATAAACGACATTTTCAATAAATAAGTTATAATAATTAATATTTATTTATTCATAAATGTAATAAAATAATAATAACTTTAATACAGAATTCATGTTTCTGCTAGCATAGCCGTGTATGAGCTGTGTAATATATAATCAGTAATGAATATATAAAGTTCCTTAAACCTTTAATTTTTAATTGCATTTATGCTGTATTTTGTGTTTGTCGAACTCTTCAAATGCAATAAAAACCTTAATTTGAGAGAAATCTGAGCACAAGTCTCTTAATTCACTCTTTGTCTTCTAGTGTGAAGGTCTTTGTTCTCGGATTGAAGTCTCAGTGTCTCTTTGTCGCTCTGCTAATTGGCTGAGGACAGACTTATGACTGCACACTTTTGTCCATGGTTATAAAACCAAGCTGTGCTCATGGACGTGTGCGGGAGAAAGACATCACATCTGCCCTTCTGCATGTAATGAGGGACATCAGCAAGTCTGGCTTAAATGGGGATAAAGCCAGCGTTATGACCCTACTTTAATTAACCCGCGCTCATTAAAATGTAGTATGTACAAAATGTAGTAAATGATGCAAGTACAATGATTCTCACTCTTTGGCTCAGTGTGTGTATTACAGCACTTAGGACATCGGGATAGCTTGTTGGGACAATTATTCGTGGGGTGGGCAAGTTGTGTTTAAAGAAATTCCTCCAGACAGAAGTCAAAAGGCCATGACAACTGAGATGATCATCACTGGTTGTGTTTCTATGTCTCAGCACCTCAATATTTGTCCGACAATAGTTTTTGAGGTGTAAAATGCACGCTATCATTGAGCTCTCTAATTGGCAAACAAAGCTGTGTTTTACAGGACAACTTCAGAAGAACGGCTTTAGTGGTTTCGGAATAGTTTGCCAGTACCTGTTATACTAGCACATCATAAATAACCAGCCAAGCAAGACCACACAAAGGCCCTGTGGCCCCCTTTAGATAGGAAGCAAGATGGAACGTGCCTATTGCTTTCCCAGGAAAACATTGTGACACTTATGAGTTCATATAAAACTTGTCAATAAACTCAAGTGGGTTCAGATGTGGTTGATTTGGATGTTGAAAGATAACTGAACCACTGCTTGCCTTGCTGGCTTCCAAATCATTGTCAAGTTCATGACAAGCAACAAAAGTTGTTCATAAGATTTGCGTTTCTTTAGGTTACTGTCATTTTGAACTCTATAGGCCTGCGACCTTGTGGAATTCACTTACATGTGTTTGTATGGTCAACAAAACTTTACGATTCAAAAGGTTGGACATGAGTGCCCATTTGCAAAGCTTGCACTGGTACAAACTTCACAGGGATCTACTACCCAACAGTCCATGTGGCATTACGTCACCAAAGCATTGGCACTGCCAAGCAAGGACTGTGGCATAGTGGCAAGGACTGGAGGGCGGCATTTGGGATATGACCTAAGGTGCACACTCTAATAGTTAGGTTTTCTAACTAGGTCAACGAATTTTTGATCCTGGTCTAGTGGAGTGAAGTTGTGCTGCCAAGCCTCAACTTGTGTCCACATTTGCGTCTTGAATTCCCATTAAGCCAGATTTCAAGGTTGTAACAGATGCGAGTTAAAGGTCTGCTCTCTCCTGGGGTCTAGATCAAGACCGTGCCTCATTAACAGTGGTTACTTTTACTTTTAAGGGTCTCCAATTTTTCTCGAAGAAATCAGTCAACTTTTTTCAAACAGTTGGTATAGCTTCAAAACATGTTGTAAGGGCATCTAGTTTGGTCAGAAAGACTAGCCTAGTTGAGGTTGGATTTTTGTAAACTCCCTGGGTATATTCGTTGTATTCTAGGATTATCACCCTTCAAAATGAGGAAAAGCTTGGCTCGTCACACATATCCTGAAAGCGAGTCCAAGCCCTTCTCTCAATTATCTTTGGAAGCCCTGTTAGACCTCAGCCAGGTTCTTGCCAGGCAGAGTTGATGGAGTAACCACAAAGGGCTCATAATGTTATACTGAAACTCGTGGGAAAATGGAGAAAATCATTTTCAGAGGTTACTTGGGAAAGACAAGGAAGGGAAAAAAAAGGAGTAGGAAAACAGTTATTCAGCATTGAGACAAGAAAAGATTCACTGCCGCATTTCCTGCTGAAGTTCAAGAATCTTCATAAATGATGCATATTTTTATGTTTCTGTTTATCTTCCATGTGCAAATGAGCAAGTGTGAAGTCTCTTGCTTTGTGCTAACAGTGTTCCATACACCCTAAGCTGTGGAAATCACCTGCTTTTATGTGAGGAATCGTGCTGCCGGTGAGAAGCCATGCTGTTGGATCACAAGTCTGGCACAGTCGGTCTCCTAAAATAACAGAGAAGAGGTAATTAGCACTCCCTGCTTTCCAAACTCTACAAGAGGATTACATGAACCATATGGTAAGAAAAGACTAGAATATAGGCCCTGGTATGAATATCCATTTTTGGTGGTCAACCAAGACTTTACACCTGCTACTAACATGAATCACAAAATGCATCTTCAAAATGCAAAAAATTACCTTTAGGAGTACAAGAGCTTGGCACTGGGGCAACTGCCTTAAGGGGACAACTTTGTCCTTATCTACTACTAAAAGGTGCATATTAGTATCTTAAAGTTGTAATATTTCCCCACTGGCTACTGCCCCAGTGAAAAGCTGTTGTACCCTAAAGGTACCATTGCACATTTTTATCTGAGAGTGCATCAACTTACAAACTACAACATTTATCTGAAATGTTATTTAAGTCTTAAGTAACTTAAGTTAAGATTAGCGTTCAGCATTTGTACCATCCCCCAATTCTACAGCATCCTGCTATTAGGACACGCCAGAGCAGACTGATAATTACAGTGTCAAAGAAAGCAGTAGACCAACTAGCACACATGGCAAGAAACAAAGCAGGCTGTCCCATGAGACTCTGCCACCGTTTAGCACGCAGTCAACCTAAAGCTCAGCTTTTCATCCCATGCATATGTCTGCTGTTTATTTAAGAACAACAGCTTAGAAGTAATAGCAGAGGGCATCTGGGTTAGCTAGGCTATTAGCACATTGTCAGGCCTAAAGGGAGGGGGAAAATAAGGACAAATTTGGAGCAGGGAACTAGTTGTTTGCACAGACACTAGAGGTGGTAATAAAAGATGGATGCTAACCCTCCAGTCCTATTTTAGTGCTATTTAGGCGGCTTGTATAACAGGCTGAGATGTTTGGGTAGTTTGAGTAGGCAATGCATTGTGTGGAAAAGCAATAGCAACCCTCTAAACCTAGCTAACTAAACCCACTTAGCCCACTTAACCACTATATGATGTTAAATGTAGCTAACCTCACATTTGTTTTTTTATGCAAATGGGTGTTATATCTCTGGAAAGACTCTGAGTTTGTTTAATACTGTAATAATCCGTCAGACACTATTAAGTCATAATAGCAGGTCCTAGACTAGAAAAATGTACAACAAAATAGTTTGAACTTTTCTTTACCCTGTGCAAGTCAGGAACCGCCTATAACATAACCTTCTATGTTCTGAAGGTCTGTAGGAAGCAAACAGGATTTTAGGAGTATGTCTTGCCTCAAGGCCTCATTTTGAGTATTTTGTGGCAAAGGCAGATGGGTAGGATTTAGAAGGAGCGGTCTTCCCCAAATGTGTTTTTTTTTTTTTGCTTTTTCCATCTGGCTTATGTGCCTGAATGGGGTTTCTGTGGGTGGTCCCAAAGGCCTCTGGGCCACAGCTTTTTAGCTCTGAGCAACATAAAGAAGCCTTAGCTTGAATGCTAAATTGAGTCGATTCTCTTTGAATTACTGCAAGATTTAGGAAGTAGTCTTCAGCCAATAAACATTGGTGACCTCTAACAAGACCTTCAGTTCTTCTCATTTCCGATTTCGGATTCTAAGATACTTGGCTGCATTGAAAAGTTGATTAATAAATAAACAATCTACTTTAAATAAAGAATCTCAATTTAGAACGTATTCATGTCAGTCCATAAGTTTTCAGTCTTTCTCCCCCAACTAATCAGCCAGAAAAGCAGTGCAGGTTCCCCTGAGACCAGAACATATTTCCTTCCGTTCAGATTTCTGTCCAAGAGTGGGGTGTGGTCCCACGGTGGTATTTGAATGAGCACATCTGTGTTTACCCTAGCGTGTTTGTTTGTGATGGTCAGGAATGACGAGAATAGTTGCCGTGTCACAATAAAAGCCACTCCAAGAGGCACCTGTAGTGATGGCAGCTGGGTCCACAAGATGGGCGGGGCTGTGGAATTCTGAAACAGGTGTATTCAAGAGAAGTATGACAGAAATGTATGCATGATATGTTTGCATTTCCTGTCCTATGCAAGTTAGGCAAAAGCAGCATGCTTTCCTCAAAGCAGGCATGATCAGTGTGGCACCTGAACAAAGTTTATAATGGAAGACAAAAGGCCCACCTATGGAGATAGAAGTTATTGTGTTTAATGTAGCAGGCCAAACCAGAATTAGCATTATAAAATTCACGACAATCAGAATTTGTCTCAGTATGTTAGAATAGATGCCAACCAAATACTTTGGCAGGTGGCTCATTAAAAATGCTGGATTCGATCCTCATAAGGGGCTTTTGCAGCAGAGGAAACTTTTCATAGTTCCTAGAACTATTGACGGAAGTATCCGCTTTTTGGCGTGTTTGCACCACAAGAACTAGGAATGAATTTAGTTCTAGGAACTCGGTTTGGGGGAACGAAATGAACTCTTACTTCAGAGTAGGGTCTAAAACAGTTCTATAGGAGTGACGTAAGTGTACGCTAATTGGCCAAACGCATACAAAACACCGGGTACCTGGCATTTTTAAAAAGCCATGTAAGAATATTTACTCCACGAACATGGAAAATAGCGAAAACGGCATTTAGTTACTTGTTGTCTGCAGCGTTGTTCTTTTCTAAGCCTCACTGATATGTAACACTGTAAGTTTTCATAGGAGATTTAGTCAGATTTGCACGCTCTTTTTCAATCACGTAAATTGTGCATTTACATTACATCTCCATTATCACGAACCCCACGACACACAACAAAAACAGCTCAGATCGTTTGTAAATGCTGCGAATAAAGACGTCGCTGTCGGCCGCTTCCGAGTTCCTGCTGCCGGAGCAAATGCAACCAGGAAAACGGGCTGAGGGGGAAATTGGTTCTCTAGGAACCACCATGCTGGCTAGTTCTTAGACCTAAGTGGAGCCCCTAAAGGGAAGTCTTAAACTAGCGGCTGAAGTTAGTAGAGACTTTCTTGTCATTAAGGATGGTTGTTTTGATTAATGTGTTTAGATGCTTCTGGAGATTGTGCTGGTGTCCACTTGTACCACCTTGAGCTTACTTCCAAGTTGGAGATGTGGATTGGGGTGGGTGGAAGTTTGGGAGCGTGGCCGGTGGGAGCTCACAGGGAGATCAAGTATTGTGGAGGAAGGGGGATGGTAAATGAGGGAGCAGAAACCCCCTAGGAAACAGAGATGGGGGTAGGGTTGAGCCAGTGAATGAAAGTCAGATCTGTTGAAGAACAGACTGATCTCATTAGCCCTGCCAAGGTTCTTCTGCACCAGGTTACCAGCCAGTATGTGACCTGTTATCTTTCCACTTAATTCATATTGTTCTTTTGAAATTGCTCTCCATGTTTGTTTGTTAGTTGCTCTTCCTCTTCGGCTCCGTTTGGACTTGCTTTGGTTGCTTCCTTTATCAAGTCGTCTTCCTGTTTAGCAGGTCCTTCTGGTTCTTTGTGATCCATGGGTTGTTCTTGAGAAAACATAGTCGTTGAGTCCCTCAAAGTCCCCACCACATGACTCAACATGTCCCAATGTGTCTCCTTTAAGGCAACCCAAGAATCCACCCAATTGTCCAGTTTCTCACAGTTCACATGGTTGCAGGCAGACTCCGGATGACTGGTTTGTATGTTTGGATAATCTGCCAAGTTGTGGTCCAGTCTGTCCAAAGTTTTATGCCTTTTGACTTTGGTATACAACAGGTCAGAGTCTTGCTTTCTCTGGATGTGCAAGCCACAAACTAAAAGAAAGTTGTGAGGGTGGGGAAGGGTGAAGGTTTAAAACCCCAGAGATGGCAATGAGTGTGTTTGAATGATTTGTGGTGAGTTCGCAAACCACACCATTGCCTCTGTAGCAGGTCCACTCCCTAATTTTCGTCATTCTCTCTCAAGCTTCTGTCTGCTCACACAAATTGATGCCCATGCAGTACAACCGCAAAGTTGGGAGTCTCAGCTCTTTGCCAGGTTTCTGTTAAGCTCATGGAACCTCATTTCAATTCTCGATAGTTTCAAATCAGCAGTGATGACTTGATATTGATAATGATAATGATATTGATAGTGATCAAGTATGGTCTGTATTTTGTCTAGGTGTTTTGTAACCAGATGCCAACTACGCTTTATTGGCGTCAGCATGTCAGCTTGTGTATAAACAAGGAACGCAGGTTAAGCAGCTGTTGTTTTATAATACAATTCTCTTTAATGCAGTCCACTGTTTGAATTGTTTAATGATATGCATCATGTTGATTGTAAATTAATGTTTGCATGATATTGCAGTATTGTATAAATAAAGGTGCCACAGACAAGAGTTACAGTTGCTCAGAGCAATGAAGTAATTGAAGACATATTAGGACTTAATTTATAGGTTGAAATAACAAACCTTCTGAAACAAAGTTTCTGCTATGTGCGTGTTTGAGTTGAAACAATGATATCTTTATGAATGACATGTTTGGGTGGACTGCCACAAAGAAGCTTTGTTTCGCTGCATGCAACGGGGGCTGCTTTTCGTGCTGATGGCTGCACTGGAGTAAGACAGAATGTTTGACTCGTTTAGGTGTGAAGGTCAGAGGTCAGAGGCTTAGGGTGTTGAGATGATTTTTCACATCTGTGAGTTTCTGTCCCCTCAGGCCTGGAGGATCAAGGTACACCCTCCCGTCATGGGAGTGAGGGATTCTGGGGGGTTTTGACTTCCTTTAATGAGCAGTACTTCTTGTAAGAAAAGTACAATCTGTTGATAAATATTAATATCCAATTAATGATCATTAATTATAAAATAAAGTTTTCAACTACTTTTGCTGGAAATGTAATAGACTTAAAGCGGTGTGGAGCTCAAACTGGGGTGAATGTAACTTTTGTAATTACAGGCAGTATATTAAACAGTGTAATTGGTCTGAATATCACTGCCTTAGTGCCAGGAAAGTGAGGTTTGGGTCTTTTCCCGATATGAACCAGGTTTCCACTATAAAATGGTGGACGGTCATTACAAGATCGGTCTGTGATGTTTCGCCTAAGCACTACTAATAATTTATGTTGCAATGTTTAAGATCTTAGGAATAGGTCTGTCATTGTTAAAGGGGATTTTGTCAGAATCCTTATTGCAGCCCACTGGCTTTTGTAACCACATGATTTTTATATACAAAACATAGAATGATACCTAGATTTTCTGTTTTTCCCTTTGAATGCTTTTTTTTTAATATATAATGCCTTAGTCATGACCTTTGAGTTCATCTGTCACGCTAAACAAACACAACACTGACTTTCAGTTACTCCATATTTTCATAAATGAAACTAAAGGGCTCCATATACTGAAATAGTCATCTCATTGACCAGCATGTGTGCTATTCATAGATGTTCTTGTTTAATGAAGTGGAAGGCCTTGAAACCTGACATCTGAAGGAAGACATATAGAGTGAGTAAGCGTGAGGCAGAGAGGGGAAAATAAAATCAACATTTAACACTGGGCTAGAGTTCCATTCATCTACGCTGAAGTTCCAAGTCCATCAGATTTGCCATTGCTCCATCGCTCAGAGGCTGAACAGCAGGCCGTTTGTGTTGGGTCTCTCTTAATAGGGAAGTTGTTCCAGAGGCGACTACAGCAAAATGCTGCTTTACATCTGAGGCAAGCGTCACTGTTGCTATTGCTCTTATTTAGTGGTTCGAAATAAAACCCTTAAAATTAAACCTTGGATAATATTGAAGTTGTATCTAGAGACCAGAATATCATAGAAACTTGAGGGCATTAGTAGCCAAATGACAGCGCCCTGTTTCTGAATGTTTTTCACAGACAAGCACCACTCATTTTATTCAGAGAATATATAAAACATGGATGTCTGTAAGATGTGGAATACAATCTATTACCTGTAACATGAGAACAATGAAGTAATTTGTGGTGATTCCTTGCAAACATGAAAAGAAACCACTGGCTCCACAGTTGGCTTGAATTCATAAAGCAAGATCTACATGAGGAATGAAGCCATGTCGTAATAAATTTAATATTTGTTCTGCTTATGACGCTAGATCTTTCAAAGCAAAGTCAGAGGATCATGAACTGAGATTCCCTAATCTCAAAAAAGCCACAAAGCCTCCTGGGAACTACTGCATATTATGTGTTGGTATATCGATGTAGCATTTTTTCCCTTAGGTTTTTTTATTATTATTTATTTAGAGAAGCATATATTCTTGACTGACTGGATCAGTGGGAAAATGTGTCACACGGCTGCTGATCCAAACGTGTTTAAAAGCTCTCCTGAGGTGTGATGGGACGCAAGGCAGTCAGTCTTCCTCACTGTGATTAATTAGCCAGGCAAGCATGTGTGAAGTGATCAGTGCTTGCCGATCCGGACTCTAATGATATAACCCAGAATGCCAAAATGCAGATAAGACTCAACCTGACATGACAAATGCTGTTATTTTTGCCCAATGTATAAATGACCTCCACAGTCAGACAGCTGACCACCCTCAAAGCTCTCAATAACTATAACTAGACTGTTAACACAACTTGTCGAACATCCATATTTCTCAACATGCTTACTTTTTGTGTGAATTATTAGCATAGAATCAAACATCAGATACCAACATTGCATTTTGTATAATAATTTCGATGAGTTTTATTGTAATTGTTATATACACTAACTTTATAGTAAAATATACAAGGTTGTTTTGTTATCTAGTTTCTGTGTTTTTGTATGTGTTAGCAATTAGCTAGTATCTGTTCACCACATTTTCTGCTACTGCTGGTACTGATATAAGGTCAGATCAAAGTTTTGAATTCGCGCAAACAAATCGTCAAACACAGCATTGCCTCCATATAAATCAACATAGCCTTTTTTTGTCTAAATTTTAAATCACTTATATAGTGTCAGTGTGTTTTGTTTGAAATTGTACTCACATTTAGTATTTAGCAAGGCCTGTTAAGTATATCTTCTTTGTTTATCTGTTAAACAGTTGTTTAGTTATAGCATCTGTTAACTAATATTTTATGTTACAGCTCTCATTTGCCATGAAATGTATTAAATACAGTCACTAAATTAATTACAACAACATGGCTTCCATTTAGGTCTTAAAAACATTGTGGAAACATTGTTTTGAAATGTTTTCTAAAACGTTCAATTGTCCAGTTTTCTTTGTGATTATAATGTTATTTAAATGTTCCAAAAACGTTTCTGACAACGTTCTACTAGCGTTTGTATAATCGTTTATTTTTAATATTCTAAGAACATTAAAATGTCCAGTTTTCTTGTTGTGATTAGAACTTTATTTAAAGGTTACAAAAATGTTTCTTATATCATTCAAGTACAAATAAGGATGTTTTGAGAATATTAATCTCAGACTATTATGAGATGGTACATCAAATATTAAAATAAGAACGTTCCATAAACGTCACTTTTAGGCCCTGTTTACACTAGTGCGTTTTAAAATGAAAACGATCCTCGTCTACACTGGTGTTTTCACTGCGTTTCAGAAGTGATTTCCGTTCACACTAAACAACCGAAAATGCATGTCACATGACCATTCATGCATGTACAACAATGAGCATGATGTTATTGTTTACACGTTCGTCAAGGATACGCAGAGAAGTCAAAAGTCATTCAAAAGTCTCCGTTTTGGTCCGATTACACTGAAACGCAACCCAAACGAAAACGGGGTCAGCGGCATTTTGCGAAAGTCTCCGTTTTCGAGGGTCGAAAATGCCGGAGTAGTGTAAACGACAGGTGTAGAAAACGAAACTGGAGCAGGGAACGAGTACGAAGTAACGAAGACCCACTAGTGTAAAGTGTAGCCTAAGAATGTTTTCGTCCCAACATTTTTATAAATTCTATAAACATTTTTCCTGTTAGCTGGGCATTAATTTGTATATATTTACCGTTTGTTTAAATTCTAAGTCAAATGTAGTATTTAGTATTGTACTTGTTTGAATGAGACGTAGATATTTACTGCATATTTATTATATTTACATCAACTTTACTACCATCTTCATCATTAGCTTATCTGTCAGCTACTGTTAGTGACAGATCTCAGGTCAGGTTAACGTATTAATACCATTACTAATTCAATTAAAGACCCCTGACCTCCTAAACAGCTGTTTTTAGGTGCAGTTAACATTAGCCATGTGCCAGAAGTTAAAGTCGACATCCGGACTTCTGGAAATTCCATTGTTCCTGAATGTGTGGGCAGCAGAAACTGGTTGGACGTATTTGCAACATTTTTTTATATTGTGTTTTGATCTTGAACGATCATCATCTCAAAGCCGTTTTTTTGTCAGCAGGAAATGACTAAAGTGCTGACCAAGGCCCAAATGAATGAAGAGCTTGTTTTTGAAGCAGGTGGCCTCCGTTGAATGTGAAAGGCCACTTAGACATCAGAGAATGAGGCCTCTGGGCCCATAAAGAAGAGAGACCTCGGCATTTAACACACTCGGATACACATACAGGAACAACTGACTCGTTCTAGACCAAACACATCTTTATTTCCAGACCAATTATCCATCAGGAATGCAGTCTATATGGACACCGCTGCTATTACTGAGAGAGTGGAATGGGCTTCTTCAAGAAAAAGACTGTCGATATAAATACACCCAAATAAAAACCCCTCCGTTGGTCTTTTATAGCCTGTTAGGTCTAGTTCCTGGTGTGAGGAACCTCTCTGAAATTGATTTTCACCTCAGTTCTACTGAAATAGCATCTTCTTTTCTTTCTTTCTCTATCTGGTCACACTTTTCTCCCTGAAGTGATGATCTGAGGTGAACGAGGAGAGGAGATTCTTTATGTGTGAGTGTGTCGGGATGGGCTGTGGGAAAGGCAGGCGGCTGTTCAGATGGGGCGTGGACTCATGGGAGATTTCTCGCTTGTACTGCCAGTTTCTAAACTTACAGAAGCTCGACTAGCCGTGCTCTCATGGTGCAAGAGTGAAAATTATGTGTGAAGTCCTAAGAACACTTGGAAACAGAGTAGATTGGATGCTTACCTAATGTCAGTCATTCATAGCATGAAATACTGAATAAACATTAGTGTGACACCCAATCTGTACCGTGCGATTTTCTATTTTAAGCTAAATTTGGAGAACTCTCACATGCAAGAATGACTCCACAGAGTTTGTTGGCAACACAGAATGGACGTTTTATGGTTTATCTGATTTTATTCATGGCACGTTGGGTTCCTTTCAAAAAAAAAAAAAAAAAAACAGTAGGTTATACTGAGGTAGAGTAATAAAGTCAGTTTATAATCTTAATTGGTTTATGATTTTATCATATTATTCTGTAAACGTCTGTAAAAATGGTGTCAGTCATTGCTGTGAAATGTAATGACCATTCATGAATAAGTTTATGTTCATTTGATTGATATTGCACCATAAACAGATTGTAAAAAAATAAAAAATAAAAAAAATTGTAATCATAAACAATATTCTGTTATTCTAAAATTAAAATGTATAATATTTCAGAAACAATAATTCACTATTGCAAAAATAAAAATGTAACTATTTCATAAACATTATTTTGTTATTATACAGAAACAATGTTTCCCTGTTCTAAAATTGAAATTTTAAAATATTATGGAAAATATTTCAGAATTAGCAATTCACTGTTCTAAAATTTAAAATGTAACTATTTCATAAACAATATTCTGTTATTCAAAATATTTATAATACATTTATATTTCAGAAACAATAATTCACTATTGTAAAATAAAAATATAACTATTTTATATACATTATTATATAGAAACAATATTTCTCTATTCTAAAACTGAAATTAAAAATATTTCAAAAACAACTTTTAACTGCACTATAACATAAATTTCTATAACATCATTTCTTTTTAACCCTAAAACACAACGCAATGCAATACATAATTCAAATTACCAGTAAACACCTTTGAAAAATATAAAAAAATTCCTTCATACTGCATTAACATACTAGATTGGGCTACTATGTTAGATTTTAACTTTCAGGAAAAAACCTTACTATTCTAAAATTAAAAATGTAACTATTTCAAATATTATTCTAAAATTCCTAATGTATAATATTTCAAAAATAATAATTCACTATTCTAAAATTAAAATTCAAACTAACCCAAACTGTTTCAAACTTCACTCTGTCGACTCTTTCTAACAGTTTTCACAATATTCATGTGTGCCTGTCTAATTGGACACCTGCAGCTTCTGATGAAACCTATACGTGGACATACTTCACAGGCTTGTCAAATAACACCCTTGATGACCCTTGGGAGTGAACGGTAACCGGACTGCAGTGTTGAGAGTGAGTTGAGTGCAGTTGCAGGCATGTGTGCTCATTGTAAAGCCGATTCCATTGTAAGGAACGGCCAGAATCAGCAAATACTCCAGGTTTTGTCCTGCCCTATATACAGAGAAGCAGACTCACACACAGACGCTTTTCCCGCTGCAGCTGGACAAATTTGTTGTGGGTTGGATTTTCATGCAGGGGTTTAGAATCTCGTTTGATGGAGCCGAAAGCCTCTCATAAACGGCGGTTTCTCGTGCTGCATCCAGCCACATCCTAGGTTTGTGTGTGTGTTTGTGGATAGATATGCACATGCATCTGTGCATTTGTTTGCAGCTCATCTGAATTAGTGCAGAGTCATATTATGCACGCTATTTGATCCATAATGTAACAAACAGCATGACGAAATTCGAAATATAAAACAATATTGAAATGGGAAGTCCAGTAATCATTTACTCACATGTGTACTTCCTTGAAATTCTGTCCTTCACTTAATTGGACAATCATGGAGAACTAACCAAGCAGTATATTTTTATACCTAGCCATATGTTTCATATTTACAGTCACGAACCACAGGAGAGGAAATCAGGCCCTCTTGAAACCTCTGCTTCCTGTCAGCTGTATTAAGTGGTGCTTGCTGTAGCAAATATCACTGTTCATATAGGATCTTATGTATGAAAAAAGAGTGATATTTCTTCTGTTGTGTCACCTTGTTGGTAGCCAGCCACCCTGAAGCTGTAAATGTGCCGTAATAAATGTAAATCACAGACACCATTAAGAGGGTGTTTACTGTAAACAAACG
Source organism: Sinocyclocheilus rhinocerous (assembly GCF_001515625.1). NCBI lineage: Eukaryota > Metazoa > Chordata > Actinopteri > Cypriniformes > Cyprinidae > Sinocyclocheilus > Sinocyclocheilus rhinocerous. The sequence goes on along the minus strand of NW_015646354.1, from coordinate 647,004 downwards.
TTTAGCTTTGTCTACTGGAATTTATGATGCCAGTGTTCGTGTCTGAGGAGTCAGTCCCATATGCTTTACTCTTACCACACTGTGGTATTATAAACAGCCTGTATTCATGAACACTGGAGCCACCCTCATCTGTAAATGTCTCGAATCTTCGCCCTGTACATGATAGAAGCAGAAAGCATGGGCTTATCTAGAAACTGGCCCTGTGGGCAGAAAAGCACTTCTAAACATTCTGGATGGAGACTTTTAGTCGCTTAAAGGAATAGTCTGCGTTTAGTGCAAGTTAAACTCCATCGACTGCATTTGTGGTGTATTGATTACCAAAAAAAAAAAAACACTACTCGATAGCAAAAATATGATGAGGCACTTACAGTAAAAGTAAATGGAGCCAATTTTTGCAGCAATGTGAAGCTTATACTTTTATCAAAGCACAAAACTTGTGTATTATTTATTGTTTATTGTGTTGTTTAAATCATTTTTATAGTCGTTTAAGGGAAACGAGGAAACAAAACATTACAATCGGATACAACTTTACATAGAAATCTGAATTCGCATATTGTTTACGTCTTGTAGCTGTGGTACTGAAACTAGTTATGATTCCATCCAAAGTTGCGAATTTTACTTACGTGCAAAAATTTGAATATCCCATAAAACATTTGCAAATAAAGCACTGTTTACATGTGTTCAAGAGAATAAAATCGTCACTTCTTGGGAAACTGGCGCAAAGTGTCAAAATCTTCTTTTTTTGTACATAATGAATGCACCACAGAGCACACAGACGAACGCTGTCATGTTATCTTGCATTCGGATGCCTGATGTTTGGGAAGGCAATCGTGTGAAACAATTATGGGAGGGGATTATACCAAATCATTTTGATGATGGACTTTGGCTCTGGCATTTCAAAATAATATAACATAAAATAACATTGTAGATGGTGTGCGATAAGATCGGTCGTTCAATCACAGGATCTGTTGAGGCAAAGTTACATGAGTTTTTTGATGCACATTGAGGAATTTATTCAATTTCCATCGTAGTGTGTTAGCATGTCTTATTATAAAATTATAAGATTCAATTTAGCACATACGTTTTTTTATGCATATTTTTAGAATTTATTGCTACACATCATATAGAACATACTTTTTTTGCGGTTAAGTTCTTCATCAAATATACAGTAGCATCTACCAAATAGTAGTATGCGATTTTGGATGCAGCAAGTTTTAATGGTTAGGAATTGGCCCCATTCACTTCCATTGTAACATTCTTACTATAACTAACGTTTTTTTAGGGAAAGGAGAGAAATTAAATTTAAATTTACATTTTGTGTAGCCACAAATCCTTTGAGGTTAACTTGTTCTAAACCTGGAATATTCCTTTAAAGTTCACAGATGGGATAGGGATCCGTCTTTCCAATGAAGAGCCTTCCATAAATCAGAAACAGGACTCACAATATTGCTTTGTTTTTGCTTCTCTGGTAGGGTTCCTTGCTTGTTTCCTTTTCCTTGGCAGGACACTCACCCCTGAAGGCCAAAGCAAAGCTTTATCCAGGACTACAAAGAACCAGTGGGAAACTTAACTGCACAAGTCTCCCCTTCCTTGATCGCTCTGTTTTTCCTGATCCTTCCATATGGACAGGAAGTCACTACTGGAGACAACTCAACTAAATCAACCAACGATGGCTCAGCAAAAAACAAATTTAGAGAAGAAAATTGTAGGATGAAGCCATGACCGTCTCATAAACAAAACTCACTATGACTCACTACGTCCAAAACATCTCAACAAGACTGGAAATATGAAGAGCTGAAGGAACCGAGCAAATAATTTCATGTTACGTAACTGTAACAGTTCTTTATCTGCCATAAATCATTGCTTTAATAAAGCCACCCTGGTCTTACGCAATCGTTTAATTAGGCAGACGGTCAGATTAAAGTGTAGAACATGCTGCATCGCTTTGAGAACTGACTCATTCCAGTCAGATTATACTGGGAAAGGCCTGTGAACTCATCAACACCAAACCACCAGGTTGTTCTAGAAATCTGCATTGTGGACGTGAGAGGAGATGTTTACAGAGGAAGTGACTGTCCTAAGCTTGTGCAACCTCTGTTATCAAAGACAACACCTTGGAGACAATAAGACACAGTTCTAGTCACCAGTCATTGTCGTTCTCGTGATTTATGTTCAAATGTAATTCAGTGGAAAGTGACGTTTATAAATAATGTTGTTTGGATTTAGTCATAAAGTGTTTCACAATCGCACAACAGAATCTCATGCTAATTCTCACATTTGTTTTTGTGTTCCTTCCTGAAGGACGTAAACTTTAGAATTAGTTTGTTTGGAATCGTTTTTAAGGTTACATTGGGGTTGTGTATCATAATGGCGCCTTTGTTTTTCTGATCTCTCCAGTGACTGCAGTTTCGAAAGTGGTAAATACGGCAAATGAATAACTGTTTTTGTGTAGAACAAGTCTTTATAAAGTTTATTTTGCATCTAAACCTGGAAAAAATGGCAAGATGTCACTCCATGGACAACGCCCATGTTTAAATTTAAATTTGGTTTAATTATATGTCCACAGAAGACCATTTCTTGCATTGATTGTCAAAGACTTAGACTTGTTTTGGAATAAAGGTGCAGCCACATTGCGAAATTTCACAAAGATTATCAAAAAGGATGTATGAAACACGTCACGTGTTAACAAGGTGATTGAAATTAGTGTTGGGGAAAGCTACTTTTAAAAGTAATGCATTACAAAACTACATTACTCCTTAAAGGCATAGTTAACCCAAAAATGAAAATTATGTCATTATTTACTCAACCTCATGTCGTTCCAAATCCGTAAGACCTTCGTTCATCTTCGGAACACAAATTAAGATATTTTTGATGAAATCCGAGAGCTCTCTGACCCTCCATAGACAACAAGGATCCTAACGCGATCCTAACACGATCAAGGCTCAGAAACGTAGCAAGGACATCGTTAAAATAATCCATGTGACATCAGTGGTTCAACCGTAATTTTACGAAGCTACGAGAATACTTTTTGTGCGCAGAGAAAACAAAAATAAAATAAAATAATTTAAAATAACTAATTGCGTTACTTACTCTTTACGAAAAGTAATGCATTACATTACTTTTGTGTTACTTTTGTCACATGGGTCGGGCTTGTTTATTTATTTTTAATAACAAAAAACCCAAAAGTAATATTTTTGGAAACAATAAAGACCCTTTCACACCAAAAAGTGAAATTAATAAGCCTCAGACTGAAGGAAGAGGTTCTGCACGTCACTCCCAATTTCTCTCAACACGGGAACAGGAGAGATATCAGTGAATACATGTTAAAAAAGTAACTTGCATTACTTTCTTGAAAAAGTAACTCAGATGTAATTTTGTTGTAAATTTAAAAGTAATGCGTTACTTTTCCAGTTACTTGAAAAAAGTAATCTGATTACGTAACTTGCAATACATTTCCCCAAAATTTCGCCAAGCAATTGTAAATGTGACCACAATGGTAAAAGTGTAATTTTCACATTTCGTCTTGACTAGTTTCCTGTCTTTATATTTTAGGTGTTCTGTCACTTCCGGCTCATTTCAGTCCATACACGGAGGGACGTCAGACGGGGTTGGAGAGCAGAGAGGATGCGTACGCTGAACTGGAGCTGCGAACACTCGAACAGGCCTTACTGGCTACATGTGTGGGCAGCATCTCCGAACTGAGTGAGTGTCTGACTTCCTGTCTGTCTATTATGTCTGATATTCTTTGTTTTGTCTGTTTCTCTCTCCTGTCCATTATGTCCATTATGAATCATACTGAATCATTTACAACTCAGAAAGGTCACATTTAAGCTACAGCTTATGAGAAGGTTGGACACGGTGGAATTTTTCAGAATGACGCTTATCGCAAATGTCACATCCTGAATATTAAATGCAATTTTAATTTGCTTTTTATATTTGTAACTTTGCTTTTTGTATTTTGTTTAAAACTTTATATTGCTAAGTTATAGATTCAGTGTTAATATTGAAAATAATAGTGCATCAAATAATAGGGCAATATAAATATACAATAAAAGTAAATAAATATACAAACTAAAAGTATTTATTTTAATTATTTTAATTTGCATATTATTTCGCATATTTCATATACTTTTTATATGCATATGATTTTGCATATATATTTTTCAAAGTATAAGCAACATAAAATAATGAAATTACATTATTTTAAATTGTATATATATATATATATATATATATATATATATATATATATATATATACACATTTTATTTTATATACTTTGATACAAAAAATGTGTACATATGCCAAACTATAAACTACACAAGTTTACTATTTTAGGTATGTCACTACCTGTCACAGTGCTTGACTTGACACGTAACAGAGTCAAGATTGCAGCAAGTTTCATACAGAGACACAATTGCTTGTTGCTATCCCTGCAAACACAACATGGAAAAGGAGATAATGTGGATGCTGTTTATCTTTCCGGACTGATTAGCCTATTATTTTATGCTCTGAATAAACACCACTATGTCGTTCCCAAAGAGGAGGCATGTTTGCTTTCTAAACAGAATGTTTAGTGATGGAAAGACACGAAACGAGTGTGGAAGTCAACTAAAAGTCTTCTGGTGCCTTAAGTGCCTCTTGTCTGGTATTCTAGATAATTCCTGCAGGATGTTATGGTGTTATTAGACACACTCCTATCAGGATTGAAGGAAGATGAACTGCTATACCAGTGTCTCCTCTGACTTCATGATGCCTGACTCATCTGCACTCAAATGAAGCATGTCTGTCTCAACACGGTTCCCTTGATAAAAGCAACATCTGGTCTGGGATTTATTGTCTGGACTGGATTTTATACAAGTGGAAAGCTGAACAAATGCAATTTAGCTGAACTTTAAAGTGTAAATACAAAGATTACAGTGCCTTATTCAGCAATAGTCTGTCGGTTCATTGTACAGTGTTTTGGTTCCCTCCTCACAGGAGTTTACATTTGAAAATGGGATATTTCCCTTGCAGTGAAAGAGTTCCCTTGTTGGCATGGGTTGCCGTACTCTGAGCTGTTTTACCTGTGTTTACCCACCATGCCACAAGCCCAGCGGTGGCATGGTTGGCGGCTTACCGATGGAAGGCACGAATTTCCTACTGCAAAAACCGAACACTTTGCTGCTTGTCTCCCACAGCACAAGGGCACGTTCAGCAGGACATTAGCAATCACACACAAACTCAGTGAATTCAGTGAGAGCTGTCTTTGTGCACTGCCTGTGATGTTGGCGCCTCCCCATGAGCTCTCATGTAGGTTTGATCCAGCTGTACCCAGGAGACCGATGGACAGTGGGGCATCTGTACGTCCTCAACTGCCCTGGAACGCTAGATACAAATGGGCATCTACACAACCTAAAATGTGTGATTTGGCATGTGAAAAATTTGCTCTGTTGTTGGTAGCTCTTTCAGTCTGAATTTAGAGGAATGGTTGAAAAAGAAAAGCCTGTTATACTTCAAGCAAAATCCAACAACAATATTTGAACAATATCAGGCCAAAATGAAGCTTGTTTGGAGCTTGTTTCAGGAATTTGAAATAGCTTGAGAAAGCGAACGTCATGGAAAAGTTTGCTCAAGCTGGTAAACACCTTTGAACTATCACTGGTCTATAGTGATTACGTAATAGGCAAGCAAAATTGAAGAACAAACTTATGAACCGTGATATCATTTCAAACAAAATTAGGCCAAAACAAAGTTTGTTGTGGGAGTTCAAAACAGCTTGCCAAAGCAAACTTTATGGAAAACATAATTCCAGCTGGTAAATACCGACGAACTACCACTGGTCTATGCGATTACATAATAGGTAAGCAAAATTGAGGTGAAATTCAAAATGAACTGATGTGACGTCATTTTGAACAAAATCAGGTCAAAATGAAGTTTATTTGGAATTTGTTTCAGGAATTTGAAACAGCTTGTGATAGTGAACTTTATGGAAAAGTTTGCTTGAGCTGGTAAACACCTTCGAACTATCACTGGTCTATAGTGATTACGTAATAGGCAAGCAAAATCAAAGAATAAGCTGATGTGAGCTGATCGTTTCGAATAAAATTAGGCCAAAAAAAGTTCATATTAACTTCATTGTGGGAGTTCGAAGCAGCTTGCCAAAGCGAACTTTACAGAAAACTTTGTTCCAGCTGGTAAACACCTTCGAACTACCACTGGTCTAACTACCACATTTAACAAAATTAGGCCAAAATGAAGTTAATTTGAAATCTGTTTCAGGAATTTGAAACAGCCTGCAAAAGTACATTTTATGGAAAAATTTGCTCCAGCTTGAATAAACCTTAGAACTATTGTTCCATGGAAATGACATAGCAGGCAGGCGGACTCAAAGCAAAATTCTAACTGAAATTGCAACTAACTTTCATGTTTTCCATGTTTAAAACTGTAAAGCTTGTTTTAAAGTTATCTATTGTATAAAATAAATGACTTGACTTGACTTGACTGGAGTCCTGAATTGCAGAGCTGGTGCAAGCCTATCTTCGTCACTATGATGCTTTCTTAACTGCTGCTTTCTCACTCCTGTCAGTTTTGTTGTTTATTTTGTTATCAAGAGGAAAGGTCACAGCACATATTTACATGTTCAAATTCTAAATGCCACTCCCAATAGCATAGGCAGTGCCGGAGACATTAAACTGCTGCTCAGGTATTTCAAACTTTTTTTTTTTACCCTAAGCGAAGGACAAAACAGAACTTCACTTCAAGTATATCGGCCTTTAAATTGCAACAAGTATTACCATTAGCTTTGAGGATGTTGTATTTAATATCTCCAGTCCAATCGCACTGATCTCAGCCTGCAGGGCAAGCATTAGTAGAAAACTAATAGAAAAGCCCCAAACTTCCTGATTGCTTCATAAATTCTCTAAGACCCTAGGGCCTGGCAGAACACAATAAGGCCCCTATTGCTGCAAGTTTGGCATCTTTCAGATAATAACGGAAGATTCTTCCTACTCACAAACCACTCTGTGGTTTGAAAATGAACCCAAGGGGTGATTTCCACAAATGAAGTCTACATTTTCCCACAAATGGAGTGGCCAGCCCACAACTTTGCTTCTCAAGTTAGCGTAGACCAATACATGCATTGAATCTTGATCAGTGTATCCATATGTAGTTTAGTTATTACCTGGACTGTTTCCTGCTACGTGTTGAGAATCCAGGTTTCATTGGATGCCTTGTTGGTACAATCATAAGGATGTTCATATGTTGTGGAACTGTGAGATACATGAGGGAAAGACTTCAGCAGGTGGGTGTTTCATCTCCAACGTTGCTTAGAGGAGGCACGTGTGCTGACTCGCTCACATTAGCTTTCCACATTTGCTATGAAGGCCAACTTGTGGTTTTTGGTTTCAGTTAGTGTCCAAGGTCTTGTAAGCTTCCGACTGAGCTCTGGTGATAATTTGATATCTGGGTCAATGACAAATAAGAAGAAAAGAAAAAAAAAAAAATTTAAAAATTGAGCGTACATTTTGTGTTCATGTTGGTTTTATATGCTTTTGAAAACCTTTTTGTTGAGAATTTTTTTTCCATTTTCAGCTTAAATTGAATGATTTCTTATTATTGTCACAAAAATGTATGTATTTCAAGATAGAAAAAAGTTATGACTTTATTTTTGCATGGTGGTTGCACCACATGACATGGATTTTTCAAATGTTTGTATAACGATTTAAAAATTTCATTGATTTAACAAAAAAATCAATAATTTCATTTATTTTGCTTTTTTTCTTACATTATGATATCAGGACAGTTGTACCACCCTGACATTTTTGAACTTATGCTCATTAAAAAAAACATTAAAATTTAATCATAGACTATGTATATTCAAGATATTGTAAGAAAAAAGTACATTTTAATCAATTAAAATAATCTCTGTTAGCCCGATCTGATGCAAATATCTTAAGTTTCTGATTGATTGTTTGTCATCATCAGGTGACCTGGTGTCACGGGCCATGCACCATATGCAGCGCCTCAGTTCTGTCCGTCATGGGCTCAGTCCTGCACGTCATGCCCGCCAACAGCCTGTCTCCTGGTCTCCGGATGCCCTCCACACTCTCTACTACTTCCTGCGATGCCCTCAGATGGAGTCCATGGAGAACCCCAACCTGGATCCGCCCAGGATGGCCCTGAGCAAAGAAAGGTGAGCCTCATTACTATTCCCCTCCCATTAATCCAGTCTCCAATTCACACAATGTGTGCTAAGCTAATTAACAGCCCAAACCCCTAATGGTCCATTGGTATGTAAGTAAACACTGGAAATCACACAGCCTGAAGGCACTTTAAAGCTGTTAATGATATACTAGAAATGTGAGGAGCTCCTCAAACTCCTTTTCCAGCTGCTGTTTCCTGGAAGTTCATTGTAACTTGTTCTTAAAGAGAGATTGGTTTTAAGAGCGGGTCATTAGGTGTCCTGTCTTGCTTCAAGGATGTCTTCAGGATATTACTTGCTTGCTAAAGGTAAATACGAAGGTTTATATTATGCAGGGTTCAGTTACAGGTGTACTGTAAATATTGGCTCTTGGAAGGATGCCTGTTTGTGGGATACAAAACTAGGTGTAACTATGTTGAAGAAGTTACTTGGCAAGCTGAAAGCAACTTTATTTTGAGGCAATCAAACAACAGCAGCTAGCATTTTGAAAAAGTAGTCAGCTATGCTAGCTTCAGGCTACTAACAAAAGCTATGTGTTTCCATTACCAATCAAAAAATTTGCCCAATGGAAACATGCGAATTTCACAGAAACTCCCATATATCGCAATTTTTTTTCCCACTGCGGCACGTTTCAGAAGCGTCCCAAAAGCAGCTCTCCACTTTGCTTCGCAAAAGATACACGCCTACATCTTTGATTAAAAATAATGGCTAGTGCTGTGGCTGTGATAAACATAAACCTACCAACATCTGTCGACATGACTTATCGCAAGAGGAAAAAATTACATTTTAGTTGGTTAATGGAAACGCTGTGATTTCGCAATAGTTTTTTATCTACCTTTATAAAATATCGCAAAAGTTTTGTGCAAATCTGTAATGGAAACGCAGTTAGTGAAACCATTTAAAGGGAAAATTCACTACCTCAGCTCACTCAGCAGGACATAAATAGTAACAATGTAGCATTTTGTCTGTTACAGTACGTCCTAGAAAAAAGTAGCTAGTTACTGGAAAAACTACAGTGTAATCATATTGAAAACATCCAAGTGACTGTCATACTACTGATAAATGTACCATTGATTCTTAGCTAACATTCTTGTTTGTAAGCTCTTTGAGATGCCTTATCTTGACATGTAGTACATTTTGCAGTTTAAATGCAACAAACTATAGAAAAATCAGCCCAAAAACAATGCCTACATGATAAATGAGTCACACAGGTACAACAATTTCTGGAAGCTCTTGCTGTGTCCAAAAACAAAGTAAATCCAGACTTTTGTCGATGGGCTCAGATGTTTGTTTCCTCCTTTGATGTGTTGTTGTTGAATGCCAAGCACAATTGTCCACATGTGATTGTGTGTATACGTATGTGTGCAATTATCAGGTTGTATGTTGAGTAAGTAAAAGGCAAATCTTGCTATTGGCTGCAGCTGGTTCACTTGTGTAAGACCTTCAACTAACAAACTTAAGTGGAAAACAACAATGGAGCCTTACTGCCGACTCCAGGACTCCAATCATGAATCTCTCTTAACGATCATGCCAGGAAAGATTTCCAGCAATATTGCTGAGCGCTTGTGTATGTGGTGGAGTAGCAGAATGGGATACAGGTGGTGCTTCAGTCCTGGCTGTAATTACGGTAAAGGCCTCGATCATTATTTAAGGTCTCCTCAACACGCCTTCTATTGAGTCTATAAAACCTTTGCTTGAAATGAAACCACACGTGCATTGTGTGGTCCTAACAGAGGCCTGTAAACGGAAAGGGGGCGTTACGGATCCAGTGAAGTTTGCTTATGTGAGCTAGAGGTTAGTAATAGTAAGTGTTGATTTATGACGGGTATGTGTCTCCTATTGAGTGGGTGGAGAGAGAGGGAGGAAAGGGTCAGAAAGGTGAACGGGAGTGCTGGGTGGTAAGTGGTCGCATATCAAGGAGGCACTGTAAGATGAGAGGGGTGACCTCTCAGGACTATGACCCCAGATCAGGACAGAGAAGACAAGACACATCCATACATACTGCCTAATTGGAGTATAGAATGCTTTCATACTAAGATTAAGTTTCTAAAATGAGGTTCAGAGTAAGTGAACTTGTTTGAACATCATTTTAGAAACATCCAACTACTTCTAAGAATACATATTTCTATGAATGTGACCGTAAATCAGTATATCAGTAGGTCAGGTCTCTTTGCACACTAAACAAAAACTGTTCACCAACACGTCTAGTATTAAATTAACCATAAAACCTTTTTATTTCTGTTTGGCCATGTTTTCTCACCCACTGAAACAAGTGAGCCAGCCAAAATAAAATCATGCTGTTGGCTGTTTTCTGTTTGACCAAGTTTCTTTTTTATACTCACCTACTGAAAGAAGCCAGAAAATAAATAAATAAACAAACATGCTGTTGGTTGTTTTTCTGGCATGTCTAGTATTAAGTTTATTTACTAACATTTTTCAGTTTGATCATTTCTTGTCTCACCTACTGAAAAAAGAGAGCCAGACAAACAAAACAAAACAAACAACAAAAAAAAGCTAAATAATGATGTTGGCTGTTTTATGTTTGACCATGTTTCTTTTTTATTCTCACCTACTGAAAGAAGCCAGAAAATAAATAAATAAACAAACATGCTGTTGGTTGTTTTTCTGGCATGTCTAGTACTAAGGTTATTTACTAACATTTTTTAGTTTGATCATTTCTTTTCTCACCTACTGAAAAAAGAGAGCCAGACAAACAAAACAAAACAAAAAGACAAAACAAAACCAAACAAAAAAGCTAAATCATGCTGTTAAGCTGTTAGTCTGACACATTTAGTACCAAGTTCTTAACCCCCCCCCCTTCACAGACCGAAAGTGAGCCAAACAAAACAAAACCAAATCATGCAAACAAAGAAAACAAAATCATGCTGTTGTCCTCAGTTACCTGTCAAACAAATATTCATCATATATATATATATATATATACACTATATTGATATACACATATCCTTCATTAGAAAATCATAACAAACCTAGCGTTGCATACTGAAAGGAGTTATGAGTAATATATCTACTCATAATATCTACCGCCAAGCCGTATGGTGATGGTTATTAAACAATAATTAAATGCAGCCATTTTGAATGAGCTGTAGAGCACTAATTAAACTATAACACAGTGTTATTTCTATAATTGAGGACTCGTCTGTGGGAAACACATTTAAAAGTCACTAATCAACTGATGTATAGAAAGACCTTTTTCAAAATCTCAGTGGTGGGCTGTAGTACACTGTTTACACATGATTTTTAAATGGAAACAAATATACAAAATAACTCTCCCATTTAAAGTAATGCTGGGATTTATCATCATCCGCCGCCAAACCGCGAGAAATTCCTGGCTTGAAAACCACAGCGTTTAATATGCAGCGGCCATAGAGTCGCCTGCCAGACGCTAGTGTTTGTATATGACTCAGAGACATGCTTCAGCATTATATATGTTTATAGCGAGGGAAGCAGCCGTGTGGTCTCAGTAGTGAACTCTTAATCACGTTACACATCTCTGGTGTAATCTAGTCACGTTAGAAGCCTTAACACGTGTGTAAATGTCTGTGCTAGTCCGCCAAATTAGCCCAAAGCGCTATACGGTTTCCACAAGCCCTGATTAGCCGTGCTTTGATGTAGGCTCCAACTGAGCTCGGATTTCAGGTCGAAGGCCACGGGTTGAACTTGAGCCCTTGATTCAGAAGCGCGGGTCATTGTTGAAGCCTGACCCAAAGGCCAAACGAACAAGAGATGGAGGGACGCAGATGGAAAACCTTGATGACCCATAATAAAAAAAAGATCTTGGTGGATGTTTTCTATTTTTAATTATGCTATCTTTGAAAACCTGGTGCACTTTATTAAAAATAAAATAATTTTTTTATTTTGGAAAACCTGGTGGCTTATTATAAAATAAAAATAAACCAATGCTTTTGGTGGCTGCTTACTATCTTTAATTATGCTTTTTATTTTTGAAAACTTGGTGCCCTGCAATACTATCATTAATAAAAAAAATATATATATATTTAATTAAAAAAGCAACTGAGCTCGGATTTCAGGTCGAAGGCCACGGGTTGAACTTGAGCCCTTGATTCAGAAGCGCGGGTCATTGTTGAAGCCTGACCCAAAGGCCAAACGAACAAGAGATGGAGGGACGCAGATGGACTTTTGCTTTTCACTAGCGTGGCGCTCTGACAACAGAACAAAGGCGAGGTTGTAAAAATGTTGAAGAGCTTAAATTTCATGCTGGTTTTGTTTTTCATTCATAAAAGAGTAGGTCAGAGGAGTGGACTACGCATCAGGAGTTTACATTTGTGTGTGTCCCTAAACATGCTAACAGAGCTATTGCCGTGGGTTTTTTTTGTTTGTTTTTTTTTGTTCAAAAAGATGTAAGGGATCAGTAATTCCATTTAGGAATGTAAAAGAGCTGACAGGCATAGTATCAAGTGTGTTTTTATATTTGAGTGTTGTGCTTTTAAGTGATGCTGTTATTTGCTGCTGCCAGAAGCACCAGGCACATTCAGACTGACAGTTCCCCTCAGATTTCTGAGAAGTG
>NW_015646354.1:621320-634228 GCF_001515625.1 Sinocyclocheilus rhinocerous | reverse complement strand
AAACCTTGATGACCCATAATAAAAAAAAGATCTTGGTGGATGTTTTCTATTTTTAATTATGCTATCTTTGAAAACCTGGTGCACTTTATTAAAAATAAAATAATTTTTTTATTTTGGAAAACCTGGTGGCTTATTATAAAATAAAAATAAACCAATGCTTTTGGTGGCTGCTTACTATCTTTAATTATGCTTTTTATTTTTGAAAACTTGGTGCCCTGCAATACTATCATTAATAAAAAATATATATATATATTTAATTAAAAAATATATTTTGGAAAACAATCTTGTGCCCCATTATAACAACAAATAAAATAAAATAATTAACAAGTTTTTTCAACCTCATGATGCCCCATAATGGGTGGGTGGGGTATATCTAATGCCTATTCATATAGTTATATGAAGTGTATGGAAAATCCCCATAAACTTTTCCCATCTCAGACTCATTTAGTTAGTGTACTGACTGATATCTTTTTCCACACAAACACACACACGCTTACAGATATACAATCAAATCCTTGTATGCTCTCACAGATATCAGCTCCCCCAATACCATCCACCCCCTCTTCTGTGCGACCAAAGTAAACACACTTAGCAGGCTGCAATCTATTAGTCTTGACAGTGGTTTTAAAGGCCTTAGCACTTGGAAAATTCCCTTGATCAATACAGTAAGCAACTAAAAGTGCTCCTCTAAACTATTTTAGTGAAAGTGTGTGGTTATTAAGTGTGTTTCTTTATGCCTCTTCTCTCACTTTCCCATGAAGATCTTTCCTTACACTTGGATTAAGGTTGAGCTGTTTTACAACCACAAGTCAAACAAATGTTACTAAACCTCATCTGTTTTCCCGACTGTAGGCGTTCTTGCTTGCAAATACGCCACTCTTTTAGTTTTATCTTTGGTTTTGTTCAGACAGACCGATATAATCAGGTTTTTTTTTTGGCATGACCTACGCAAATCGGTTGTTTGTAGTGCAAAAAAGCATTACCCCCCCCCTGTACATTTTACATGAAAATACGAAAAATTACTGTAGGGTAACTTTTTTCAGTTTACCTGAATTTACCCTATTTCAATTTTTTTCAAGTTTTCACGTTATTTCTGTTACTTGCCAATTTTTTGCAATTGTTTGTGAAATTTCACTAGCAAGTGAAGCACAAAATTCTACATCGTATTTTGAGCAAAATGCCTAATTCCACACCAGTATATTAGTGAAACACCAAATTCTACACCAATTGTTTTAGTGAAATACCACATTTTGAGTGAAACACCAAATTATTCACCAAATTTTAAGTGAAATACCAAATTCAACCAATTTTTTTTAGTGATCCACCAAATTTCTTGAGTGAAACACCATTTTTTTTGTGAGAAAATTCTTCACCAAAATTTGACTGAAATACCAAATTCAACACCAGTTTTTAGTCAACCACCAAATTTCTTGCGTGAAACACCAAATTCTACACCATTTTTAACGAAGCACCACATTTTGAATGAAACACCAAATTCTTCACCAAATTTATTGAATGAAACACCAGATTCGACAGAAATACCAAATTCAACACACATTTTTAGTGAACCACCAAATCTCTTGAGTGAAACTCCAAATTTTTAATGGAACACCAAATTCTACAACAATTTTTGAGTGAAATACCAAACTCAACACCAAATTTTTCAAGTGAACCACCAAATTCTGTTTTTCCAGTGTACTCAAGGGCAATAGAGTTTCCTTCAAATGTTTACCCCATTTTACCAGATATGCTATTTTTAAATTTTTCAACATTACGAACGTCTTCGTAATGACAACGCTAGACAACGCTACCTTACGCTATTGTCTGATATTGCACCCCTTGTGGCAGCACTGAGAGTACAACGCAAACCGAACAAACTGATCACTGGCAAAACACCTGCAAACAAAACATGATTTGATGCGCTTTTCATATCCTCCCTCAAGATTTAAATATAGCTTTTCTAAATTTAGCTTTGCCTTCAGACGTTTCACACTTGAAAGCTGACTTCAGAATTTTAATAGTCTTTTCTTTTGAACCAAAGTGGCTCCCATCAAGTTGTCATCTGCAAAGTTGATCTGTTTGTTGTGGTTGAGCGCGTCTGTAGGTCTCAGGAGATGTGTTTCTCTGTTGCGCATATCTTGTGTGTTTAATGAGCTTCACGCTCCTCTCTGTACGTCTCATTTGCATGTCTTGCTGGGCTGACAGACTCTCGGTGGGACTACTTCGGTTTGTTGTTTGACGTCATTGTGTTCCTGCTGTGCATCGAGCGCTCTGGGGGCCGACTTTCACATTGGTGTCTTCTCTAAATCCGATGTGAAGCTCACTTTCTCTGAGGGGTTGGAAGGCTGGGGAGACATTACGAAAAATCTGCAGCACTAGCTGCGGGTATCCTCATCTTCTTATCAGGGATTTACTTAGAAAAAGATTAGATTTGGATTTGGGAAGGGGATGTTGGACCTGTATCAGTGTCTGGTGATGATACTTCATGGTTCAGGCTGATTGGATGCTAAATACAACTGATGGGGGTGCAGCTGAACAGTTATAATATGCACCCATTTTTGGTACAAATTGCCTTTAATGGTGTCAATAAAGAAGATCTATATTATCTAAAGAAATCTATTTGCAAGCATTCCCATTCATGCCACAGGGCCATCAGAAGTATGTGACTATCTCAGTGTAGTTGAGATATCAACCAGCAGGGGTGAACTGCTTACATTTAGGGTATTTTCACTTCAGTCCTATTTTAAATAACCAAACAACATCTCTTTTTTTCATTCACACTGTTGCTTTTCATAACCAGAAACGCTTAAACATTGTATGATGATTATTATTAATAAATTTAATATTAGTATATTACTCTACACTATTTATTTACTTACTTACTTACTTACAAGGATGACCAAGATGGTCAGACAAACCTGAAACACTTGAATATCTTATGATGATAATGATGATGAAATTCATTTTATCAATAACAATAAAAATGAGAAGAATAAGCATTAGTGCTGTCAAATGATTAATCGCGATTAATCGCATCCAAAATAAAAGTTTTTGTTTGTATAATATATGTGTGTGTTCTGTGTATATTTATTATGTATAATATAAATACACACATACAGTATATATTTTTGAAAATATTTACATGCATTTACATGTCTATATTTATATTCATATAATTTATATTATAAATAAATATATTTAATATATAAACATAACATATTTTTCTTAAATATATACATGCATGTGTGTGTATTTATATATACATAATAAATATACACAGTATACATACATATATTATGTAAACAAAAACTGAATTGAATTTTAGTCTATTACACATGATTTTTATTTATTCTCCATTTTTGAAGGATGGCCAAAACATTTTTTTTATAGCTGAAACACTTAAATATTGGAATAAGGAAGAAGAATAAGCAGGATATTAGAATATTATACAATATTTTTTAAGAATCTCTTTATTTTTGAAGAATGACCAAAACACTAATAATATATTTTTTTAATAAATGAAATATTAGTGTATTATTATATACTATTTTAGGTTTAAATTAATTTTTGTGTGGATGATGATTGTTAAAATAATAATAATAATAATAATAATATTAGAATATTATTATACAATATTTTTATTCATTAATCTCTTCATTTTTGAAGGACCAATACACTTTTATTAAATCCTGCAGCCTTTCTTTTTGGATAAAACTTTTAGTTTCTGTGTACTTCACAATAGTTTACAATATACTGACTTTGAAAGCCACATTTGGTAAAGTTTATTCAATTTGAGTCGAACTTTGACACAGAACCCACTTTAAGTAAACATATTCACTTTATGTAAGTGTATTTTCTCTATGCCAATATACTGACTTTGAAAGCCACATTTGGTAAAGTTTATTCAATCTGAGTCGAACTTTGACACAGAACCCACTTTAAGTAAACATATTCACTTTATGTAAGTGTATTTTCTCTATGATTTTTCACCTCTGCTTCACCTTTCAGAAGCTGAAACTTGTTAAAACTCTAAATTATTATTGCGTAATATAGTCCTCCAGTAAACAGCCCCTATCTATTCTCATATCAAGAAGCTTGCACACATACATTCATGTCTGCAGGGAGTGTGCGTGCGCTGCTGAAAACAGGACGACTTCAGCAGCTGTACCTCATTCTCAGTGTGAATTCTCTGAAATGACAGGCTGCTGAAAGATACGGGCCGTCTCAGTGAAAGCTGCGCTTTCTTATTGCACAAGCCCTGCTTTACAAACACTAGCAGATTTAGTGCGGTGTGGCCCAACTTGTTTTACACAACTGTGGATCTCAGCAGACTTGTTACACACACACACACACTATAGACAGTCTATAATTATCCATATATAAAAAAACAATAGTAGTGTATAGTTTTGGGAACAAATCTGGAATCTGAAAGCCATTTTTTTTTTTACATCTTGAATAATAAACACAAATACATTTCAAATCTGAAAATAATTCATGGCTGTCAGTATCATCAAGAGAGTACAATGAACCATTGTAGTTTGTTACAGCAACATATACAATGAAATATTGTTGCAATATTAACACAACAATGGATTGGAAACAAACTTGCTCTTTTTTGCTGTCCTCAGGCCGTTCCTCCTCCTCCCCCCGCTGATGGAGTGGATGCGTGTGGCCATCGTTCACGCGGAACATCGCCGCAGCTTATTGGTGGACAGCGATGATGTCAGACAGACGGCACGGCTGCTCCTGCCCGGACTGGACTGTGAGCCCAGACTGCTGAAGTAAGACATACACATCATACAACATATACTGACTGACAACCAGCACACATTCATACCTGCTGGACAATAAATGAGTGAAGAACATGAGCTACGTCTAGAGAGCAGAAATCCAGAGAGAAATACGAGATGGACGCTTTTGACAACCATCAAAAAGTCCCTAGAAGAAGATCCACACCGAAAAACACTCGGAACACCTTAGCAACCACACAGCAACACCTTAGCAACCATTCTAAATACCTTAGCTACCGATAGGTGTTGTGTTCTGACTGTTCTTTTGCAACTCGTGAGAAATTACATCGTAACACCCTACTATCCACTCAGAACACCTTAACAACTGCACCGCAAACACATACTGTACCAATGCCCTAGCAACCAATCAGAGCACTGTAGCAACCAAAAAACAATGCCCTAGCAACCTGTCAGAACACCTTAGAAACTGCATAGCAACAACCAAACAACCACTCAGAATCAAATGTGAAGTGATCAATCAGAAGGTATAGAAATGCTCTAGCAACCACTCAGAACACCTTGGCAACACATAGAACAGATTGGCAACTGCATAACAACGCCCTAGCAACCAGTACTCCTTACAACAACTTACAGCAGCTTAGCAACTGCATAACAATGTTCTAGCAACCATAACACCTTAGCAACCACTTGGAACAGCTTGGCAACTGCATAACAACGGCCTAGCAACCAGTACTCTTTAGCAGCACCTTACAACAACTTAGCAACTGCATAACAATGTCCTAGCAAACCAATCAGAACACCTTAACAGCCACTTACAGCAGCTTGGCAACTGCATAACAACGGCCTAGCAACCAGTACTCTTTTGCAACACCTTACAACAACTTAGCAACTGCATAACGATGTCCTAGCAAACCAATCAGAACACCTTAACAGCCACTTACAGCAGCTTAGCAACTGCATAACAACATCCTAGCAACCAGAACTCCTTAGCAACACCTTACAATAGCTTAGCAACTGCATAACAATGTCCTAGCAAACCAATCAGAACACCTTAACAACCACTTACAGCAGCTTAGCAACTGCATAACAATGCTCTAGCAACCAGAACACCTTAACAACCACTTAGAACAGCCTGGCACCTGCATAACAATGTCCTAGCAACCAATCAGAACATATAGCCACATACAACACCTTTTACATAGCAACATTATCTTAGAAAAATGTACAAATAATAATAAATGAACAATTTCAGAAGCATAGAATGAATGAAAACCTTTTTAAAATACATTTAAAAAATCGTCACATAGTAATTTGCACTGAATCATGCAACAGGGTTGCAACAAGTTCTCCAGTTGTGGGAACGTTGTTTTCAGAGTATATTTTAATGTTTCTATCACAACTTTGTAAGACTAATTAAATCTATTTTTTAAAATGTCAACAGACATTTAAACAGCACTTAAAATGTGTCAGAACTGAAGCTATCAGACATGATCTCATGCTCCTTCTTATATGTGACTTTCCATCAAACCGCATTAAAACATTGGCAAAGACCTTCAGCAAAGCCTCAGATTTTTACTGATCCTCAAGAGCCCAGCCTTATACTTAATGATATGAAAACACTTCAGGAAAATACATCACTCCACCCATGAAAGCATGCACTGAACACCACCACCTTTTCGTTCATGCGTGTTTTCTAACTTCTCTCTTCTTCTGTTTTATGTAGGCCTGAGTGCTGCTTTAGCTCCTTCAGACGGCTGGATGCCAAAGCCGCCACAGATAAGTTCCAGCTGGACCTGGGTTTCCGCATGATGAACTGCGGCCGCACCGACCTGATCGGCCAGGCCATCGAGCTGCTGGGGCCAGATGGTGTCAACAGCATGGATGACCAGGTACCGTGAGCTCAGAACCGCAAACCAGATGTTAACAGCACCTGTCAGCACCCAATACCAAACTATACATCACTCTGTGACACTGATATCATATTTTGGATGCATCTGTGTAGGGTATGACTCCGCTAATGTACGCCTGCTCAGCTGGAGATGAAGCTTTAGTCCAGATGCTGATTGATGCTGGAGCCAATCTGGATGTAGCGGTATGGACCACCAGTTACTTTCTTAGTCCGGCAATATTTTTGGATGTTAAAGCCTGTTTAAACCAAGTTCAATGCGATTAAATGTTGATAAAATATTTACGATCAATCGATCAATAAAAATGTAAATAAAACTGAATTTTCATCATTCTTGAAAAAAACTTGAATAAGCTATATAGTGTTACTGTTATTTTAAATTAGATTTTTTAATTTTAATTTTTAGTTATAGTCATTTTTTTCCTTTTTGTCTACATTGTTTAAATATATCTATTCAGCTTTTTTATTATTTTCTTGTATTTTCAAAAAAAAAAGGAATGTTGCCTTAGCATCAAGCTGAAATAAAAATTTTAAAAGTTGTTTTATTTTATTTTTCAGCTGATGTTTATTTGATTTCAAGCAACACATATGTTTTTATGGTTTTAGTTTTAGTTAACTATAATAAAACTGCTGTGATGCATTCAGTTTTTCAATGCAGTCTTCAAAGGATGCAGCCACTGAATTGGGATGCAGTGCATGTCAGATTGTTTCAATACAATATATAAAAACATTATTTCATGTTGTGAATCTTTTTTGTGACGTTTATTCAGCACTACAGCCTGTTTGAAAGCTGATGGTCTTTTGTGTTCAGGTACCTGTTTGCTCCCCCAAACACCCTTCAGTCCATCCAGACAGCCGCCACTGGGTGGCGCTCACATTCGCTGTGTTACATGGACATATATCAGTAGTGCAGGTAACAAGCTGCTTGTTTTATTGTGTGAATTTTCATACTGCAACTATTCTACAAGTGAACTTATAGGTATACTGTTATAAGTTTTTGTTGTTACTCTCCTAACCTACATGTATGCCTGTATCTTCAGCTTCTGTTAGACGCTGGGGCGAATGTGGAAGGAGCAGCCGTCCGTAACGGACAGGAGAGCAATGTTGAGACGCCTCTCCAGCTGGCATCTGCAGCAGGTGTGTATAGCACAACTCCCTCATGCCAGCCTCTCCCAACCTCCACCAGCTCAGATTTACAGCCTGCCAGGGAAGGCTGGTCACTCCCATCCCAAACAGGAATCCCTACCAATCTGGATGTAGCGGTATGGACCACCAGTTACTTTCTTAGTCCGGCAATATTTTTGGATGTTAAAGCCTGTTTAAACCAAGTTCAATGCGATTAAATGTTGATAAAATATTTACAATCAATCGATCAATAAAAATGTAAATAAAACTGAATTTTCATCATTCTTGAAAAAAACTTGAATAAGCTATATAGTGTTACTGTTATTTTAAATTAGATTTTTTAATTTTAATTTTTAGTTATAGTCATTTTTTTCCTTTTTGTCTACATTGTTTAAATATATCTATTCAGCTTTTTTATTATTTTCTTGTATTTTCAAAAAAAAAAGGAATGTTGCCTTAGCATCAAGCTGAAATAAAAATTTTAAAAGTTGTTTTATTTTATTTTTCATCTGATGTTTATTTGATTTCAAGCAACACATATGTTTTTATGGTTTTAGTTTTAGTTAACTATAATAAAACTGCTGTGATGCATTCAGTTTTTCAATGCAGTCTTCAAAGGATGAAGCCACTGAATTGGGATGCAGTGCATGTCAGATTGTTTCAATACAATATATAAAAACATTATTTCATGTTGTGAATCTTTTTTGTGACGTTTATTCAGCACTACAGCCTGTTTGAAAGCTGATGGTCTTTTGTGTTCAGGTACCTGTTTGCTCCCCCAAACACCCTTCAGTCCATCCAGACAGCCGCCACTGGGTGGCGCTCACATTCGCTGTGTTACATGGACATATATCAGTAGTGCAGGTAACAAGCTGCTTGTTTTATTGTGTGAATTTTCATACTGCAACTATTCTACAAGTGAACTTATAGGTATACTGTTATAAGTTTTTGTTGTTACTCTCCTAACCTACATGTATGCCTGTATCTTCAGCTTCTGTTAGACGCTGGGGCGAATGTGGAAGGAGCAGCCGTCCGTAACGGACAGGAGAGCAATGTTGAGACGCCTCTCCAGCTGGCATCTGCAGCAGGTGTGTATAGCACAACTCCCTCATGCCAGCCTCTCCCAACCTCCACCAGCTCAGATTTACAGCCTGCCAGGGAAGGCTGGTCACGCCCACCCCAAACAGGAATCCCTAAAAATATGGCCCTGTGTTGGCAGACCAAAGCCAAACTGTACAGGCCATAAACTGTATGAGAGTTGACGGAATTGGGTCAGGAAGACTTGTTTTGCCACATGCGTTTGGTTTTAAACCTTTTAGGTGTGGGGATGTTCAACATGAAGTTCTGCAACAGTTAAAGGAGTCAAATCATTTTTATTGAACCTTTACCACTGTCTATCCAACAGTATTTAAACTACTACCCTATCTGTCATAATTTTGCTGCGTTCCATTCTGAAAAGCTCATCCCCATGCCCTAATCCCTTTGAACCCTCCAGAGTGAGAGCTTCGAAGAGTTGAAGGGTGTAGCGCAGTGGTTCCCAATCCTGGTCCTGGAGAACCCCCAACACGGCAAGGTTTTGATGTTTCCTTTATCTGACACACATTTGAGGTCTTGGAGTCTCTACTTATGAGCTGACAAGTTCAGTCAGGTGTGTTTTATTAGGGAGATATCTAAAATGCGCAGTGTTAAGGGTACGTCTGGACCAGGATTGGGAACCACTGTGTGGGGGAACAAGTAAACTGTTCCTTGGAACTGTTCCCTCTGGCGGAGCCTAATAAAGATATGTCGTCATCACACAATTAAACATGCACAAAGAATCAAAGGAGCAACGTGTCTATCAGTTGTACCCTTCGAACTCCTTTCTGAAGAACCTTTTGAAGTGGCCAGTTTTGAGAACTTCATTTGGAACGACCCTGCACTATGGTGGCCATGATTGTCCTCACTCCGAAGTGCCCTTCGGCCATATTGAATTTAATGTGGAGGAAAACAAGGCCGTGAGGTATAGGTTTATAGTCATTAAAATAACAAACACTATGTAACGGTAGGGTGACCATACGTGCCATTTTCCCAGGACGCCAATATAGAAATCCTGGCCAGGACGCGTCCTGGGAAAATGGCACGTATGGTCACCCTAGTAATGGTCCTAGATCATGTAATTTATGAAAAACTGTTTTATGGAGCTTTGTCTACTGAAAGTTTTTTTTCCATGTTTCAGCTGAAAAATTGGTATGTTGTTTAACAATAGTACAGTCCACTGAATGCACTGTACTTCTATCCCTGAAAGCCTCATTTAATTCCTGTCAGAAACTAAATATGGCGTCACCCTTAAGTCTATACCTCACCGTGACTGGAAGGGCCAAGCTTCTGAACTTCAACAGGCATTTATTATTGTAAATGTGGGTGTTAATATTTCATGTTACTGGTGTCAGAAATCTAAAGAATGTAGAGTCAATTTTGGATAAGGAGGATGCTGTGAGTTCTAAATTTTACAGTATGTTTTCATAGTACATCCAGCTCTTTTTATCTCGAAAGATCAAGGCAAAATCGATTCCTCAAGACACGACCCTTCTACGATCATTACAGTAATGATCATGAATGGCGTTCTCTTCTTTTATTGTGGTTCTCTTGCATTTATTCTCCAGATCTCTGCAATCTAACCATCTGTTTCCCCTTTTCTCCTGTACTTCTCCTCTGGTCACTCTCCTGTTTCGCAATATCACAGGGAATTACGAGCTGGTTAGTTTACTGCTGGCGCGTGGTGCCGACCCCCTGCTGAGGTCCCAGGACAGTAACACATGGTTCTCTTGCATTTATTCTCCAGATCTCTGCAATCTAACCATCTGTTTCCCCTTTTCTCCTGTACTTCTCCTCTGGTCACTCTCCTGCTTTCGCAATATCGCAGGGAATTACGAGCTGGTTAGTTTACTGCTGGCGCGTGGTGCCGACCCCCTGCTGAGGTCCCAGGACAGTAACACGCTGACATCATCGCTCTATGAGGACATGAACTGCTTCAGTCATGCTGCCGCCCATGGCCATAGGTAATACCTAATACCTCCCATCATCCCCAGCAGCCTGGAACAAATCACACTAACACACACTCACCCCCCACAGCTCTGAACACGATCCCTTATGACAATTCATACTCAACTGTATTACCACATCAGCTATCTAACTTTCTTTCTATTCATCTAGCTTTGTGTCGATTTGTCTAACTTTGTACAATCATTATCTATCCTACCAGCATCTATCTATCTATCTATCATGTCCAGTCATTCATTATGTATCGTGCTAGCTATCTTGTCCTACCAATCATCCATCCATTCATCTCTCTTTCTGTCCATTATCTATTCAGCCATCTATCCAACTAATAATTCATCTACACATCCATCTAGCTTTCTATTTATCTATTTTGTCTAGTAATGCATTATCTATCCAGCCAGCTATCTGTCTATCAATCCAATTATGATATATTTTTATTTTCATCCATCCATCTACAGTAGCATTCTGTCAAGCTGTCCATCTTTCCAGCCAGCTATCTACCTAAGCATCAAACTCTTTCAAATCACCCGTTTCTACCCAGTCACCCATCTTCCAATCTATGCAACTGTCTATCTACCCATCTACTATGCATCTACCGATCTACTCATTTATCAGCCATCTATCCTTCTGTTTATCCATATGTCCAATCATTCATTATGCATCCACCCATCTAGTTTTGTATTGATCCATCTATCCACCTACTCATCCATCTATCACTGAACTAAAGCATAAAATGTTCTCCAGGAATGTTTTGAGGAAGCTCCTCTCTCAGCCTCAGAAGGTGAGGGAAGATGTGCTCTCGCTGGAGGAGATCCTGGCAGAGGGTGTGGAGGCCGAGACGCGGGCGTCCGGCCGGAACGGACATTCTCTACCCCCTCCTCCATCCCCAAACCTCAGCCTGGTGTCAGAAGATGCCCTGCCCAAACTGTGTAAGGCCCGTATGAAAGCTCTGCAGGAGGCATCCTCCTACAGCGCAGAGCACAGCTACCTGGATGTCACCATGGAGCTCAGATCATTGGGTAGGTTAGATGCACGACTAATCACAAAGTTGTAAATAATTTACAGAGAACATACAGAGCAAAGATGATAAAATAACACTTTCATTAAATCATTATCAACTATGAATCTTCCTTCTTTGATACGGTTATGAAAAGCTGAGCTATCTAGAAAGCATTTGATTATTTGTAAGTAATTGTCCACATATTGTCTGATTCTGAAGGAGTGCCATGGAAACTCCATGTGTGGTTGGAGTCACTACGCAGCGCTCAGCAAAAGTCCAGAGCTGGAGTCATGCTCTCCCTTCTGCGAGACTTCACCTCCATCAAAGAGGAGGACTACTGTGAGGAACTAGTCTGCGTCGGCCTTCCTCTGATGTTTAACATCCTGAAAAATAGCAAGGTACTTAAAAAAGCCTGGAAGTTTGTTCATAAAAAGCCCGTGTATCAACAAAAATTAAAAAACAAAAAAACGAATACATTTATAATATATAGGAATTTTTGTCATTGTGTCAATGGTTGGTAAGCAATTAAAAATTGAACTTGAATTAAAACATGACAGATGATTATAGTTTGAAATTTCAGATTTCTGAACAGGATCTGAAAAGGACATTATGTTCTAAAATATTTTTATTCTGCTTTTGAGCCAAAAATTCAGACTTGATGTGACAAGAGCTGTAAATAACTCTTAGGGTGTGTTCACACTTGTAGTTTGCTTCATTTGGTCCGGACCAAAATGGAAAATGATACATTTGGTCCTGGTCCGCTAAGCGTTCACATTAGCATTTGAACCGCTAGATTTAAAGCAGCACAGCCAGCGAAGGATCGAACGCAACTGTTTTGAACGAGCGCACCGTTTTTAACAACTAAAAAGTTTTGTTGTCTGTTGCGGAAGAACAGACGTTCCTCTCGTTGATAGCAGAGGAGCGGATTCAGAGAGCTTGATGGGGTTGACGCGGAATGAAAAAGTTTTTTTTAGGAGTCGTGGTAGTTCAGGCGGCGCAACTATAATGACATGTGAATAATCCCGCCCACTCTAAAGCGGTACTGAACTGCAGTGGAAACGCAAACCGTGCCGAGCCGAACCGTGCC
>NW_015646354.1:613745-621018 GCF_001515625.1 Sinocyclocheilus rhinocerous | reverse complement strand
CCTCAGCGTTGCTCCACGTTTGCCCTCTGCTCATTTTGTTTTGGTTACACCGTGTCGTCAAATCATGTCGCATAGCGTCGCATCTTGTTTTTGGTTCGTTTAGAAGTATTTGGTCCGTGTTGCGTTCATATATCATTCAAACCGCACCCGAGTTCGTTTGGAAGCGGACCGAAGCGTCGGCGATTCCCTCAGATCGCGTCTTTGATAATTCACACTGTGTGATTGTCACTCGCGTGAACGAGCACCGATTTGCCTCCGATTTCGGGCATTTGTCGGCGATTTCGCAAAACCTGTCGGCGAGTGAAAAATCGGGCTAAAATCGTGCAGTGTGAACTCAGCATAACAGAGCAGTCGCACCAGGGTTCGTTTTAATCGAACCAAGTGTGAACGCACCCTTAGTCTCTAGGTTAAACTACCTTATGACTAATTATTTCTCGTTTTCTCTACAGAGCGAGGCAATAATCCACCAGCTGGGCGTCATTTTTAGTCACTGTTACGGTCCTGCTCCACTTCCTCCTATCCAAGAAAAGAAAGCAGCTCTCTCCGCTCAACTCGGTAATTCACTCCATCTTAGTACAGTTGCGTTTATGAATTAGCGACATTGACTGAATCCACTAGTTAAATAAATTACCCAGCATTGATTTAAAAAACAAAAAGTTTGTCAATGATACTGGTAATTGTTTTAAATTACTTGGTAGTGCACTATGGAAGCCCGTTTCTTTTATACTCGCAATTGCGAGTTTATATCTCACAATTCTTAGAAAAAAGTCAGAATTGTGAAATATAAACTCACAATTTTGAATTTTTTCTCAAAATGCAATGCATATATCTCACAATTCTGAGAACAAAAAAATCTGAATTGTGAGATGCAAACTTGCAATTGTGAGAAAAAGTCAAATTTTTATTCAGTGGTGGAAATGGGCTTCCATAGTGGACATTATAGTTACAGTTTATTTATTCATTTCTGTCAATAAATGATTACTCTGGAAAAATCTTGAGCAAGTCTGATGTCTCAGATTCCTCTTTCCGTAGACCCTCACTTCCTGAACAACCCAGAGATGTCTGACGTGACGTTCCTAGTGGAGGGCAAACCGTTCTACGCTCATGGGGTTCTGCTGCTTACGGCATCCGACAGGTGAGTCTGTTACCTTACTTACATAATAAAAGAAATCTGTTATCTCGTAACACAGTGTCTTAAGTAGATGATACATTGAAACATACCTGAACCGTTAAGAATAAAGCATGTTGTCTGCTCTGGGATCAGGTTCAAAAGTCTGCTGCCGCTGAACGGGACAGACAGCACTCAACCACGCAAGGAAATCGAGATCAGCAACGTCAAGTACAACATCTTCCAGGTAAGATCAGATGAATCCTCATTTAGCAGGCTGTGACACAAGATGTTATCAGGGGTTGATCGCGGTCTCATTGTGTTTATCTAGATGATGATGTCCTACCTGTACTGCGGGGGGACGGAGTCTCTGAAGATGGGTGTTCCAGATTTACTGGAGGTAAGACTAACAAGATACAGGCCAACCCCGCTTAATACTCAAAAACAGAGAGGTAGATCTTGGCAGTTCATCCAGTCACTGCCAGTTGTTCATGCACTGGAGTTTACCTGCAGTAATTCAAGATGAAACTTTATCTTCTCAGATTCATTGAGACTCTTCTTGGCCAGTAAACTATTTTTGTAGATTGAAGCAGGTAATAAAACAGAAGAAATCACTCCTTTGTTTGCTTTCTCTAGTTACTGTCAGCAGCCAGTTTGTTCCAGTTGGGGGCGCTACAGCGGCACTGTGAAATTATCTGTGCTCAGAACATTGACCTCGACAATGCTGTGAACATCTACCACACTGCTAAGGTAAAAATATATAAGTATGTAATATAAAACATATTTTTAAAACGGCATTTTTATATTGTAAAATATAACATGCCATAAAAAATAATCGTAAAGAATAATGTAAAATAAGGTAATTTATCGGGTCAGTTTTTACATTATTAAGTAAAAAGCATTTTGTTGGTATTAAATACTGTATTCTACCATGTTTGTTTTTATTGTACCATGGTAAATTACAAAGAATACCAAGGTAAAAACCATTTTACATGTCAAAAAACAAAAATATGGTTCAGATTCAAAGATAAAATGATTTTACATGGTACATTGTTACTATTTACACTAACACAACTTTTTACAAGAGATAAATCATTATTACCACAGGTCTGCAGGTTTTATGAAGGTAAATTTAAGATTAAAAGGAAAAAGGAATAAATTGAATGCAACAATACGTCGATATTTTTTCTAAATGGAACTGCGTTTCATTAGCAGCACTTCAAAGTTTGAAAATTACAACACATCTGTTACTTTATTCATTAAACATAATACTTGGCTTGAATAGCTCCTAACCACTAGAATATTGAAATAACTTTACTGTAGTTATAATCACGCAGCGAAAAAAGTGCTCCGTATTTTTGTCTCGTTTCCTAGTACAAATAACTAAAGATTCATAAATCAAGACATTTACTTCAGAAGCAAAATTGCGTAAGATTCGTTTTGTGAGAAACTGATCAAAATAAAGTTAAAAGATACAATTTTAACTTATTTCAAATGGGAAGCTAGTTTATATCCAAATAACAGAAATTTGTTCTTGTTTAAAGCATAAATTATTATTATTTGTTTATACAAACTTTTTCTTCTCACATGTATTCGAAGGCTTGGGAGTATTGCTGCATAACACATTGCGCTCACTACTAGTGACTTCTCGTGTGTGAAAGGAAAAGAGGGAAAATATAGAAGGAAGTACAAAATAAAGGACATGAATGTGTGGATGTTCAGACAAAAAAGACAGACTGAGGAACTATGAAAAGGAAATGCTGTTGAAAAAAAAATGATGGACTGACTGAAGTGGAGCTTTGTGGACAGTTTCATGAATTCTACAAATAATCATTTATTGGACACAAGCTTTGGGAGCTTGTGAAAAATGACATAAAATGCTGCAGCATTTGTGTGGCTAAAGCTCTCGGAACTAAAGTATGTTAAGATTGTGTTAAATTGTGGACAACAGTTTCCCCACACTTAAACATACCATTTTGTTCTACTAAAGTGGGAGGCTAGAGCATATCTTTTTTTTAAAATACATAATTGTTTTATTTTAAGCTATTATAGATGAATCTTGATGAATGATGAATATTATAGATGTTAACACATGTTAGACTGCACCCCACAAACACAATCAAGCCTAGAAAAAAAACTGTCAACCACCCCTTTAATATCTGTCTTTTAGAGATGTTCCCACATTTTCCTGATGTGAATGCCATGCATTAGGTGTGTTATATTTTTAATCGTATAATAGTCTCAAAGATCACATACTCTGTTCATGTTTTCTGAATATCATATATTCGCAAATGTCGGTACAATTTAAATGTATTAAGATTGTTTAAAGCAGTGGTTCTCAAAGTGTGGTACGAGTAGCACTAGTGGTACTCAGGCTCCCTCTAGTGGTATGCAGAGGAATCACTAAATTAAATATAAATTAATGTATAATTAATACATTTTAATTTAATCTTTATTTGAGTAAAGTTTTTTTCTTTACATTTAAGTACAGTAGTTCTTTAGCTTTTGGTACAACACATTTTAATTTAATCATTATTTAAGTTTTTCATTGACCTGTATGACAATGGCGAATGATTTGCAGATACTGAGCACCACTGACAAATATCTAATCTTGTAAAATGTGTGGTAGTACTGCCGCTCCGTAGTATAGAGTCAGTGTGATCGCGAATCTCGAAAGTGAAAGTTAAAGTAAAATGAGAGCGCGCAGTCGAAAGCGGTTTCAATGCCCTACATATTAGTAGCGGCTCCCTGATGGCCGCAATTTAAATACAGTATAATTGCCCAACGATATAATTGCGAGAGAAAGTATTCAAATATTTTTTTTATTCTCCCATCTCGTAGGCTATTTATTCCCTTTAGAGGTTCCGTAGTACACTTAATTTCCTTTTCGAACACGGAATTGGGATGCGGCGGATTGTGGGGGGGTATATGGGGGGGATCACGATGCCGACTCAACATCGTGATGTCTGTCAGCCATCGGCGATGGACGATGGAACAGTGGTACAAGAGGATGTGGTGCTGGTCCTTCAAGAGTCACTCTCAACTTATCTGTCCATAAAGCATATTAAAAATCAGTCTTCAAGTATTTTACTACACTTCAGTATGTTATTCTTATTAAGTAGGGGTCGTTTTTTAGGATTCTATACTTAAACCAAGTCTCTGAGAACCTGCCACCTTGTACTTCTGGAGACTCCAGGTAGGTTGCAGTTCTGGAAAATGATGGCGCTGGAGACTAAATGCTTCCTTGTGATTTCACACCTAATTCTTCACCTTAATTCCTAATTCTTTTGCAGTTAACATGCATCTTTTCTTCTCCACATGTTTTTGACTGACCCTGCTGACCCACTGAGCATTTTGCTGTCCAATGGTTATGCATTGACTTTGCAATTTCTAGTATTGTATTAGTTTTGAATATTTCTCATGGGCATTTAATAATTTTTGACTTTCAGTCTGAGTTAAATCTCTTTTTTTGGCTCATTTTATCTGTAAAAGAAAATCTGCTTAATAATTATGCACACCTAAGACATTTTTCACTTCCAGCCTTCATGAATAATTATCAATTTCAATGAACTTTAATTTTGTAAATTACCTGTATTTAAGTTATTATTAGTTAATCAAAACAACCCAACTGCAGTTTGATTGATATTACTTGGAATGCGCAATAAGAAAAAACGTGATTTTTTGGAAAAAAAAAAAAAAAAAATGGAGTTATCGGTTTTTGCAAATGAACTCTTCACTTTTTAATTATAGAAATTAATAAATACTTTTATTTAGCAAGGATGCTTTAAATTTATCAAAAGTGATGATAAACATTTATAATGTTACAACAGATTTCTATTTCAGATAAACGCTGTTCTTTTGAACTTTCTATTCATCAAGGAAACCTGAAAAAAATATATTCAGCTGTTTTCAACAATATTGATGATGATAATAAATGTTTTTTGAGCAGATGATTTTTTGATGCTTAAAAAATCAGCTTTGAAATCACAGGAATAAATTTCATTTTAAAATATATTCAAATAGAAAACAGTTATTTTAAATAGTAAAAATAACATTTTATTAAAAAAAGTAAAAAATATTTGGAAATGTTACTGTTTTTGCTGTATTTTGGATCTAATAAATGCAGGCTTGGTGAGCAGAAGAGACTTTAAAAAAAAAACTTACTGTTCAAAAATTCTTGACTGGTAGTGCATATATATATAGAGAGAGAGAGAGAGAGAGTACAACATTGCTACAATCTACAAAATATATGAATGAAGTACTGTATGTAAAGTTAACTGACTGCAGAAAAATAAGCCGGATTTGAATTTTGTCATAAATTACACTGTGCTGCCACCTTCTGGTTATTCAGAGCACTGCAGGTTAAACTGCTGTCTGATTCATAACTTCAAAGTGTACAATCAAAGAAAAAAAGGGGAAGAAAAATAGACGTCAACTTACCTGGCTTGAAAGAAACACCTACAAGTACTGATGAATATATACAAATACACTGATTTCCAAACTGGGAATTCACAAACTCCTAAAGGGAATAAAACTGCAGGGGGTTTGTGAGACTGTCATAGAAATACCACATGCTGCACTCACTCATTTTCAAAGAAATCAACAGTACCTTTTATGCTCGCTCACATGAAGAGATGTAGACTCCAGTCCTGTCAGCAGCTTAATATAAACTGATTTATAAAATCACACACAGCTGGTGTCCTCATGAGATCATGACATGGAGGTCAGTTTCTGCAGTTCCTGCTGTTGTATGGTTTAAATATTTCTATAACAACATCAGTAACAACACATTCTGCATTATTCTGCATCATTATAAGTCCAACACTGCCATAACAACACAACGGACAAAATAATAAAACAAAATATTAGCTGAAAAAAATTTTTTTTCTCGAAGACTGGTCATAACAAAAATAGGTTGGTGTATTTGGAATCCGAAAAGTAAGACTTGACTACCATTTGGTTAACTGCTAGTTAGTCAAACTGGTTCTTAAGACACAGTCTTAACATAGAGGCTAAGTTTATGCAACTGGTTGACTTTTTTGCATTATATGGCAATGGTGAAAAAATGGAAAAGCACTTCTTGTATTTTCCCCCTGAAGTTTGCATGCCTGTAACTCAAGAAGTATTAAAGATATCTTAAAGGTACAATATGTAAGATTTTCGTAATAAAATATCCAAAAACTACTTGCACAGTGTTATATATTTTATGCAGTTGTGTATTTATGTTATTCCAAAAGTTCCCAATGATTTGTAAATCCAGAGAAATTTCCATTTTAAATAATGGGCGAATTCTAAACGGAAGTGAGCATCCCTATGCCCTACTCCCTTCGAAGGGCAGAGCCCTTGAAGTGTGTTCTTTGAAGGGTGTAGGGCATTACTGTCTCCTAAGCGTTTGGAACTCCCTTGGCGAAGGGAATGACTGACCAAATGTTACCTTGACAACTGCTGTGCCTGCCTGTAGCATTCAGCACTCCATCAGTTGTTGCAAATAAATATTTCTTATTACCGGTATTATTATTCTTTTATTCAAATATTGTCTAATTGTGTTTAAACTTTTTCAAACTAAACTTGCTTGCACTACCATCTTAAATCATATTTCTATCACTGACGGAAAATATTTTGTCTTACATTAAAATAGACAAATTTAATTAGCCTATTCTATTTACTTTGTATGTGAACTCGAAATCAACCCCAACTTTGCTTTAAAAAGCATCGCAAGATCTCCTGACCGAAGATCACGTGATCACAAACGGAAATCACTTCCGTGAAGTGACCATCGCATGTTCCCTTCACGGACTTCTTGAAGGGCCCTTCGCGAAGGGAATCAGTTGTTCACTTTCATTTGGAACGTCCCTACAAATGGCGTCCCCTTCCCAAAGTGCCCTCCAAGGGCGCAAAAAAGCCGTTTGGAATTCGCCCTAAATCCATTACGGCTGTCGCGAATAAAATGCAAATGAAATGAAAAGTGTTGCCCGCAGCATTAAATTTAGATCTGCTCAGTGTTGCGCCATGATTTTTTATGCGTTTTTACTGTGTTGCGCATTATAACCAATCACACACGAGTCTGTTGAGCTTATGAATGCAATGGCCAATCAGAGGCGTTCAGAAGAGTTTTTGTTCAGTGCACGGCGCTCGCTGACTGAATTCAGCTCTCACGCGAATTCT
>NW_015646354.1:588946-613634 GCF_001515625.1 Sinocyclocheilus rhinocerous | reverse complement strand
ATGTTCTTTGACAGTGTAAATGTTCTTTGCTCGCATTCTCTGTATAATTTATTCGCTGTTTGAATAACTATGGAAGGGACAGGTAATAAAAAAAAATAATTCATTACCTCATCTGTGAACATCCTCCTTCATAGCGTCATCAAACTTCGCCTTTGTTATTGTTTTGAAAATGCGACCTCTAGTGACAAAAAATTACATATTGTATCTTTAATATATATATATTTTTAAATTTAGTTCTTAAACTTTTCATTAGGTATCTTAATTTTTAAGGCTTCGGTGGCTCAAGTAAATTGTCAAATTGAAAATGTAGCAATCAAAAACCATTGTAGGCTATTTAAAGAATATTGTATGAAGAATAAATTATATTAAAAAGAGAAATATATCTTGTTCCCTTTCATGGGAACTTCGAACTGCGTCCTCTAGGGGTTGCTATGGGGAACGCCTCGTCGTGACCCGTGTCTGAAGCATACATTGAAAAAACACCAACTCGTTGGCCGGCGACAGCCATGGGTCACGACGAGGCGTTCCCCATAGCGACCCCTAGAGGACGCAGTGTCTCGTTCCCTACTCAGGGAACCATGGTTACATAAGTAACCTGAGACGTTTTCTTCTATCAAAACAATTTCATAGAATGTCGGAGTGCCATAAAAATTATTTTCCAAAGTTTGCATGCCTGTACCTCTAGAAGTTATTAAAGATATCTTAATTTCCCTTTAGATTCTGGTTCTTACTTCTTATATGCTTCAACCCCAGAGATATGGGGATCTCAATGTGATATGTCCAAATAAATTAATTTTATGCATTTTCAATGGTTGAAAACCAAATGTGGATTGAATACAGCCGATACTTACTGTATTTCAAGAAGAATGTCTGAAGAATTAATAATCTAGAAAGCAGAAATAAATCGTTTCCCTTTAGCAAATCAACTGCATTGAACATACTTAGAACATAAAAAAGTTCCTCTTCCGAAGTTTGCATACCTGTAACATCCATGACATTTAATATTTTGACTTTTATCACTATTTATGTTTGATTTTCTTCAGAAAAAAATATGAACAAAATCAAAAATCTGAACCGGGGAAGTTTCTGAAATTTGATTTGACAAGGAATGACTCAGCTTTAAGTAGGCTATTTTTAATCTGTAAAATGCAAAACATAGGCTAACATCTGATATAATCTGACATTAACCTATATACAAAAATGAGTCATTATGTTTGTCAAATGTTTAGAACATGATTTGTTTTATACAAAATATTCTATTTTAAAATAAAGTCATATGGGTTCAGCAGACAAAAACATTTGAAAACCCTTCATTAAACATGAACTTTCTCTTGCACACATCAGTCTACAACTCGCTGTTTTTGTTTTATAATTCCCAGTAGGCCTATGCAGATTCTCCAAGCAACTGGGAACTACACACAGTAAATGGTGCGGTGGATCGTTCCTGAATGAATCAATGCTTTTTAGAACGAATCAGTTGAGTAAATGATTCATCGACGAGTCACCAAAAAAAAAAAAAAATGTTGCCGTAAAAATAAACCCGCAGAAAGAACCACTAAATGTCCTCACCATTTATGCATAACCCTGTGTTTTATACAGAAGCGTTGTATTCCAGCCTCAAGTCATTCACACAAAAAAAAATCACTACCAATCAGAAAATCTTGCTGGCAGACTCTCTCTGCAATCGGCAACGAAAGGTAAGGTGAGTAGG
Source organism: Sinocyclocheilus rhinocerous (assembly GCF_001515625.1). Taxonomy (NCBI): domain Eukaryota; kingdom Metazoa; phylum Chordata; class Actinopteri; order Cypriniformes; family Cyprinidae; genus Sinocyclocheilus; species Sinocyclocheilus rhinocerous. The sequence goes on along the minus strand of NW_015646354.1, from coordinate 611,923 downwards.
CTAAATTACATCAGATTAATAAGAAACAAACCATTTAAACATTATTCATAATACATAGTTAACGGACATAACCGTTGACATGTTATACACTTGTTTACATATAGCCTAAGGGAAACAAGAACACTCCAACTGTGAACACTATTTTAGGCTCTGAGGTAAATTATCCAGTCAATTCATAACGGCTATACAAGTGATGTCCACTGATATACGAACAATAATTAAACATTTTATTATTGCCTCCTAGATGGTTATAGAACAGAAACTCTGTAAAACATAGAAAACTTACCTTTTATCGCGTAAAGCGCCGAATCTGTCTGGAAACCGCCAACACAAACAAGCGGAGTGATACAAACAAAGTGAAAAGTCGCGAAACGCACTTGCTCGGCCAATCAGATTCGAGGACTAACTTGCGCATTCATTTTTGAAACAGATGGAACCTCATAGTATTAAATTAATAATATCAAAACAATATTAATGTATTTAGTGTTATTAGATCTAGCTATAACAACAGTGACAAACTGAACAGTTGCTCAGTTGTAGCTATTACTGTGCATATAACAGTAAAAAAGTTCTAAAAAATTTGAGAATATCTAACATGTTAAGCTTAAGTAGGCTACTTAAATTAGAAAATAATTCTTATTTAAATCACAAAAGTTAATTTCAGCATTTCTGTGTACATACAAAGTAATTTCGTAGGCCTATCATGAACATCCTATACTGTATGAAGTCTATATAATTGTTTGAAAGATAAAAACACATCCACTCAGTTAAATGCAAACATGAACAGTCACTTATCCTATTAAGTGAATGAGTTTATTGTTTCATTTTTCTCTCTGAAATTGCTCACATTTATGATACAAGGGGATTTTTTTTTACAACTTTAATGCATGTTCCTGCCTGCATGGACATTTTTTTCTTCTTCATTGAAGTTTTGCTTTATAACTGTATAAAATAGGAAAGTTAACAACAGGTATTGCTTTATTATAGTTTCATTTAAACAAGCTGTCTGTAAACAGGGGGCCGTGAACATCCGAAACGTTCTCGTTCGAGGTACATGGTACAGATAAAAGGAAGCATTTTATAAACTTATAGCCTACCGTGTAGACACTGCAAGTTAGTGAAAGCTGCGTCACGTTGCTTGCTTACAACGTAGATAGAAGAAAACATGACAGGAAAATAGGAAGAGAACGAAAAAAAAGTTGCAGAGAGACTAACAGAGGGAAAAAATGTGAAGGCAGGTGTTTTTCTTTTTTCCCATTAAACAATGTAAGGAAAGCTGTTCTGAGAAAATAGCGTGATTTCTGAGAATTGTTACGTCAAAGCCATGCAAAGAAAATGCGTGCATGCACACAGCAATACAAGTCAAAAGCAAAGAGCAGGAATGGCCTTCGAGTTTCCCGAAGGCCACCACATCATATTTACAGTAGAACTGATCCAAGAACAGCTTTTGTGTCATCCATTGCACACACACAATGATATGAAGCTGACATTGATATCAAGAAGTTCAGTTCCTCCCCACAGAGGCTAAACTACATTCTTAAATTACTGTTAAATTTGCTTTTTTGTGGTTTGTATGTTTTTACATACTATTTTGTTCTCTTTTGAAGCTAGGAAAGAAAGATTCGTAAAGTCCACGGTACTTTTACAAATCAAGACATAAGAAAGGTTCTTTAAACGAACAAAATTGTGTTGCCCTGATACAAACAAACACATTATTGTCATAAATAACATTCAAGTTCTCATATATATATATAATTACATGATAATAAATAAGGACAGAGATAAAACAGAAGGAGAAATACAAAAATATCCACAATGTATTCAACATTTTTTGTATCTGCTGGTAGTGAAGATGAGAATGATCAGCAAAAAAGTAAATAAATAAAACAGACAAATCACTGTATATCAGTGTTTACCGAAATCGATTAAATGAAACAAATTGTTCCATCACATAATAAATACAGAAATAAAAGGGTTAAATAATAATTAAATAAAGACTGGCAATACAATATTTCAAATCTGAATCTACAACAGACCTAAAGCTAGTGTCACATCTAGACATTTGATTTGTACATAATTATGTTCAATCTGTACAACAGAGATTCATTCATTAGGATAAATTCATTCAGTACTATTCCCCCCACCCCAACCCATCCCAAACTCACTGAAATCCATGTTTCAGTCCTTTTGCAGCAATGATTTCAGATCAAGTGATGTCCTTCAAACATAAAGTCATAAATAAATAAAAAAGAGAGCAAATGGACACGATTCAATTTGAAGAAGTCCACATCCTCCACGACAAGCTCTCAAAGTCATCTTTTCCTTCTTGATTTGTGATTAGTTTTTTTTTATTCTATGGTCTTTATGAATCTGAGTCAAACATCCAAGAGTTGAGTGTGTGCTTATGTCTAGTATTTTACATGTGAATCTGTTCCAAACCTAGTGAGCTGCCTTCTAAAGCACAATAAACAATTTTACAAATATTTTGTTTACTGAAAATTTGTCTTAGATGGCAAAATCAAGGCTAAAATTTTGCATACCAGGTTTAAAGGCACAATATGTAATTTTCGCCGCTAGAGGGCGAGTATTCAAAGAGGCAAAGGCGTAGTTTGATGAGGCAGTGACTGAGTGTGGAATCATGGGAGTTGTGGTCTTCATCCTCACAGCCGATGCAATCCGACGGGACTCGGGCAGAAATCATGTTCATGGATGAGCTAATGATTTATTAACGTAGTAGAATGAAGCAGGGTGAGGCTGAAAGCCGTGGAAGCGAAACGAGGCCGCTGAACGAGCATGACACACACTGTTCTAGTGGTTTTTGGATATTTTAATAAAAAAATCTTACATATTGTGCCTTTAAGGCAGTTTCTTAACTCATTTGTAACCCCCAAAATGCGCTTTATTAAGGAAGCTTATTTTCAGCAGAAAAAAAAGTTAGGCCTGATTGCGACTTTTTAAATAACAATTCTGACAATTCAGAAATGTGAGACATAAACTCAGAACTGCAAGATATAACCTCGCAATAATGAGAAAAAAAATCTTATTGCTAGTTTATAACTTGCATTTGTGAATTCTTTCTCGCAATTGCAAGAAAAAAGTCAGAATTGTGTTTTGTTTTTCTGCCATGGAATTCAGTCACAAGTCACAATTACCTTTTTAATTTTTTATTCCATGGCAAAAATAAGCTTCCATAATTCAGAAACAGCAACTCCGTGTAACACACAACAAACAACTCGATTCTCAATAGATTCAGTAAAGTTTGCCATTAGCATATTGCTAAATTAACAACTTCCCTCTTCATAGGAAGCAACTCCATGTGACATACAAATGGCATTCCTTACACTGTGCACACTGGATACTTGATTCTTAATTGATTTCAGCAGAGTTTGCCATTAGCATGTTGCTAAGCTAATAGCTCCAAATTTTAATGTGCATAAAAACACATAAAATACAAATACTGAGTCCTCAGTTTTATTAGATTGATTTAAGTGCTTTCTCTGTCATCTTTAATGGATTTTTATGAAGTTTGTTGCATTGCATTAAGGGTCTCTTAATCAAAGTGAGATACCTTGAGGAAGCTCACTACATTTTGGAACAGAGCCAGTTTTTTTTGCAGTCAGTTCCCACCGGCTGGTCAACCATTTTAACTGGTTGGTGTGCTGAGATGATGGCAGGGGAGCACACAGGTTGAGTAGGAACAAGTGTGGGTGTTTGTATTTTAGTCCTCGGAGAGAGCGGAGAGCGGGAAGGAAAGAGTGTGATGAAGGATGAAGTGTCCATCTCCTTGGAAACCTGCTTGTTCATCATGAAAAGTGCCGTCTGTCAATAACTGTCCATCTCAGGATGTGCAGGGAAGTGGGGGGCGGAGTTTTAATACGTTTTCTGGATAATTCCTAGCAGCAAAGACAAGCCGTCACAAAGGTGAGGAAAACGGGAAGACAGATGTAAAGACAAGAAAATATCTGGGGTAGAAACGACAGGGGTTCGAGAGGGGGACTGGCACAAGGACATGGCAGAGACGGTGAAAGGGGAAATGTGTCTGGATTTGTGTCAGAATTTGTTTTTAAACAGTCATTCCATCATACAAAAGTTTGTCCAAATAAAAATTCCATCACCTCTAAGATTATGTACATTTTGAGTTCTTTTGTAGGTACGTTTGAAAAGCTTGACTGGTAAAGTTTTAGGGCTGCTCCTGTGTCCCAACGTTTGCTACCAGCTTGGCATTGTCCCTGGGATTGCCCGCTGGGCATTTAGAGTCACTAGGCTGAGGGTCGTGGCGACAGGCGTTAGGTGGGTGTCTGTTGGGCGTGCCAGGTGGAAGAGGCACCTGACCGTTCTTCTCGTCTGAAAAAAGTTGTTTAATTACGTCAAAGAAGTTACTCAATGGGCTGCCTAGGTACACAGATAGGAAGAAAAGGAAAAAAAGAGAGACAAAGAGAGAACAAATAGAGAAATGAACAATGGGCTCACACGAGGAGAAGTGGACAGAAGGGGGAAAGAGATAGGAGAGGGAAGAGAAAGAGGAGGAAAATGTGAAGACTAAGACTTGGAGAAGCTTTGACGGCCACACAAACTTTTATAGTTGGAAATTCTGTATAAGATATGAGGATTCACTGGTTAAACTTGATAAAACCAGCTTAAAATGGTAGCTATCTGGTTTCTAGCTGGCCATTAGCTTGTCCAAGCTGGCTTGCAACTGGAAATAAAAACCATAATCATGGTGTAGCTAGTGCTATGCTCTACGAGTTGAGCAACAGGAACATAGCCACAGCAACATAATTAGCTGCAGTTTAGACGGTTGATGAGCTGGACTACCAGATTGGCTGAGCTAGTAGACCATATTGGACCAGATAAATCACCTTGACTGCCAAAAATATGCTTGATCTGGTTTTTCCAGCCCAAGTTCAACTAGGTTCCCACTAGCTGCTCAGCCAAATTAACACTCTTGGACCAGCAATAAACCAGCTTGCATGTTCTAAAAGCAACTTGACCATCTTAAGATGGTATGACCTGGTTTTTACAGCAATGTCCTTTGATCAAGGTAGTGTACCAGCTCAGTGGGGTTCCTAACTGCTGGTGGTTCAACTGGTCAACCTCTTAAACCAGCTTGGGACTAGCTATAATCCAGCTACTGTGTTCCATAACAGAGCTACCACTTTAAAATCAACATGAAACAGCATTTATAACCCATTTTACTTCTGACAAGATGCATATCTGAGCAAAACAGAATATTCCCTCCAAAAAACTAAGGTGGGACTTGTATGTTTTCCTGCAACCAAGTAGGTCTACCAGCTCAGACAGGTCTCCAACGGCAAGTAGTTCAGCTGGTCAACCATCTAAACCAGCTTGGACCAGCTAGAAACCATCTGCTGTGTTCCATAACAGAGCTACCACCTTAAAGTCAACGTGAAACAGCGTTTGCAACCCATTTTACTTCAGCCAGGAAGAAAAAAGAATCCAAGTGAAAAAAGAATAATCCTCCAAGAATTAAGGTGGGACTTGATTTTTTCTCCGTAAGCAATTGTTTGCTGAGGTTCAAGACGGAATCAAATGTGAGTTTGTAGTTGATTGTTGTATACCACTACTTTTTGAGGAGGCTATTTGACCTGGAGGTGGAGGTTAAAGGTCATCCCCAAGAGCATTTTTGACACTTCTTTTCAAATCTATTGTTATTTACTATTTGAAGTACCTACTTTAAAAGGCATTAAATTGCTTGTTAACCGGTGAGATTGGTGTAACAACAGTACCTAAAACAGATAAATACCTTTAGCTAACATTATTTCTGGCCAGGGGGCGCCAGTCAGGCAGGTTAGTTGCAAGTTAGTTTTCAGTTATTTGCTAAAAGACAAACATCTTTTTATTAGGTTGTACTTGTAAATCATTTGAAATAAAACCAGGAACATTTATTACTAAAGTAAAGAGAGTGGATTTTGATTTCATGTTGATTTTAAAGATGCTTTTAGCCAGTTGCGTAGCTGCTGGGCCCACCCACCTGTCGGTCAGGCCCATCTAGTCAGTTGCTTCACAAGGTAGCCTAATCCTGTTTTGTACTTTCTACGAGAGAGAGCGCCCTCCGGCTTCGAGTATGAATGAAACGTCCCCCGCGTATTCTACGCTCAAGCAGCTGAACAGCTCTGCTAGTGCTAACGTTAATTCACATATTTCTCCATCACCAGCAGCGCTCCATTCTCCAGCATCTACCTCCCCTACACGCCAGTGTACAGGTACATGAATCTACATTTTCCTACTATGTAGTTGCCTAGTCACCGTTGTTTATTTCGTTTATGTGGCCGCTGGGCCAGACTATGACCAAGCATGGTTACATTCTGTCCACTTCTGTACTACTAGCTACTGTCCTGCTGATTTGATGCTGTTCGTCTGTCAGATGCGCGCGTGTGGTGTGGCCGCCGTGCTAATGCTGTTCTTATCGTTATGTTTTTAACACTGCTTATAATGACATACAGGCTTATGCTCTGATTAAATGGTGATTTCTATTCAAGCAGGTGTAACTGTTAGTTGTGTTGGCCTATTTTGATAACAGATGCATTTTAGGCTAGGCCCACCCAATTTTCTCTGGGCCCACCGACATTGTAATTCCTGGCTACGCTAGTGGTTTTAGCCCTGGTAGGTGTGAGGCACATGGGCTCATATGGCTTTATATAGCCAACATGAGAAAGGCTAGATAATTAGAAAAGGCTCTAAAGTAATGAGAGAAGTGATGTGGCATCTGTACATCTGTCACTGCAGAGAGAATTACACGTAGATCAGTCAGGAAACCCACACATGGGTACAATGTACCCTTTAATCTTCATTCTGCTCACTCCTCAAAGTCACATAAGCCTATGAAGTGTCATCTGTCCGGTTCAATTACACACCATATTACACAGGCGGAATATACATCAACAAGATATCATCAAGCTCTCTATATTCGGCCTTGTTTTTGTAATTATGTTCATGAAAAATAATTTTGGATGAAAGACTACAATGTCTACAAACATTGTTCACAATGTTTTAATCAAAGTCTATACAGGCTTAGTCGATCAAAATGTTATTAGTCACAGAAAAAAAAAATCTTCAAATGTGGCTTATGAAACATGTAAGTAGTAGCATCATTACATGGCAGCTTGCTTTAACATTAACCTCGAGAAAAATGCGCACTATTGAAGTGTTTGTGGAGTGTGGAAGCTGAACAGTATCATGCTCACTGCATGACAGTTAACTTGGAGGCACCGGTGCGATCATTTGCATTTAACTTAAAATACTCATTTTTGCTCATACAGATAAGAGTAATTCATCTTTTTAATCTGTAAAAGGTCTACTTGCATTTGTGTGTGCACTCACAATAACAACAAATAATTGTGCTTTTGTAAAATAATGAAAGCAAATAGGGTGCGCTTTATGCCATCTAGGTCTCTGTGAACTTGAGCGTTAAAAAAAAAAGGAACCTAAGCTCCTGCTTGCCTCACAGACATGAAAATATATCAACAGAAAGCAAAATATCTACTTTTAATTGAACCAGATCAAATGGAAAACAAATATTTTCAGATTATGTTATCCATATAATGTGCACGTCCACTGTGGAGATGATGAGTCGGTGAAAAGACTAGTTTATCAATTAATTATTATAATGTTAAGGCAGTCTTCTTGCTGTTTCTTCATTACTTCTGCTGCTGTGGCAAGCTTTATGCGTGCACTTGAGCACTGATAGGCTATAAGCAATTAAGGTTCATTATTATGAATTATATGGTATATTAATATGAACGTGTGATTAGTCGACTAATCGCTTCAAATAAACAACTATTAGTCGATCAGAAAAAAATTTAGTCGAGGGCAGCCCATTTTTATCCTGTGGCAAAAATTGCTTTCATAATATATCAGAAGCTTAGGTTATTAGCATTTACATATGATCCTTCACGCAATTACATTATAAAAATCATGCAACATTTAATTAAACAATTTAAACTGTTTCAGATATTTGAATAACTTTCAAATACTCAGTGGCATAAACCTCAAACTTTGGCAAATGCAGTAAGTAGTTCCTTCACTCATTCTAAGAGAAGTTCTGTAAACTTTTTGTTTTTTGGCAGGCTATTAAAAACCTGTGCATCCTGATTGCTGGAACTGGCGACTGGAAATGGCGATTTTCAAAATGTATTGGCATTTGTGTGTAATATGCAGCAGACGGTCTGTGAATAGTCCATCTGAGGCTCAGACTAGCCTTGAGCTAACTGACTGCATGAGAAAACCCCCTTTAGTGTACTTGATTTAGGATACTTCCAAACTCATGAATACACATGCAAACCTGCACAACTACACCAACTGGCACACAGTGGTGTAGGGTTCATTTGAACATTTAGGGGCACATCAGAGCCTCTGGTGTACATATGCACAGCCTCATATGTTTGGCTCACATAGTCAAGAAATTAAGACCAGATTTGTAAGCCACATACACACTAAGAAGGTAACAACCAGTTTGTGTTGTGCTCATTTTAACAGTAAGAACACAAAACCTAAAAAAAAAAAAAAAAACTGTGCCACACACTTACTGATTCAGTTACGTTACACGTGAAAGGGTATTTATGGGGTTGGGTGCACTTTAAATAGGATGTAAGGACATGCGTCATTACAAGTGCTATAAAGAAGGTGGATGTGTGCCTGATAAAGTAGTTAGTGACCCCAAAAACGTTTTGGACACTCAAAGAGATAGTTCACCCAAACAGGAAAATTCTGTCCTCATGTCTGCAGAAGAATGAAAGCCATACAGGTTTGGAAAAACATGAATGTGAGTATATGATGATAGAATCTTTATTTGTGTGTGAACTATCACTTTAAGTCACACTTACAACCTAGGCTCATTGGAAATACGTGCCTCTATATACATTTCTGCAAAACTGAAAAAACGTACCTATTTGTACGAATCAATGCAGTTTCCAGTTGAAATGAACACTAGAGGCAGTAAAACTCCTTTTAAACTACTTTTATTCCTTTTCACACAAAGTATGATTTATAGGTACAGAGTTTCGATAAATTTTCACACAATTACTTGCAGAATAGTATGTTATGACTTTAAAACAATTTTAACATCCTGCGCAATTTGAAAACTGATACTTCTGAATGTTTTCGTCACATATACAGCTTCGTATGCATGAGTTTTCTAATACAGTAGGTTTGCGCGGTAGCTCACGCGATACGGCGTTGCACTTGAGTGATGAAGAGCTCGGTACGAACCCCGTTAAAATACAGTTTGATAAAACAGCTCAAATCCGCATAAGGAAGTTAAAATAGCACGTCTGCATCAGCAAATGCTTTTTATATCACTATTGTATTTGTTAACACTACCGGGTAGGTTTAGGGTTGGATTGGGATTGGTATGGGGGATATATCCAATATGACAGAGCATTAACCTTTAGCGACACTCCCCGGATATTTGAATTCTGAACAGCTGCAATACGTACCTCAAATAGCATAAAAAAACGCAGCAATACGTGCCTGTACCAACCTAATAAAAACGTGCCACGGTCACTTATTGAACGTGTGTTTTAGCGCCACTCTCTGGACATTTCACTTTGAAACTGCCGCGAAACGCACACTTAAGTATATAATTACAGTGTTGCAGAAATGTATAAAGAGGCCTGTATTTTCTTGAGCCTGGGTTGCACACTTAAAATGAATGTCATTTTATTAGACCAGTGGTTCTTAAACAGGGGGCCTCAGCAAACTGTTAAGCGAGCCACAGGATTAAAACTCAAAAGGATTTTAAATTAATATTAATACATTTTATATATTTTCCAACTTATTGAAAAACATACAGTTCTTGACATTTCTGGAATCCCAAACTGAACCATGGTTAATTATATCAATACTCACAGTTTCTGTTAAAGGAATAGTTCTCCCAGAAATTAATGGGTCAATGGGTGTCGACAAAACACCAAACAGCTGATAAAAACATCACAATAATCCACAAGAGTCCATCTCCAGTCCATCAATTAACGTCTTGCGAAGCAAAAAGCTGCATGTTTAACTCTAAACCGTCGCTTCTGGCCAAAATATGATTCCATAATCTATAATAAAACTTCTTCCAATGGAAAAAGTCCAACCTATTGCCCTCTCACATCAAAATCCACTCAATTTTTTAGAACAGTTTTCACTTGTAAACGATGGTTGATCAGTGCATATTTCTCTCCTGATTCAGACGTGACGACTTTTTTTACTGGAGGAAGTGTTATGGATTATGGACTCATGATTTAGCAGGAAGCAATACAGTTTGAAATGGGGGAAAAAAAAGACTTGATGAATTTGTTTGTAATATACATGCAGCTTTTCACTTCACAAATATTATCAATAGCCATTACTCCAGTCTTCAGAAATCATTCTAATATGCTGATTTACTGCTCAAGAAACATATAAAGCAAGGATAAGTATAATGAATTATTATAAATATCTTTTATTGTAAATTTGATCTTTTTTTTATTAAATTGACCAAAAAAGCGAATGTAAAAACATTTCTAATGTTACAAAGGTTTTGTTTCAAATAAATTTAACTTTTCATTCATCAGAAATCATGAAAAATATCAGTTTCTCCAGAAATATTAAAAAACATTAAGCAGCAAAAACTTTTCAACACTGATAATAATAATGATAGTAATAATTGAGCAACAAATCAGCATATTAGAATGATTTCTGAAGAATCATGTTACATTAAAGGCTGGATTAATGTTTTGCCATCACAGGAATAAATGACATTTTAATTACATTTAAAATTAAAATTTTCTATCATATTCAAATAGAAAACAGTTCTTTCAAATTCTAATAATATTTCACAATATTACTGTATTTCGGTCAAATAAATGGAGCCTTTCATTTATATAATTATTTTAAATTATTCTAAATTATAACTATTTTAGCCATATACAGACCCATCATATTTTGTCAGTGTTGAACAAATACCAGGAAGAGAGCATCAAAGTTGTTAATTATAACTAAATATCCCTGGAGATCCATTACCAGTAGTTACTGAAACAATCATATTGGGGTGTGCATTTGGAAAAATAATAATAATAATCTGTAGGGTAGGTATATGCATTGGTTTTTTTGTATTAGATGCTGTTGTTTGCCTAACAGACCACTAGGTGGAGCTGTTATCAGGGAGATGGTTGGGACACAGCCAAATAGCATCATGTGTCAAGAAGAGAGGACGTGCACGGGGTGGACGGAGAATAGGATGGAAAAGTGGCTTTACTTTGCGATTCTCCTTTGAAAAAAACAAAAAAAAAAAACATACTCAGCCGTTCATCCTTGATGCTCTGGATAGTTCAAGGTAATAGAGGGTATATACGGGCGAAAACTTTTCCAGAACTTGATATTTTATAATAATGTTCCTGATTTGTGTGCTCTGGTTGGTTTAGCACAATAGCTGATGCAGACAGAGCAAGACGTTGGTTTTAGGGTTATCCCGACCTAAAAAGGTACCAGGAACCTTTACATAACCAGTCCAGATTGGTCATCCAACAAGGACACCGTGTCCTAAAACTAGAAATCATGAAGCTGAAGTGTCCACATTTAGAGAACTGTCAGAAAATCTACCGTTAATGCCGTCTGAGAAATGGGAGCAGCAGTGTGGCCGAAGGGAATCACCACGAATTGGAAAACTCCCCTTATCTTCTAGCGTCCCAGTGGGGATTGCTTTAGGGTGGGATCATGTGGAGAATACTGTGATGCTGTGTTGTGGTGTGCTGACATGCATGATGGAGGAGGGTTATAAACAGGCATGAGAGGGATCGTGGGGCTCGGGACGGAGTCGGGGAAAGGACGGGGGGATTTATACTCACCAGACAGCTGCTGGACTCCCGGCTGGTCGTGTGTGCTTAACAACTGCGCCTGAATCGTTTCTACCACCCGCTTGAAACGCCGGCTTGGACCTACAATACAGTGTAAGAGGTCACATATAAAACCCCGTTGACATTTTGAAACAGGAAGTTGGGGCGGGGTTTCCTTAATACCGATTAATCGAGTACTCGTTCACTTGGTTTGCATTCTAGTGAAAAAAGCTCCACAGACAAAAGATTTGAGCTTTTTAAGAATCTGACAGGAATTTATTGTAAAACTACTTGTAACTTGCAGTCTTTCTTATCTCTTCTAGGTGGACAACAACATTATTTAACATCCTGCACGCTGTAGTGGATAAGAGCTGCTGCTGGCGCTATCATGAGGAGACATAATGGATATTAATGGCAAAAAATAAGGGAGAATAATGCCTTAGATGATGCATTATTTTTAGGTGTTCTATTTATCTTATGTTGTTATTGTGACCTGCAGTATACTGATGGGATAATTAGTGTGTAAGAGGCTATTTGACTCGTTTTGAGAATTAAATGGAAATTTTTGTAAGAATTGATCCTTAGAGGACAGAAAGAAAATTCTTGGCAAGACTAAATGTAAGACTGTCAGGAATGGGCTTTATGTTAAATATTTCTCATTCACTAACAATGCGTAAGCACCAATATGTGAGTGAAATCGTACAAACATTTTACATAACTTATCTAACTTTTGTACTCAAATGTATTGTTTATTAATGAAAAAAAAAACACATGTATGCACTTACTCTAGGTGGCCTCATATACATTAGTCTTAATCATATTTCATTATACATATGCGTCACATGATTGCTGAGCCTGAGAGTGACAAAAATCTGCAAAGGAAAGATTGTTTTGAAAAGTCCTTACATGGATATGTTTTGGATGTGTTTTATGCAAATGACTAACCTTGGACACACGGATGCTAATTTATAATACTCCAAATACATTAACAAAAGAATGTGGTTCAGACCGAATTCATGTACGTACAGTGTTGTGAATTAGGCGGATAATTTTTGTTAGAAGTTCTCCTATGTTAAATATGAATAATCTGCTAAATTATTACTGAATGAGACGCAATGTCATTAGACTACAATGTAAAAAAAAATTTTTAAGTTGTAAATAAAACTAAAATAATTGGAGTATGTCTCCAAAAAATTACTATTTCAGTCTTTTTAACTCAGAATTTAATTCAATGTGTTGCTTGCTGTTTCTCTGTGAAATTTACTGACAATTTTGACAAAGATTTTAACCTTGTATATCAACTATGTTTAGGTTTATTGGTGAATATAAATTGAAATTGTTTAATTATATTTATTATTTATTTTATATTTTTTGGCGAATATATATTGCAAAATATATGACATAATACGACATATATAATATGACATATATGAAAAAATACTCTTAATCTATTTAAGAGCAAATACATGAATATCGAAAAAGACATACTGATCGTCAAAAGGCAGAAAATATCAAGATATATTTTTTAGCGTTTTTCATCCAGCCATATTGCCAGCTTGACCCAACTAGTGCGCTACATTGGATTCTTTTTTTCCTTTTAAAAATACTGTTGTAGGTTATTCTGACAGATTTAATGAAAGTATCCCAAATATGCTTCAACATCATGGAGAAAGATAAAATAATTCACCTTTTACTCGCGGCTATGTTCTTTTATTTCAAGCAACGCTGGCGTTCTATGGTCTTGATGAGCGCTGATGTAGCAGCGGCTTGATTGCGGTTGCTGTGGTTACCTGAGAGCAGAGTGAAGGTGACTGAATAAATGCCATTCTCCTTGGTGGCCGCGGTGCTCTCGGTGTACGTGATGTCGACCTGGAACTTAACAGGCTTCTGGAAGACGGTGGGGCCGGCGGTGGATTTGTACTCGGCCCGAAAACTCGTCTGCGAGACAACGCTGTGACTGAGGCTGGGTATCTGAGGAAGGCAAGGATCGATCCACTGTTACATATTTGAAAGCACCTATGAAGAACATCAATGGAAACTTGGAAAAGTGTGGCTGTTTATTAAGGTGTGGTCACATGTACGGTTATTTGGTGAATTTTCGCGGGTGAAATCCAGTCATTTCAATAGGAATCTAGGTCTTTGGGAATTTCAGATCTCACAGATTTCGCATTAGGTTCAAGTCACCATGGGAATTCACAAAATGCTGCTTTATTTAAAAGTGACTTCTGAGTTGATTTGTCTGAGTTTCACTACGCTATTGCCAAAGGATGTTTTTTAGCCTGCAAAATTTCACTGAAATTTCTCCATTTACCATTGCTTGGGAAATGGTCACGAGCAAAATCCAGTCATTGCAATAGGAAAGTTTGGGAATTTCGTGTAAGGGTGAAAGATTTCCACATGCAGATTTCATATCGAGATCAAGTTGGTCATGGGAATTCACTGTGTTGACCCAAAGAAAGCTGCTTGAGTTATGCTACTCACAACGCTACCGGTGCTGGGTAGTAACTGATTACATGCAATCTGGATTATGTAATCAGATTCCAACAATTAAAGGATTAGTTCACTACCAGAATAAAAATTTCCTGAAAATTTACTCACCCCCATGTCATCCAAGATCCTCATGTCTTTCTTTCTTCATTCGAAAAGAAATTAAGGCTTTTGAGGAAAACATTCTCCATATAGTGGAATTCAATGGGGATCAAAGGGTTGAAGGTCCAAATTGCAATTTCAATGCAGCTTCAAAGGGCTCTACACGATCCCAGTCGAGGAATAAGGGTCTTATCTAGTGAAACAATTAGTCATTTTCTTAAAAAATAAAATTTTACATACTTTTTAACCACAAATGCTCATTTTGCACTAGCTCTGCGATTCGCGTCCATGACTTCACACAATACGTAATCACATTGGAAAGGTCACGAAAGAAAATCACTGGGTCACTGGGTCGGTTAGTTCTTCGTCTGTGTACTCCGGTTCAAAAAGGTAGGGTGGGGCAAAAAACTTATTTTCTCCAACTTCAAAATAGTCTGATATCGCTGTTTTACCTTTTATTTGTAAAGACCGTTTGACTTTCTTTGCACGTTCGCTGTGCTAAACACTGGGTCGGTACTTCCACCTACGTCACAGGTGACCTTTCCAACGTGACTTTGTAATGCGTGAGGTCAAGCTAGTGCAAGACGAGCATTTGTGGTTAAAAAGTATATAAATTTTTTTTTAGAAAATGACCGATCGTTTCGCTAGATAAGACCCTTATTCCTCAACTGGGATTGTGTAGAGCCCTTTGAAACTGCAATTTGGACCTTCAACACGTTGATCCCCATTGAAGTCAACTATATGGAGACAAATCCTGGAATGTTTTCCTCAAAATCCTTAATTTATTTTCAACTGAAGAAAGAAAGACATGAGGATCTTGGATGACATGGGGGTGAGTAAATTATCAGGAAATTTTTATTCTGGAAGCGAACTAACTCTTTATTAAATTACATTTTAAAATACTTGCTATTGGACTGCAGTTGCTTTTTTATTGATTACATGATTACATATTATTCACACAATAGCAATAAACTATTCACAATTCACCTAATGTATTTACCCCCTAAGATTTTAAGGTAGCAAGTTAATAATTCTGTAACACATTTGCATGTTCACAGTCCTCTGATGCAGGTTAATGTCACATGACATGCAAGTAAACAAAATATTTTATATATTATTTTCTTTCTCTTTGTATTTCTTATATCTATATTGTACAACATTATGCTATTTAAATCAATGCGATAAACGAGTTAGGTCAAAAGTAATCAAAAAGTATCCAATTATATAAAGCGTGTAATGTAACTGATTACATTCCTAACTACAATTTTTGTCATGTAATTTGGAATAAGTACCAGACCACAATTAGTAAGTAATCTACCTAGCACTATTGACACTCAACTTTTATTCTGCAGAAACTGCGCTAATATGACCGCACCTTTACTATTGCATAGCTGAAGGCGTGGAAAACGTCGCTAACCATGACAAGCAACTTTTTAAGCGCACATTTAAAACGGGTCTAAACGACAGACTAAACTCCCTTCTCTTCTGCACAAACCTCTCGAGGCACAACATCTATATGCTAATGATTCATGCCCTGCGTTGATTTTCCATTGACCTCTAATGAAAGAGGCAGCCACGGGGAGGATGGAAACATCACCGACTAGCATTTTACAGAATTGAAACACAAATCAGAAAGGTATTTGCAAATGTAAAAACACAGGCTTCCGGCCAAGCCTATTAAAGCCAGTGCGACGGGCAAAGTCTTTCAATCTGATAGAGAGAACGCAGAACCATATATTTAAATATTCATAGCTGTCGTTTACAACAGAGGAATGAAACGGGATTGGAGGCATGCAAAAGAGATTACTTACCGAGAGAAAGGCGTGGACGATGTCGGCTTTTATAGAGCTCAGTGGCTTGTCCCTAATAACCACGAAGATCTGCTCCTCTTTCTCTAGATTGATGAAGTTACCAAACCAAGATTTTTTGGCAAGTCTGCAGAGTGAGAGAAATATGAAACATGAAGCTTTTATGAAGTCTTCAGGGGATACAAGATCAGTCCTTATCAGAGCTCAGAATAAGATAGATCCTATGGCGCTTATGCAAAATGAATTGATATTGAATAATTCATAAAAGGGAGTATGTGAAAGAACGGCACACAGCAGAGGGTCTACAAATTAACATGATGAACTTTGCATGAGGTCATATTGATGGATGGGACAAAAATCAAAGAAGTCGTATAAAAATCCATAAGGCGCTCTTGACTCATAGCTAAAAAAATGTTTGGACATATTTATTAATTTTTTGAACATAAAATGTGTTTAAAGAAGTCACTGGTTACAATATTCAAAAATATGACTGCATAATGTGTTGTGATAGAAATTTTAGAAGACTTGCCAAGTTGGATCACATATTTAGAGGCGCACAACGCAGTTGCACTGACCTCTACAAAGTCTTGGGTACAACTTTTCAGTTAAATTGGCTGTGATAAAAATTGTTTGGAAGATGTATCTATAATTTAATGAATGGGCTCTGAATTGTTAATCATTAACACCCACTGTATCATTTCTGTAAAATTCATAAAAGATATATCCACAGTTTGAATATTTATGGAATGTTGCCATGTTTAAACATTTTTTATATATAATATTTTATATTCAATATTTTAAGAACTGTAAACAAAAATATACTTAATTGGGAATCTGTAATAATAATTTACATGTATAAATCTGAATAAATAATCTGGAATATATGGTTGTAAATCTCAATACCTTTTACATTTGAATATACAGTATTTTAAATTAAATGTATATTCTAGATTTATAACTGTTTATATCAGTTTTTTAATATAATTTTTAATACTTCAGAATTTAATACTTTTACTCAGTACTTTTTACTCAAATTTTTATATTTGTAGATAAACTGTAAATATATTTCTATATGTTGCTACGATACATTTCAGAGTATAAGTCATATTTAGGAAAATATATTATTAAACAACTGTTGCATTTTTGCTGCAGTAGGTCACTCAAAATTAAAGCATCTCTGTTGATGGAAAAATCAAGCAAAACCACTGGTGTTTAAACTAGCAGCTGTAATTTGGTCTCATTTTAGTATATAAAGAAATAACCATCTGTCTAAAAAGCAGATTGTTCTAGCTCTAAAAAGCTTCAGTCCGCCACTGTTGTGTATCAACAAAGCACAGTCGCTCGCAACTTAGCTTCCAGAAACTGATTTCTGGCAGAGGATGACAAAAGAAAGCATAGAGCGCCACGGCTTATCCAGCTGGCGTGGAAAGCAAGAGAGAGGTGGATAAGTTATGGAAGACAAAATAGAAAACAAAAGAGGATGAGGCATCACTCCGTGTGGGGGACAGAGAGTTTGTGACTGCTGTCTGCTGTGTGCTGAGACCCGCCTCAGTGGGAGAAAGATATGACTGAGCTTCCATTAGACTGGAAAAATAAGACTAAATGGTTTAACAGACGCAAACATAACTCACAATGATTTCTGAAGTGCTGAGGGGGGTTTACATCAACACTGTTGTTGGGCAAGTATTGTTCAAGGTCTACTATTCGTCTTTTTCAGAGGATGTTTCTCGGTGGCTGCATTTCCAGCATAGACTGGAAACGCATTATGGCATTTTTATGGAAACCAAATGTCCCGATAATAATAATAAAACCTGAAATCAACCTACACTGTAGGGACCTCCCAACGGCACCAATGATAACAACAGGTAAATAAAGGGAGTAAATAAAATTGACATATCATTTATATGACAATATTAATTAAAAGTACACTAGACCAGGTCTTATCATGAGTAGCAAAAAAAAAAGAAAAAAAAATTAATAAAATTCCCAGCAGTAAGTGATCCAAGAATGCACTCTCTCTCTAAAATAAATAAAATAATAGAATAAATGCATAGAAAAATAATAAAAATACAATTATGCTTTCTATCTCTCTCATGAAAAAGGTTCATGGCTCCTGAAAATAAGTATAATAAGCCTAATAAAAAAGACAACAGCAGTCAATGGGAAATCCGTAACATGCTATAAAAAGCTGTGTACTCACTCTGGGGAAGACTCTGGCGTGAGGCTGGACATTTCCTCTTGAGTGGGAACTGTTCAGAGTAAAGCAAGGATGTTAGCATGTTCCATTTTTGTCAGTAATCAAAATTGTGTATCATTTTAAAATAGTTTTCTAACTAATTCAACATCTCAGTATGTAGGACAGATATAATTAGAGCCTATAGTTGCATGCAAATGTGCATCGTTTGTGAGTATTTGTCTCGTGTTGCCCGTTTAGCTTGGGATTAAAGGTTATGCCAACAATAAAACTGGATCATTAAGGGGTCGCATGCAGGAGAAGTTATTTAGAAATGGAAACTGATGCTACTGAAACAATGTGAAGTGGTAACCATGGTAGCAGGCTTAATATTAGTTTACAGTCAGTATGTAAATCAGAGCATTTAGCCACAACAAGCCATGAAACAGATCCAGTCAAACTGGAGGAGGTAAGAGCTTTATTTCAGGCCTATAATGACTCAATGTAGAGTTGCCAATAGCAAACCAAGTTTATTTAAACACCCCATGAAACATTTTAAGGGGAAAAAAAGTTTTTGATGAAATCCAAGAGTTTTCTGACTCTCCATAGAAAGTATCATAACTACCACATTCAAGGCCCAAAAAGGTAGTAAGGACATCGATAAAATAGTCCATGCGACATCAGGGGTTCAACTGTAATTTTACGAAGCTACGACAATACTTTTGTGCACAAAGAAAACAAAAATAACTAATTTATTCAACAATTTAATCTCTTCCGTGTCAGTCTTCAATGTGCGTTCACAAGAGTATCACGACGCATGTGTATGGTGCCACTGACGCAGCAGCTGGCATTCTGATGTTGAACCCGGATTCGCTGTGGCTTGTTTACAAGCAGAGGAATGCATACGCATGCGTCGTGGTACTCTTGTGAATGGCAGCAGAGACTGACCCAAAAAAGAAGAAATTGTTGAATAAAGTTGTTATTTTTGCGTTCTTTGCGCATATAGTATTCTCGTAGCTTCATAAAATTACAGTTGAACCACTGTCACAGACTATTTTAAAGATGTCCTTACTACCTTTCTGGGCCTTGAACGTGGTAGTTCCGATACTGTCTATGGAGAGTCAGAAAACTCTCGGATTTCATCAAAAATATCTTAATTTGTGTTCTGAAGATGAAAAAAGGTCTTATGGGCTTGGAACGACATGAGGGTGAGTAATTAATTACAGAATTTTCATTTTTGGGTGAACTAACCCTTTAAGACTACAATATACTTCAAGTGAAATCGAAGAATGCACTGGTGTGTTTACTTTGGCTAGTAAACACTTCCGAGCTACCATTGGTCACTGGCAATTACAAAATAGGTAGGTGTGCTCTTACATACTCATCTAAACCCGCTCACAGCCACTTCTTTTTACCCCTAAGCAAAGAACGAATAAGAAATTTACCGTGAGTGTATCATGGGCTTTAAGGGGACAGGGCATTCTCATTCTAGACCAGGGGCGTCCAGACCTGTTCCTGGAGGGCCATTGTCCTGCAGAGTGTAGCTCCAACACTAATTAACCACACCTGGACAAGCAAATCAAGATCTTCAGACTCACTAGAAACTTCCAGCCAAGTGTGTTGGAGCTGGTTGGAACTAAACTCTGCAGGACGTTGGCCCTCCAGGAACAGGTTTGGACGCCCCTGGTATAGAGCCTTTTATTGGACAAGATTCTATAAGACAGGGGTTCTGAACTCTGGCCCTTGAGGTCCACTGTAGAGTTTAGCTCCATCCCTAATCAAACACAACTGCCTGTAGCTTTCTAGTGATTCTGAAGACCTTGATGAGTTTGTTCAGGTGAGTTTGATTAGGGTTGGAGCTAAACTCTGCATTAAATTGGACCTCAAGGGCAAGAGTTGAGAAACCCCTGCTATAAGACAAGATGCCATCATCAACATTGTTGGCTCATCGTTGGTTATCTCAAAAGAGAATGTATTATTCTTGTCAACTTTTATGAGTACAATAATATCTAGATTTGCCTCAAAGCTAACAGAAATGGATTAAACACCACATAACTATAATTTAGATTTCATGGTGTCGGGAATTGTAGCCTGGACATCCATCCAGAGTTTTACCTTTCTTCGGCCCGAGATGCTGGGATGGGCTCCAACATCTCCGCGACCCCACTTAGGACAAGTGGTTTGGAGAATGCATGGATAGATGAATTGTAGCTTGTTTACTCTATTCACCAATACCTTGCAGTTTCCTGCGGTGAAAGCGCGGTGAGCCCAGGAAGCTGTTCTTGATGGAGTTGAGGCGCGTCTTCCAGGGCATTCCCCCGATGGAGGGGCTGGGGGGTGGCGTAGGGGTCGGCGTCCCCGCTGGGCTGTCCTTAGGCGTGTGCACGGGCGTTCCTTTGGGGGTGGGGATAGGGCTGTCCCTTGGAGAGGGGTGGGGGGTCACCTGTATGGTGGGGATAGATTTGGTGGTGTGGTCAGAGCCGGGAACAGGGTGGAAGTGGTGTAGTCGGATAGGGGAAAGAGGGGCAACAGGCCTAAAGGGGACAGAGAGTTGAGGGGGTATGATGGAGGCTGGGGTTGCCCGCCGCACCAGTGGGCTTCCCGGTATACAGGGTGCTTGAGGTTGACATGGAGTCGAAGGTTCTGACTTGGCTGTCGAAATGTGTTCGGGCTCAGATTCAGGTAAGGGGTTTGATCGGGCGGATTGTAAGGGTTTGTCTTTGGGTTTGGCTGGAAGAGTTTGGGTCTTTGGGCAGGGCAAGAGAGACTCAGATATAGAGTTTGGCGTTAGGGAGTTAGAAGTGTGTTTTTTTGACTCGTTTTGATCCGAGTTTGGTTTTAGGGAGTCAATGATACTAGAACTGGGGGACAAGAGCAGCTCAGTGGACTGAGGCGGGACACAGAACTTTCGGACAGGCTTTGGGGGAAGGTGAGAACCAGAGCAGAACACATCGAGATATACAGGCACGAGTCAAAGCATTGTGGGTAAAACACACAAAAAGGGAAGGAATAATTTAAGGAGGAATAAGGAGCCATGGTGGTGTAGAAGAAACAAAAAAGCATGCAGTTAGCCAAGACTGGTGAGCGAAAGATGCAACAAGACCATCGTGAAAAGCAAATCAAGTCTTTTCAGGCACACCAAAGAAAGCTGCCAATGGGAAAATAAAAATGGATTTAAGAGCAAATATTCTGCCGTGAAATTAGCAACTTGGGTATCAAACAATAAATCATGTATTAGAGGTGTGGACAATGTAATTTGCAGTATGAATTTGGACTTATGCTCAGAATCAGCTGTTAACAAACTAACGGCAAAGAAATGCATTGCCTGACTTTGTCCAAGTTCTGAATCATGCATAAACCTTCAAAGCTTGTGAGCATCTGAATATGAATGTCTCAAAACACAAAAGCTACCAAGTTGCAGAAATACTTCAAGCACTAATCATCTCTTCACAGTTGGAATCCAGAAAAGTAATCAAAGCAAACAAATTCACAAAAGTAACAAGCAGTACATTAACCTAATTTATGTCAAACATAAAAAGACTGACTTCAAAATCCTCAATTTTCATGTGACATACAGAACAGAGGTTTAGAGTGAACTTCTAAATCAATTTCCACTTGGAATCAACACTATACATTGGCAAGCTTTAGGGTAAGGCCTTGGTAATCTGTGAGCCGTCTTAAACAAGCCAACTGGAAAAGTTTAGCCAAGAGCTTCTGTGCTAATCAGAGGAGTGGGATTTTCTACAGCGTTCCCTGAGCTGGATTTCCACTTGGGGAAAGACACAGAGAGCAGCAGATAGGATGAAAGAGTATATCTCCATGAAACAAAAACGGCTGTCTTCTGCAACTCACTCTTGCACGATTTCCTTCCTTGTTTACTTTGCTTGCTAGAGAACAGACAGCTATTTTCAGGGTTCCTACACCTTATGACTGGTTCATTTTCATGAGCTTTTAAGTCATACATGCTGGATAAGGATTTTTAAAAAATAATAATTTCCCATGTCTCAATAAAAAGCACGGGATTGTCAGTGATCACCAAAACACTTACCTAGTGGCTTTGTTAACTGAAATAAAATATACATACCGAAATAAAATTAAATACTAAAAAAGAATAACTTTTTTCAGCTACTTGCCAAAGCACCATTTCTCATTTTCATTTAGATTAACTTGACATACCAAAATAGCTAAAACTAAAAAACTGAAATTAAAATTAATGAAAGCTATTTTGGCATATTAAAACTTAAAATGTAAAATGTAAAATATATATATATATATAAACTCTAATATACAAAATTTGAATTATTTTTAACTATAACAGCATCTCAATACTACCAAAAACATTGTTGGCCAAAGCAACATTTTAAGTTTTGTTTAGTACTGAGATTATTAAAAATAAATAAACTCTAAAAACTGAAACTTAATAAAAACAATACATAACTTAAAATATTAATAATAATAATTTAAATATATATTATAATATAATAAAAAGTACAAAAACGTTACAATTAAAATAAAAAACATATAAAAATAAAATTTAATTGAAAATATTCACAAAAAAATGATAATAATATATCAACGAAACTAAAAAAGC
>NW_015646354.1:579671-588528 GCF_001515625.1 Sinocyclocheilus rhinocerous | reverse complement strand
ATATATATATATATATATATATATATACAGTATATATGTGTGTAGTCAAACTTTTAAATATCACACCCAAGATGGCAATCCAATTTTGTTTTTATGTAAACCGATACTATATCACTAATCACAGCTATGTAATACATACAGTGTCCAACCAACACAAAATGGAGTATGATATGATTGCCATGAAGGTGATTGAGAAGCAGGCGTGCTGGGGGCGGAGTTACTCACCCGTGGGCTGCTGAGAGGGCTGGTGGAGAGACCAGAGGACGCGCCGCTGATGGACCGTGACCTGCGAGGACACAGACCATAAAACACACGGTCAGACGCCGCTTACAGCTGAGAGGGGACAGGAAGTGAGAACAGGGTGCTGATGAACACACGCAACTGTAGAAACAACAAGAGCAAATCTCATCTCTCATTCTCAGAGATTAAGTAAAATCAAGCTTTATACGTATTTAATAAATATTAAATTGCTGTTCATTTTGAACTTCTTTTTCATCAAAGAACCTAAAAAAAACTGAATCATGGTTTCTGCAAAAACATTAAACTGAAGGATCATGTGACACTGAAGACTGGAGTAATGATGCTGAAAATTCAGCGTTGTATCACAGGAATATATTTAATATATACAGTATTCAAATATTTTAGTATTCAAGTATTTTAAATTGTAAGAATATTTGACAGTTTTACTGTTTTTACTGTGTTATTAATTGAAGAAATGCAGCCTTGATGAGCAGAAGACACTTCTTTCAAAAACATGAAAAAATCTTACTGACTCCAAACTTTTGAATGTATAACATGCATAAAATGTATGATTTTGCCCCCATGACAATAAATACTGTTTTTATAAAAAATATTGCATTTGCAGGAAACACTTCAGGTGATTAACTAGATAAAATACAGATAGTTATTGTTATTTAATCCAGTTGTGGCTTATGGAGTCTAATATTAATATTAATATTAATTATATTATTAATGATAGTTTAGAAACTCCAAATACTTTTATATATATATATCTTCAGGCATAGTTGCGTCATTCTGAGCTGTAACTGTTTGGGTTTTTTTGACAGCAGATGCCCACACAGATACAGATCGAACATTTCAATTATCTTCAAGAATGAAGCACATTCATTATCAGCTCACTGTCTGTCTTCATCAGCACAGAGAGCCGCCCAACACAAATCTCAGCAGCTGTTCTTTCACTCTCATGCATCCTTCTCATCCCAGCACTCCTCAGTCTTTTCTGACATACTCGTCTTTCCCCTTACAAACAATGCGCCACTGTACGGTGATATATCTGACTGTCATTTTTTAGGTTTAAATCAACAAAAGATTTAACTTCTCCACCAACATTCATCTTGTGTTTTCTCTCCACATTCTTATCACTTTTGCCACTGTGAATCTTGATCTCTGTCCCTGCGTCTCTCTGAATCTCTAATCCAGGTCAGTTGTCAGGTCTGTTTGGGATAAAAGCAGCCCCCTCGGCCCTAAAGCACTGAGCCGGACAGCGGTCTGATCTGAGGCCCTAAAAAACAGGGTAAGCTTCACTAAAAACAACACATGCCGTTGTGTCAGCAAGAGCCAATGTTTTGAGCAAGGGACATACAGAAAGTGATCACAAGAGAAAGAAAAAACACTTAAAGAAAGAAAGGTTAAAGTGACAGTTCACTGAAAATGAATGGCAGAATTTTTATTTCTGAAAATTTGCTGTTAATTTACTCACCCCTCAGGCCATCCAAAATGTAGGTGCCTTTTTTGTCTTCAGTAGAACAGTAAAGATTTTTAGCTGAAATCGTGGTCTTTGGTGATTCATTTAATGCAAGTCAGCAGCTACCATCACTTTGAGAGTCAAAAAAGCATATCAAGGAACACAAAATGAATGCCTGTGGCTCCTGACGATATACTGAGGTCTTACGAAGTGAAACGATCGGTCTGTGCAAGAAACTGAACATTATTTACAACATTAACTGTTATACTGTATATACTGTTCTAATCAAGAAAAAAGTCACATACATCTTGGATGGCCTGAGGGCGAGTAAATTAACAGCAAATTTTCATTTCTGGGTGAACTGTCCCTTTAAGATAAATGTTAAAATGGATGTTTATATTTAAATCAATAGGCTCAGCTGAAACCTCTCTTGTGTGGGAGTCTAGGGTGAATAGAGACGCTATGATGACTGTCAGATGGCTAGACAGAATCCAGCTAATGCTAATTTTAGTTATGATTTTATTTTGGAGTTATACAGGGGTGAGTGGAGACAGACAGCACATGGCTTACTGATATACGCATAACAGCATATGCAATGCATAATTTGCTAAACCTATATATTTAGATGTAAAAGGCATTAGATGGTGACTAATCAGAGCATTATAATCTTTGTTTACAGGTAAATCATCACTATAAAAAGACAAAAAATTAGTTACACAACTAAATGATTATTCAAATGAATCAGTTAATAATTTTTGGAGGCAGTTTGTTTAAAAAATTTACTTAAACTATTTACTATTATATTTACTAAAATTGAAGATAGACTTATGTTAACATAACATGATTTTTGACCTAAATCAACAACATAAAAACTCACTTTTCTTGCTCATGTACTTTCCATTTCAAAAAACTCGCTCCTTCCCACATGCTTCATCACACAGATCCAACTTTTAAAAATTACATTTCAAAGTCTCTTTTTAGTCTGACTCACACTGATCTCAAGCCTTTTAAAGTCGATAAACAGCACACAAACACAAATGATGCAACATAAAGTCTGTTTCTGAGGTCGTTTCTAGTTTTAAAAAAAGCACTATTTTAGTAGGTATTAAATCATGATACAGAAACAAGTTTGGCACCAAAAAAAAAAAAAAAACACTAAATAACAAACACCAAACAAAAATAAAAAACATAAAAAATAAATAAAACACACTCAAAGAAAAAAAATACAAGACATAAAACAAAAATAAAAAAACAAAAACAAGAAAAAACAAAAACACATGCACACACAACAGACAAGACACAAAACAAAAATAAAAACACAAACACACAATAAACAAACAAAATAAAACAGAACATAAAAAAACAAAAGACACAAAATAAAAACAAAACAAAAAGTAGAACAACAAAACAAACAAAAAAAAACACAACAAAACAAAGACAGAACACAAACAAATAAAACAAAGAACAAACACACACACACACACAAACAAGACAAACCAAAAAACAAAACAGGAGAGAAACACACACACACACACATAAAGGACACAAAAATAAATACACAAAAAACAGAACAAAACTAAATAAAACTAAACACAAAAAAACTAAATAAAAAACACGATAACAAAAATAATAAAACAAAACAACAACAACAAATTTAAATTCAAGACTACACTAAAGATGAGTTGTATATGACTATGCCATTACATATAAGGTAATGTAATGGCATCTAAAATCACAGCTAAAAACTGGAAAACTGTGTGTGTAATCTATTTATATATCTACTGCAAACAGAAGTAAAGATGCAGAGAGTTTCCTGTCATTTCAGAACACCTTGACCTTCTTAAGCTTGAACAATGATTATTGACTCATTAATTCATTGCCAAGAGTTTTTATTTTATTTTATTTTTTACCAAAAATGGTCAACTAAACGTTGATAACCACTGGAATTAAACGCGTGTAATGAATTAATAGGACAAATATAATGTAATTTGACAACAATCTAGCATAATTCTTTTTGAAATTGTTTTGTTGTTTGTACTAATTCACATTATTATTATAATTGTTAAGTAGAAAGTGCTCTACTAGCATATAGTGCATTTAGTATGCATTTAGCAGTTGCTAATATCCCACTGAACACAGTCAGAGCGAGACTCGTCTTTCTTCAGATATGCGGCTGCTTCCTTCTGAAAGGCAATCGACTTTGAATATTCAGATCCGAGTCCTATCAAAACCTGAATGAATTAATAATAATTAATTCCCTACAGTTAAAATTAAGTAATCAAAGTCATTACAGTAATTTGACAACAATCTAGCATAATTCTTTTTGAAATTGTTTTGTTGTTTGTACTAATTCACATTATTATTATAATTGTTAAGTAGAAAGTGCTCTACTAGCATATAGTGCATTTAGTATGCATTTAGCAGTTGCTAATATCCCACTGAACACAGTCAGAGCGAGACTCGTCTTTCTTCAGATATGCGGCTGCTTCCTTCTGAAAGGCAATCACAGTGAAATCCTCAGGTGGCGTATGTGTCAGTCTCAGGTCGTCTCCTGTCAATTCCTCATTTCAATCCTGCCATCAGATACGTCTGGCCATTTGAGTGGGAATGATAGGAGTGTAATGAAATTGAGTTTTGAGATGAATTGGAGGAATGAGACCTACTTTGTTATGATACAGTGGAAGGTGAGGGTTCAAAGTTTACGTGGAGAAATGGAAGTGAAGAGAGCGGAGACTAAAATAAATTCATTCACGGTAAGGCTGCAAGGTGATGCTTCAAGAGAGATGGCATAACATCGGATATACCAAGAGGTTTTATATGCTGTAAGCTACTTAATTTAATGATATACATCTGAGAAATCCAAAGAGAGTTTCTGGACCCTTGACAGAGCCTCGATTCACAAACTATATGTTGTTTAAATAAAAAAAAATATATATTTTTTTTATACTGTCACATTTACTATTTAAATTATTTTATTAAAATATATTTTAAAAGGAAATGCTAAGCAGGTGTAGCTTTTAGCATTGTATGAAATGTTTCAAATAATATATTTTCGGCCTGATTTCATGAACAATTCATATACAATCAGAATTTTTTTTTTATTCTTTTGTTCACTTAAAAAGTAAATTTTTTTTCTAGCTTTTTTGGTAACTGAAAGCAGAACCGACTGAAAGAAAGAAAGAAATCTGAACTAAAATAAATAAATATTACAAAACAAAAACAAAAAACTTAATAAAACACTGCCTTGACAACTAACTGAAATATGATTTATTGGAAGTACTAAAAATACTAAAACAGAAATATAAATACATTTGTAAACAGAAATAATAAAAATCAATAATAAAGAAACAAAAAAACACAAAATTACTAAAGCGTATGCAAATATAAAATAACATTTAAATGAATACTGAAAATATAAAAATAAAAAGCTAATTCAAATTAATAAACATTATAATAGCATATAAATAATACTGCAATACTGCATCAGATCATAAAATCAGTTTCATTTGAAATACTAAAATGACAAAAAAATGAAATATAAACAAATGAAAGCAAAATAAAACATTAAAGAAAAATTTGCAATATATAAAACATAAAAAACTTAAAATTAAAGAAAAAAAGAAAAATATTAAAAAAGCTAATTCAAAATATTCATAAATACTACTAAAATAAAACTGCGTCACATCATAAAATTAGGTTCATATAGTATGACATCTGATAATATTGTAAATATTTACTGTACAAATGAAAATGAGTACTTTGTATTATTTTACAGTTAAAATCTAAATATACAACCAAAAAAAAAATCATAAACATAAACTTACCAAAGAAGCAAGACTGCATGAAATAATAAGGCTCAGAATATATCATGTTTCATATTAATTTAACATGTTTCATATTAATGAATACCACTTTTTTCAGTTGCTTATAATGTAAATTTTGTGATATTCACCGTTTGTGACAGTACTCTGATATTGTATCAAGACGCAATTTATGGCAACGTTGTTTGTCCTAAAGTACTTCACCATCAGCAACATATTACATTTTTTATATTTAGTAGAAGTATGCTAATTAGCCTTCAGCAAGTTTGTTTTCAGCATGAAGTTCAAACTCGCATATCATAACACTAAGCAGCCCTAAAGTGTGTTGAGATGGTTTGAACTAAATGATTCTTTCAGTCGATTATTGCAGACAGAAGTCTCTCTGGAAAGCTCTGGACAGGAAAAGCATCTCTGCATCTTTGAGGACTAAAGCTCTGGAGGTCAGAGGTCGGCTGGTACCTTTCCTCTTTGCTCTTTGCTTTGCGTTTGGCATCCGAGATATCCAAGCTTTTACTGAACGTGCTTTGACTGCAGCGGGAGACAAATCCAGCGAACAGTGAGTCTCTGAACACTGAACTAACGGCTCTAGAGAATAAAGGACAGCGTACAATATATACGTATAATACGTACAAAGTATTTCTCCCATTCGTTTGTATTTCAGATAGCTTTTTTTTAGAAAGACAACCCCAAATTTGAAGCGTCACATAAAGAATGGAGTTTAAAAAGGTTGAGTTGAGAAAAAAAAGCGAGTGATTGGTGAACGAGAATGTGTTTTTTCTCAAGCCTCACAGCGGCGTTTCTCAAAACAAACACAATGACAAACAGCCGGAGGGGCCATGAAATAAAAAATATAAAAATATAAAAAAATCTTAAAAACAAAAAAGTTACAATTATAAAAATAATTTCAACTCGTCCCTTAGTTTGTAAATAAAAAGAAATTAAACTATCAGTCAGTTTAGAATAATTACGATTTTATCAAATGTTTTTTGTAAGAAGTCTCTTATGTTCAACAAGGCTGCAATTATTTGATCAAAAAAATACAGTAACAATTTCTTACTTAATTACTTATTTATTTGATTTGACTTACCCTAAAGTTTTGAATGGTATTGTATCACAGTTTCCATAAAAATAGTAAGCAGCGCAACTTTTCATCATTGATAATAATCAGAAATGTTTCTCGAGCAGAAAATCTGTATTTTAGAATGATTTCTGAAAGATCATGTGACACGAGATTTGATCACAGAAATAAATGACATTTTATAATATATATTCACATAGAAAACAGTTATTTTATATTGTAATAATGTTTCACAATCTTACTGATGTTACTGTATTTTTGTTTAAATAAATGCAGCCTCAATGAGCATAAGAGACAGTGGAAGTCCTCATGAATGTTGATGGATGGATGGAAACGGAGAATATCAGCAGTGTGTGTGTGTGTGTGTTTTCTGCACCTCTGTCCGTGTTGTGTCATGTCGATGGCTCGTCGTGCCGGTACAGGTGAACCTCCATCCGTAACGCTCAGCACCTCCATAGACTTCCTCTCCGGCCTCCTCTTCCCGTGTCTGTTCAGCATGGGTGAGTCGACACGCTTCCGCGGGGGATCTGCACACACAGACACAGACACACAGACACACAGACACAGACACAGACCCCACAAAGCAGTGGTCTATAAAGCCGGTCTCAATGCCACTTCTGATTGTGAATTAATCATTAGCACCAGCGCCTGCTGCAATTAATGCATTTGTTAAAGCACTGAGCGCATTTCAGTGAACCGAATTTGCACTGACTACTGGCCTGGAAAAAAAAATAAAAAAACTTTTAATCAAATCAAATCTTTCTAAAGCTACTTTTTGTAATGTGTATTTGATGCTTTTCTCATTTAACACAATAATGACTTTAAATTATATTTTAGGGGTAATTTCACAGCCAAATTTGATGTTAATTTGATTAATTAATTGCCACATCATGTAATAATTAGATGACATTAGACATTATATACAGACATTATATATGTTTATATACATTTTTTCAAATGTATATTATTCATAATAATTTATAATTAAATGTTTTATTTTTATTTAAAAATGACACAAAAAATTCTATAAATAAATAATAAATTAAAAATGATATATATAAACATACAACGTAATAAAGATAAAGTATATAAGATACACTTCTGTATTAATTTTTGGTTTCATTATTCAGAGTGATTGTTACCTATATCGTTGCGAGGAGGGAGGTTCTGGTCTTCATGGCTGGGGTATCTCTCCTTACGATCCAACAGAAGGAAGTAGATCATCTTTTCCTGATTCTCACTGATGAGACAGGGGGACAAGAAACAGCCATTTATCAACAAAAAAAAAAAAAAAAAATGCCAAATTCCCTTTTTTTGCCTTCTAGCCAGCTGAAAGAACTGTTTAATAGATCTGACAGAAGCTATAAAGACCAAACTAACGGATCACTCACTCGTCCGACAGCAGGTCCTTCATCAGCTTGTTCTTGTCCCGGAAGCAGCCCAGCGAGTGCATGCTCTCCAGGACGTCCGGGTCGATGTCGTCGGCTGACGGGACGCTGCGGATCGCCACCTTCCTGGGCACCGGCTGCTCCGGCTCCGGCTCGTTCTTCCCTCCTCTGAGGAGAGCAGAAGCAGTCAGTGCCACTGACACACCACACACCCAACAACAACACAAGCTCCATCACACAAAACACACAGAGAAACTGTGATCCTTACTAATCATTTCCAGTGCTAGAGAAAACATGGATTGACTAGACGTGACCTTATCACTAATTAAATGGACTGTCATTTCTTAACTTTTGCTCCCATCAATATAAATATGCTGCCTATTTGACATGTGGATTGATATTGCAGAACGGGGCAAAACTTGTTACTTTACTTTGCTTACTTTCTTACGTCCCACTGCAACAAGCATGCCAAAAATAAAGCTTTTTTTTGTAAATTATAGTGGTAAATTAATCATTTTACTTCTGTAGTGCAACATACTTCTGTGTGAATGCTGGATATTGGCTATTAGATATATAATTAGATTAGATAATATGAATTGATGTTAATATAAATAATTAACATATAATAAGTATAGTGGGTGTTTATTAAATTAAATAAACTGAATATTTTTATATTTTCCAAAACATTAAAGGGGTCATATGATGCGATTTCAAGTTTTCATTTCTCTTTGGAGTGTTACAAGCTGATTGTGCATAGATAAGATCCCTGAAGTTGCAAAGACTAAAGTCTCAAAACCAAAGAGATATTCTTTATCAAAGTTAAGACTCTGCCACGCCCCCCTAAAACGGCTCATTCTAACACGCC
>NW_015646354.1:570323-578901 GCF_001515625.1 Sinocyclocheilus rhinocerous | reverse complement strand
TTAAATGGGTCATATGATGCGATTTCAAGTTTTCCTTTCTCTTTGGAGTGTTACAAGCTGATTGTGCATAGATAAGATCCCTGAAGTTGCAAAGACTAAAGTCTCAAAACCAAAGAGATATTCTTTATCAAAGTTAAGACTCTGCCACGCCCCCCTAAAACGTCTCGTTCTAACACGCCCCCACATATCTACCTCACTATGTGGAAATATTTGCGTAATGCCGCCCAAATGTGCACGCAAAGAAAGAAGGCGTGGTTTCAGTAACCGCAGTTAGTGTTGAAGCAGCATGTCAGGGAGACGCTGTGTGTTTCTAGGCGAAAGCAAAAGCACTTTATTTGGCCTTCCGAAAGTAGATGCATTTAGGAATCTTTAAGATTCTGACTTTGCTATGATAATCTGGCGCTTCTGAATCAGCTACTGTTTTGTTATTAGTTTAAGTATTTGCTATTGACTGTTCAAATGCGGAGTTTTGTGCATCGTGTGTGTGTGTGTGTGTGTGTGTGTGAGAGGGGAACAGGGTCACATAACAGGAGAGTGAACTGCTTGTCAGAAATCATAGCACGTCAGCTGTCTTAACCGTGGCTTGTGTACTGCAAACACATACCAGCTTCATCACTGTGTCCAGCTTCATCACTGTGTCTGTCACTCGACTCTGTTCCCCTTTCGCGCTTGAACTGATGGTAAAACTAATGACATTATTTACTGTCTTTACATTTATTTTGAAAGCTGAAGCTGTGATTATGGTAAGGGGCGTTACATTTCCGACGAGTGCTTGCGGTGTTCGGTCAATCACAATGCACTGGGTCAGCTGGCCAATCAGAGCAGACTGCGCTTGTCGGAAGGAGGGACTTTGTAGAAAACGAAGCGTTTGAGAGAGGCGGGGCATAGAGGACCTACAATAATGTACAGTATTTGAAAAATAATGTTTTTTGAACATTAAAGCATGTCAACATATTCTGTTACACCAAATACACAAAATAATGATCTTTAAAAAAGCATCATATGACCCCTTTAACACGTTTTTTTTTTTTTCCACACACTAACCCCTTCCACCAATATAAATCATTTAAATATACAGAAAAGTTAAATAAATGAACAAATGCATGCATAAATAACTGGCTACATTTAGTTATATAAAAATAAGGTAAAAGTATAAAGAATAAAGGTAAGCTCGTTTGTTCAGTAGCCTAAATCAATGCTTATTTATTGGGCTATTGGATAATATTAATATTAGTACGAAGATAATTAACATAGAACACTATATATATACTGTGCATAATTATTCATAAATTAATTCATTAATTAAAAAAAAGGTTTTTTTTTTGTTTTTTTTTAAATCGTGGAAACCTTGACTTATAATCAACAGGAAACAGCAAATGACTAATTTTACTTAATTTTACATCCTTGCTAAATAAAAGTATTAATTTCTATTATCGCCCCCCACCCAAATATATATATATATATATATAAAATGACAGTAAAATGCTGATATTTGGATCTTTCTATTCATCAAAGAATCCTGAAAAAATTTACTCAACTTTTAAAAATATTGATAATAATAATTAAAAATGTTTCTTGAGCAGTAAATCAGCATATTAGAATGATTTCTGAAGGATCATGTGACACAGCCCGTGTGTCCCCTGTGATATCGGTGAAAGTAAACGTCATTTCAAAGGCGTTTTAATGAACGATTATAAAAACAAGCAACTTTGTCATTAGAATAACTGCACATACATCCATAATCTACATATGGACGTGTCAAATCCCAATTAATAAAGCAACACAAGCATGTGTTTCATTCTCAGCTTCGCAATCCTAACAACCACAGCCAGTTCTGACCCTAAATCCATGACAAGCTTCCCTCTCAGATCCGCTCCAAATATTTGCTGTCACCATCTGTTAGAAAAGACGGTGGAGCAGCGAAAAACATAAGTATTCTGCTTAAACGCAGGCGGCGTGTCTTTGACCCCAGAGAGGGACGACCTTCGCCTGCTGTCTCTGTCTCTCTGGAGGAAGCCGGAGGAAAAGTGTCCTTGCTGCTGACATGTGAGGTCTGTGCCGTTTATCACACCGCATCTCTGAGACAGACACACTTTTGATCCCGTCTATCCGTCCCTAACACCCAGCCCGCTGTTTCTGTGTCACAACGATTGTTTCCTGTCCCCAGAATCATGGGAGTTCAGTACTTACATGTACCAGGTGTGCTTCTGGATCAGCTCTAACTGTAAGAGAAACACACAGAGAGAGACGGTTAGAGCCACTGCAGAAAAACAGCAGCCATCAATGAAGCACTTTAGAGAACAGGTCTCAATCAATCACTCGAAATGATACTCGCAAATCTAATTTCAAGTCAATCTGAAAATAATATTAAGATAAAAACACAATTGGAAAATGTGTGTGTGTGTGTGTGTGTGTGCGTGTGTGTGTTTGTGTTATTAATTGTAAATAGTTTTTCAACTATTTACTATTGTGTTTACTATTTTTTTTTACATTTTACATTGTCATTTTAACACATTAATATGGTGCAGTTAATAATGAAGAGGGGAAAAAAAATGCAACATTGCCCCTGGCCTTCAAATAATTAGGGCTGACAATTTAAAATGGTAATTTAGTGTTACTAATTATAAGAAAAAAATGCATACTCATGACCCCTGTTTTTTTGTATCAATTCAATATCAGATATTATAGTTCCCTTTCAGTCGGTCACTCTCGACGTCACGTCGGATGACCGACGAAATTGGGATCTCGCTTAGAGAGACCAATCTACTTCGAGTGTAAACTAAACGAGCCAATGCACATTGGCATGCGATTATTGCATCCAGCTGCCACTGATCACAGCGTGAGTATAAGTAGGCAGCAGATGCAGCGCATATTCAGGTTTTCGCTGAGGAGCCGAGCCGGTGACCCGGCCGCTCAGCGGTGGTACAGGAGCTGTGGCGACGGGACGTGACGTCTCCGTTCCCTCCTTCAGGGAACGAGGGTTACCATACGTAACCGAGATGTTCCCTTTCAGTCGGTCACTCTCGACGTCACGTCGGATG
The DNA here is from genome assembly GCF_001515625.1 of Sinocyclocheilus rhinocerous. NCBI lineage: Eukaryota > Metazoa > Chordata > Actinopteri > Cypriniformes > Cyprinidae > Sinocyclocheilus > Sinocyclocheilus rhinocerous. Next base: position 575,860 of record NW_015646354.1, on the reverse strand, counting down.
ACCGACGAAATTGGGATCTCGCTTAGAGAGACCAATCTACTTCGAGTGTAAACTAAACGAGCCAATGCACATTGGCATGCGATTATTGCATCCAGCTGCCACTGATCACAGCGTGAGTATAAGTAGGCAGCAGATGCAGCGCATATTCAGGTTTTCGCTGAGGAGCCGAGCCGGTGACCCGGCCGCTCAGCGGTGGTACAGGAGCTGTGGCGACGGGACGTGACGTCTCCGTTCCCTCCTTCAGGGAACGAGGGTTACCATACGTAACCGAGATGTTCCCTTTCAGTCGGTCACTCTCGACGTCACGTCGGATGACCGACGAAATTGGGATCTCGCTTAGAGAGACCAATCTACTTCGAGTGTAAACTAAACGAGCCAATGCACATTGGCATGCGATTATTGCATCCAGCTGCCACTGATCACAGCGTGAGTATAAGTAGGCAGCAGATGCAGCGCATATTCAGGTTTTCGCTGAGGAGCCGAGCCGGTGACCCGGCCGCTCAGCGGTGGTACAGGAGCTGTGGCGACGGGACGTGACGTCTCCGTTCCCTCCTTCAGGGAACGAGGGTTACCATACGTAACCGAGATGTTCCCTTTCAGTCGGTCACTCTCGACGTCACGTCGGATGACCGACGAAATTGGGATCTCGCTTAGAGAGACCAATCTACTTCGAGTGTAAACTAAACGAGCCAATGCACATTGGCATGCGATTATTGCATCCAGCTGCCACTGATCACAGCGTGAGTATAAGTAGGCAGCAGATGCAGCGCATATTCAGGTTTTCGCTGAGGAGCCGAGCCGGTGACCCGGCCGCTCAGCGGTGGTACAGGAGCTGTGGCGACGGGACGTGACGTCTCCGTTCCCTCCTTCAGGGAACGAGGGTTACCATACGTAACCGAGATGTTCCCTTTCAGTCGGTCACTCTCGACGTCACGTCGGATGACCGACGAAATTGGGATCTCGCTTAGAGAGACCAATCTACTTCGAGTGTAAACTAAACGAGCCAATGCACATTGGCATGCGATTATTGCATCCAGCTGCCACTGATCACAGCGTGAGTATAAGTAGGCAGCAGATGCAGCGCATATTCAGGTTTTCGCTGAGGAGCCGAGCCGGTGACCCGGCCGCTCAGCGGTGGTACAGGAGCTGTGGCGACGGGACGTGACGTCTCCGTTCCCTCCTTCAGGGAACGAGGGTTACCATACGTAACCGAGATGTTCCCTTTCAGTCGGTCACTCTCGACGTCACGTCGGATGACCGACGAAATTGGGATCTCGCTTAGAGAGACCAATCTACTTCGAGTGTAAACTAAACGAGCCAATGCACATTGGCATGCGATTATTGCATCCAGCTGCCACTGATCACAGCGTGAGTATAAGTAGGCAGCAGATGCAGCGCATATTCAGGTTTTCGCTGAGGAGCCGAGCCGGTGACCCGGCCGCTCAGCGGTGGTACAGGAGCTGTGGCGACGGGACGTGACGTCTCCGTTCCCTCCTTCAGGGAACGAGGGTTACCATACGTAACCGAGATGTTCCCTTTCAGTCGGTCACTCTCGACGTCACGTCGGATGACCGACGAAATTGGGATCTCGCTTAGAGAGACCAATCTACTTCGAGTGTAAACTAAACGAGCCAATGCACATTGGCATGCGATTATTGCATCCAGCTGCCACTGATCACAGCGTGAGTATAAGTAGGCAGCAGATGCAGCGCATATTCAGGTTTTCGCTGAGGAGCCGAGCCGGTGACCCGGCCGCTCAGCGGTGGTACAGGAGCTGTGGCGACGGGACGTGACGTCTCCGTTCCCTCCTTCAGGGAACGAGGGTTACCATACGTAACCGAGATGTTCCCTTTCAGTCGGTCACTCTCGACGTCACGTCGGATGACCGACGAAATTGGGATCTCGCTTAGAGAGACCAATCTACTTCGAGTGTAAACTAAACGAGCCAATGCACATTGGCATGCGATTATTGCATCCAGCTGCCACTGATCACAGCGTGAGTATAAGTAGGCAGCAGATGCAGCGCATATTCAGGTTTTCGCTGAGGAGCCGAGCCGGTGACCCGGCCGCTCAGCGGTGGTACAGGAGCTGTGGCGACGGGACGTGACGTCTCCGTTCCCTCCTTCAGGGAACGAGGGTTACCATACGTAACCGAGATGTTCCCTTTCAGTCGGTCACTCTCGACGTCACGTCGGATGACCGACGAAATTGGGATCTCGCTTAGAGAGACCAATCTACTTCGAGTGTAAACTAAACGAGCCAATGCACATTGGCATGCGATTATTGCATCCAGCTGCCACTGATCACAGCGTGAGTATAAGTAGGCAGCAGATGCAGCGCATATTCAGGTTTTCGCTGAGGAGCCGAGCCGGTGACCCGGCCGCTCAGCGGTGGTACAGGAGCTGTGGCGACGGGACGTGACGTCTCCGTTCCCTCCTTCAGGGAACGAGGGTTACCATACGTAACCGAGATGTTCCCTTTCAGTCGGTCACTCTCGACGTCACGTCGGATGACCGACGAAATTGGGATCTCGCTTAGAGAGACCAATCTACTTCGAGTGTAAACTAAACGAGCCAATGCACATTGGCATGCGATTATTGCATCCAGCTGCCACTGATCACAGCGTGAGTATAAGTAGGCAGCAGATGCAGCGCATATTCAGGTTTTCGCTGAGGAGCCGAGCCGGTGACCCGGCCGCTCAGCGGTGGTACAGGAGCTGTGGCGACGGGACGTGACGTCTCCGTTCCCTCCTTCAGGGAACGAGGGTTACCATACGTAACCGAGATGTTCCCTTTCAGTCGGTCACTCTCGACGTCACGTCGGATGACCGACGAAATTGGGATCTCGCTTAGAGAGACCAATCTACTTCGAGTGTAAACTAAACGAGCCAATGCACATTGGCATGCGATTATTGCATCCAGCTGCCACTGATCACAGCGTGAGTATAAGTAGGCAGCAGATGCAGCGCATATTCAGGTTTTCGCTGAGGAGCCGAGCCGGTGACCCGGCCGCTCAGCGGTGGTACAGGAGCTGTGGCGACGGGACGTGACGTCTCCGTTCCCTCCTTCAGGGAACGAGGGTTACCATACGTAACCGAGATGTTCCCTTTCAGTCGGTCACTCTCGACGTCACGTCGGATGACCGACGAAATTGGGATCTCGCTTAGAGAGACCAATCTACTTCGAGTGTAAACTAAACGAGCCAATGCACATTGGCATGCGATTATTGCATCCAGCTGCCACTGATCACAGCGTGAGTATAAGTAGGCAGCAGATGCAGCGCATATTCAGGTTTTCGCTGAGGAGCCGAGCCGGTGACCCGGCCGCTCAGCGGTGGTACAGGAGCTGTGGCGACGGGACGTGACGTCTCCGTTCCCTCCTTCAGGGAACGAGGGTTACCATACGTAACCGAGATGTTCCCTTTCAGTCGGTCACTCTCGACGTCACGTCGGATGACCGACGAAATTGGGATCTCGCTTAGAGAGACCAATCTACTTCGAGTGTAAACTAAACGAGCCAATGCACATTGGCATGCGATTATTGCATCCAGCTGCCACTGATCACAGCGTGAGTATAAGTAGGCAGCAGATGCAGCGCATATTCAGGTTTTCGCTGAGGAGCCGAGCCGGTGACCCGGCCGCTCAGCGGTGGTACAGGAGCTGTGGCGACGGGACGTGACGTCTCCGTTCCCTCCTTCAGGGAACGAGGGTTACCATACGTAACCGAGACGTTCTTACTTATATTTTTGATTGCATTAATTTTAGATAGTTTTGTTTTAATTTTAATTTTAGTTAGTTTTTGTCATTTTATTCTGTGATTTTTTGCCATTTTTTGGAAATTTTTCTTTATTTTTAATGTTTAGTTAATTAATTAATTTTTAAATAGTATTTTTTATGATTTTTTTTATTTCAGTTTTAGTTTCAGTCATTTTATTATGCATCAAGTTAAACTACATGGAAGTGAGGAACGTTGCCTGAAATAAAGTAAAATAAATAAGAAAAATAAAATAAGTTGAAATAAAATACGTTTTGGTATATATAATTTTATTTTAGTTAATGTTTCATTTCTTTCAAGTAACGGATATTCAAAATCTATTTTAATTTGTAATTATATTTTTGAATTGCTATTCATTTCAAACATTATCGTTGTGCAGTTAACTATGAGTAAAAAAGTGATTAAAAATGTACGATTCCCCCAGCCTGTGCAGTACATATATTTCATAATAAGGAATATATTCGATTTTTTTTTGTGGTTTGTTTTTGTTTTTAATATTACCACATTAGGACTGTCAATTTAAACATTAATTTAGTGTGATTTATGACTGGCTGGATCTGGAGTTTGTGAGTTTCACTAAATTAAATCTCTGAAAGACTTTCACATTTACACAGCACATAAAAACAAAACACACGAGGTTGTTCGCTTTACATATCAGCCAGACAGTCTCTTCCTCTCTAACAGCTCTTGACTAAAATAAGTTGCAAAGACCAGCATCCTTTAAAGACTTCAGTGCAGTAGTCCGCTGTGAACTCTAGTGTTGTAGGCTTGGTAAAAGAGCCGCCGAGAGCAACCCTTCTGAAAAATGACAAATGGGACGGGCTACGGTCTCGTGACCTTCATGGAAATGTGTAAGTAAAGGCCACGAGACCTCCAGAAGATGAATACCAGAGCGAGTCCAGCTGAGAGGTAATGGAGACGTTTCGTCTGAGAGCAGATACATCAGCATCTGATGACTAATGACCGGCTGTGTAGAGATGAGGGAGCAGAGATCCAATTATTATTTGCATATCTGTGCTGGAGTGGGACATAACTGCTGTCTACTGTTTTCCTCAATCATCTGTTTCTATGATATGTATTTCACATATGCTAACGCCTCACACACAGGCAAACACATACGTTCGTTTACATGTGGCAAAACCCTCGAAATGAAAAAAAATGAAAAAATTCCAATCAACAGGTATAATTACCTAGGAAATTGAACAGATGTTATTTAAAACCTTTGATGGTTCGTTCACTCACAAAACACAAAGAAGTGTTTTTACGCAAACAAATATGTGTAAAAACATGCATGTGTCCATTTTGCTTTGAACTGAATGTGTTTTATATGTAAAAATGTTTTTTTAACCAATGATTTGCACCATGTTTTATGAACGAGGCCCAAAGTTTCAAAGACACTAGGTGTTTATTTACAAAGTTTGGCCAGAGCAGTGTTTTTATTGGTAAATAAACCAAAAGTAATACTAAAACTGTTAAAATTGTTTTCAGTAATTGAAATACATATTTTTTAAAGCATTTCCAAAATGTAAAAAATTAGTGAGAATAAATAATATTTGGACAGAAAACTAAATGCCTTCATGCCAGAACTAGATAGGATATTTGATTTGGTTGATTTTTAAAACCAAAATTAGTCCAGAACTGCATTCTGAATAAGAAATAAATAATATATTGGCTATTTATTAAGGGTCAACAATAAGGAAATAAATAAGGAAATAGATGATAGACAGACAGACAGACAGACAGACAGACAGACAGATAGATAGA
>NW_015646354.1:548881-570093 GCF_001515625.1 Sinocyclocheilus rhinocerous | reverse complement strand
AGATAGATAGATAGATAGATGGATGATAGACCGATAGATAGATGGATGATAGACCGACAGATAGATAGACAGACAGACAGACAGACAGACAGATAGATAGATAGATAGATAGATGGATGATAGACCGATAGATAGATAGATAGATAGATCGATCATTCATTTAGCAAGACAGACAAACTGAGACAGAGAGAATTCTCTTGACTCTTGCACCGAGAAAAATCTGACCCTATATTTGTTCCTGATTTGGGTTCAACTGTGTTCTATAGTATTTCAGAAAATATTCTGTCCCTTGTCTCTCGCGTCAAAACGTGAATCACCGCCTGAGAAACTGACAGATATCAGCTCCAGAAGGACTCTGATTTGAGCATTTATTCAAGTCAAAAGCAGCTTTTTATTGTTTAGTATCTGCGTCCTCTGTGAGGAGAGAAAGGTCACAGTGATAGCATGGACTTTAATGTATCTTATCGTTAGCTATGCATCGAGATGCGGCCTCAGTCATGAGATGCTCATCCCTACCATGAAAATGTCTCAGTTCAAACTCATCCGTCTTACCGTTAACCGGTTGCCGGCGTCGACCTCGATCATTCCTCGCAGAAGGTTCTGGCAGTCCGGTGGGATAAAATGGGGCATGTGAAAGACACCCAGCTTGACTTTTTCTAACAAGTTTCTTAAATTATCATCGTCAAACGGCAGAGCCCCCTAAACGAAAGACACAGAAATTCTGAGTAAATAAGGCTGGAGAAGAAGAACAAATTAGAAGAAAAGTGCTCAAACGATTGACCCATAAATGCAAAGTTTTCATTAATTAACTCTCGCTTCACTGCTTTTTCTTATGTAAGGGGTCTGTCGGTACTGCTGACATGCTACAGCTGAGGGTGATGAGGTTTCATTTTCATTTCTGATGAAAAACAAAACAGAGGAATAACAAAAAACAAAAGAGACAGGACGAGAGCATAAATGCACTCCAATCATTTTGGATCTGAGAGGATTTTGTGCATTCAGCATCGAGTCTGTCAGAAGTCAATTTTATTTTTGGTTTTGGTGCTGTCTGCCTTTCCACAGCAGGTGAATGTATATTTCATAAAGGGACGATCGAATGAACTTCAGCAGAAAAGAAATGAAAAGAAAAGAAAAGAAAAGAAAAGAGTTCTGATGAAAAACAAAACAGAGGAATAACAAAAAACAAAAGAGACAGGACGAGAGCATAAATGCACTCCAATCATTTTGGATCTGAGAGGATTTTGTGCATTCAGCATCGAGTCTGTCAGAAGTCAATTTTATTTTTGGTTTTGGTGCTGTCTGCCTTTCCACAGCAGGTGAATGTATATTTCATAAAGGGACGATCGAATGAACTTCAGCAGAAAAGAAATGAAAAGAAAAAAAAAGAAAAGAAAAGAGAAGAGAAGAGAAGAGAAACAAACATGAGATGAGACAAAAGACACATTGAGATATGAAGACACTGAGAGATGAGACAAAAAGAAATGCAATGAGATGAGGCCAAATAAAAAATAAAAAAACAGAAGAGACAAAATGAGATGAGATGAAAGAAGACAAGCCAAAAGAAATGTAATGAGACAAAATAAGAGACAAAAATGAGACGAGACAAGGAGAAACTGAGAAAGTGAGATGCAATGAGATTAGAGAGGAAAATAGAAGAGATGAAATAATATGGAACAAGACCAAACAGAAGACAAAACGAGGTGTAATGAGATGCCAACAATGAGATGAGTTAAGGTGACACAAAACGAGATGGAATGAGATGAGACTAGAGAGGAAAACAGAAGAGACAAGACAATATGACACAAGACCAAATGAGACAAGACACAATAGGTAAAATAAAAGTAGAGAATAGACAAAAATTAGACGAGGTGACATTACAATAAATGAGACTAGATTAGATGAGACAATATGAAAAAAGTGCAGAGACAAAATGAGACAAGATGAGATGCAATATGATGAGACAAAATGAATGAAGAGAATAGTCAAACTGAGATAAGCAGAGGTGACACGAGATGAGACAAATTAAATGAGAGAGGAAAACAGAAGAGACAAAACAATATGACACAAGACTAAACAAAAGAAGACTAAATTAAAAAAAGAGACAAAATGAGACAGGATGAAACAAGGTGACAAGAGTTGAGATAAAATGAAATGCAGATGAGATGAGACAGAAACTAAAAGAAAAAAATATTTGAAATGAGAAAACATGAAAAAAGAGCAGAGACAAAATAAGACAAGATGAGGTGAAATAAGAAAAGACAAAAAGAGGCGCAAAAAGCTGAGACAAAAACAAAGAAGAGAATAGATAAAAATGAGACAAGGTAAGGTGACATGAGATGAGACAAAATGAGATTAGATGAGAGAAGAAAACGGAAGAAAAGAGACAAAACAACATGGGACAAGATCAAAATGAAATGGAATAAGACGTGACAAAATGAAAGAAGACAATAGAAAATGCAAGCTGACATGTGAAGATATGAGATGAAAGAGGAAAACAGAAGAGACAAAACAATGAGACGAGACCAAACAAAATGAGACAAAATGCAATAAGATGAGACAAAGTGAAAAAAGCACAAAAATGAGACGAGACGAGGTGACGTGAGATGGAAAATAAGATGCAATGAGATGAGAAAAGAAAACAGAAGAGACAAAACAATGAACGAGACCAAACAAAACAAGACATATTGAGATGCAATATGATGAGACAAAATAAGAGACAAAATGAGACGAGATAAGGAGACGTGAGATGAGAGAAAATGAGATGGAATGAGATGAAATGAGATTAGAGAGGACAACAGAAGAGACAAGACAATATGACAAGACCCAATAGGCAAAATAAAAGTAGAGACAAGGTGACATGAGATGAAATGAGATTAGAACATAAGATACAAAACCAGATGGCAAGACCAAGAAAAAGACGAGATCACATGATCCCTACAAAACTAATTGAGATGAAATAAGACGAGACAAAAAGACAAAAGAGGAGAGACAAGATGAGGTGATGCAAGAAAAGAAAAGCAATGTTGAGCTGAAGTTCCTGAGTGGTTGTTTGAATGCAATGTGCAGCTCTAGTCTGTTCTGAAGTCATAGAAGCTCTCTGAATGATCTCTGAAGAAATGACTCCGTCATCATCATTTCTAGAACGTCAAAAACAATCCAGCTCGGCTTTAAAATGCAGGCCAGTGGCTCTGTGTGGAGAGATAAACCTCTCAGACTCAAGGGTCTCAATTTTACTCTCAAAATTGAACAAGAGCATTTCAAATGAGCTGGAACTCTCGGGGATACTGCTGCGGTTCAGATGCGCAGGTAAAACATTTCGAATAAAATCGGCTAATAATGCAGTGCAGAGGTGCGTCCCATACTTGCTCCAAATTGTATTGTCTTTGGGACTTAGAAACATCAATTCCCAGCCTTCATTCAAATATGCGTGTTCATTTCCACAAAATACCATTTCTGATAAAAAAGGATGGCTGATAACATTCTGAAAACGTGAGTTTAACTTTAATATCCATCACACTGTCAAAACAAGCAACATAATACAATGTGTTTGAATGTTGTTTATGTCTTTCTACACAATTTAAGCGAACTGAAGAGAAGATATTTGCCATAATCAAGATATAGTTCACGCAAAAATGAAAATTCTGTCAAACCTCCATGACTTTCCTTTACCAAAAGGAGATATTTGGTTGTCATGTTCATGCTGCTCTTTTCCAAACACTAAAACACTTTTTCCAAACACTTTTTTTTTAATATTTAATGTTTCTCAGAATAAATGTAGTCATATGAGTTTAGAACAGCAAGAAGGTGAGTAATTGTTGGCAGAAATGTTATATTTGGGTGAACTATTCCTGTAAGGTAAAGTCTGGAGTGACTCACCACCAACAGAGCAAACAGAATGACCCCACAGCTCCAAACGTCTGCTTTCCTTCCGTCATACTTCTCTCCCTAACAGAGACAAGACAAAGTCAAAATGCAATCCTTCTGATTCCAGATCAGGTCACACATTCAGAGTTCTCTGTTTTTTTACTTCCACAAAGCAGAAAGTCTGACAGTCAGGCAACACTCACCCGGATGACTTCAGGACACGCGTAATGAGGAGATCTGTGAAAAGACAACATCAGCTTGAGTTACCCACAGTACTCACTGCTATTCATCTCTCAACATGTTTGTCTTATTTTAATTATTTTACATTTGTAATCCCCCCCCCAAGGTTTTTATCCTTCATTAAACAGCCTTTGCTGCCAAGTACAGTAAAATGTTTAAAGCAAGACATTTTACAGTAAAAGTGCAATTTTACAATAAAAATAAAATATTATAATTGTTTTCCATACAAAATGTCTCAATATATAGTGATTTTTTAATTATAAATAAATAATATAAAATCAAATTGTATAAAACATTTACATTTAATTACATGTAATCAATATTTATCATGTGAGAATATTTTTTATTTATTTATTTTATTTTTTTGCAGCACTGTAACAACACATCACCATATCATTTTAATAACATATTTTTAAAAAGCATCTCGGGGACTCGTATTTTGAACAGATTCGCTGAAACAAACTATTTAAAAGTACTGATCTGCAGTACAAAAATACAGGGGGGACTGTATATAAAATGGTTGTAATTCCTAAGCATTTTATCTTATATTTTTGTTCAACCTCTTGAATTAAAGCTTAAAATCTGCACTTCAATTTCATCTTGTTTGTTTTATTTTAATTCTATTCTGGTGGCATACAGAGCCACCCGAAATTATGAAAATTGTGTCATTGTCCAAATATATATGGACCTAACTGTAGACAGACAGACAGATAGACAGATAGACAGACAGACAGACAGACAGACAGACAGATAGATAGATAGAACAACAGACAGACAGACAGATAGATAGATAGATGATAGATAGATAGATAGATAGTAGACAGACAGACAGACACAGACAGACAGACAGACAGATACATAGATAGATAGATAGATAGATAGATAGATAGACAGACAGACAGACAGACAGACACACAAGTATTTAAAAAAATTATATACACAATATATTTCAACAATTTATAAAACAATATCATAAAGAGAGAGTTTTATAAATTGTTAAAAATATACTATATATAAAATCCAATTAAAAATTACGTTAAATCACAGCTGTGGTGCTCATTGGGATGACGGTGGTTCGAGTCTGACCTGCAACATCTCCTAGACTCTTTTGAATAATTTTAGTCACTATACTATTTCTGTCAAATAAACATATAAAACCATAGAAGACAAGCTGTAATTCCCCAAAGTAAACGTGCTCTGAATTTCAGTAGACGTTTCCCATCTGCACTGATCCGTGACGTGCGATACTGTTTGCTCAGAATGATTAATATCAAGATCTGGTCGGAGGGACAAAGATACACTAAAGACGACGATAACATCTTCCCAGAGTAATTAGGGTCACAAAATGTTGACGGTACTTCCTGTTTCACCAGCTGACATTCTGTCTACATTAATCTTTCTTGACAAATCCTCTTCTACAACAGTGTTGTGCATCTGCGCATAACGCTCTTCCCATCGACGCAAGTGTGAACGTGTTTTTTCAGAGATAAACAGGCACGTTCAGAGTTAATCACATTATTTGGAGAGTTTCTCAGTGAGCTGTCAGCATCTCCCATGATCCCTGGAATACCTTCACAAGCGTGCGGCTATGCAAATATGAATATCCTGTTAGCGAGAGCTTTGGCTTATCATCTAATGTATTCAACTTGAAGAACTCCAGCTGCATACAGAAACACTAGAAACGTCAAGAGAAAAGAGAACGACGAGAGATGATGTGGAGACGTAGGAGGAAGACCTTCATGTAAGGAAGCTTGTTTCTGCCATAGAATAAAATTCAGACTTTTTTTTTGCGATTGCGAGCTTATATCTCAATTTTTTAAAAGAATTTCTCAGAATTGTTATCTCAGAATTCATATCTTGTAATTCTGTTTTTGTTGTTGTTGTTTCCGCCATGGAATTAAAAATAAAAACGGTAATTGCATTCTTTTTCTCTCACAATTTTTACTTTTTTTTCCTCTCAATTCTCTGTGCATATTGCAATTCTGTTTTTAGTGTCCGCCACAGAAATAAAAATAAAAACGGTAACTGACTTTTTTACCATAGAATTGCGAGTATCTAGTAATTCTGTTTTATCCCAAAATACGGACATTTTTTCCTCACAATTGTGAATTCATACCTCACAATTTGGACTTCTCTTTTTAAAATTGCAACTTCTTATCTCATAATTTAGATATTTTTTTCTCGCAAATTATATATAACAATTCTAACTTTTTTCCCTCAGAAAAGTTTACATCTCACAATTACAAGTTATAAACTTGTACTTGTAAGTTTACATCTTATAATCTTGATTTTTTTTCTCTGAATTCAGAGGTTACAGGACATTTCATAATTCTATTATTTTGTTTGCACCACAGAATAAAAACAAAAAAGGTAATTGCAACTTTAAATCTGACAATTCTGACTTTTTTTCTCTTGATTACAAGCTTATATTTTACATTTAGTTATTTTATTCTCGACATTGTTTATATCTCACAATTTAATTTTTTTATGAAATCAGAATTTGCACATTATTATTTTCAATTTTGAGAAGAAAAGTGTGTATTGTGAGATATAAACTTGCAATCATGAGGAAAAAAGTCAGAATTATAAAACTGCATTCAACGTTTTTTATTGTTGAAAACAAAATAATAGAATTGAGGGATACAATCTCAGAATTCAGAGAAAAAAGTCCAAATCGGAAGTTAATGTTGAAATTTCGAGTTTGTATCTCGAAATTGTGAGAATTTGAGAAAAATGTCAGAATTTTGATTTAAAAATAAATATATAAAATTATAATTGTGAGATAAAAAGTTGCAATTAGTTTATTTATTTCCCGTGGCACCCGTGGCAGAAATAATTTTGAGTTTGCAGAAAGGCACTATATAAAATAAACGTATTATTATTATTATTATTATTAGTATAAGCTTTCATATTTATGGACAACTCCGAGAGAAAAAGTAGAATGGTGTAATAATTCTGACTTTATCTCAGATAGAGTTGCCAAAGCACATGGCATCTTCCAGAATACTCTACAAATATGCATCACAAAAGTGTTTTTCATAACTCGTAAGTCGGTTCTCGGACTGGTGAATTTATTGATTCTAACATGCATCTGCCATTATGCGTTTTATAATAAAACATTGCTGAATCTGTTCAGTAAACGTCAAACTCTAAAAAGACTCAAACTCAAAAATCATTGCCCTCAACACATTAGCCTCGACGGGACTTTTGCTTATTACGACTCTGAAGCGTAACGCTCGCAGCATTTCAGTGTTTTCCTCCGCAGCAGGTGCGTTAAATCGCAGGTATTAAAACGAATCGGATGTTTTAAGGCCGTAAAATGTTTTCATTGTTTATGTTGATGAGGAAGGCAAGTTAGAGATAAAAATACAGCCATTAAGGGATGAGTTTATGGAGGACCCCTGCAGCGCGTGGTGCCAGATCATTTATCTACTCCAAGCTGTTTGCTAAAGCTCATTTCCTCGCTCATTTCTGCAAAACTCGTCAACCAATGACAGGCAGATATGAGATGACTCATTACTGATGTGGGTGTGTGAACCATCAGACATATGAGTTCAAACGTCTTTTGGTACGATGTACAATGATCATTAAGCCAAAACAGTGCGTGGTAATAGGGACATGACAATAAACATCATAAACTCCAGAGGAAGGCATCCATGAAGCTCTGAATCAATAAAGCCTGTATTATTTCGAGAGTGTAGGTCAGACTCCGAGACAAAGTGGGGCTGTTTCTGAACGAACGAATGAATGAATGAACGAACAAACAAACGAACAAATGAACGAACGAATGAATGAATGAACGAACAAACAAACGAACAAATGAACGAACGAATGAATGAATGAACGAACGAACAAACAAACGAACAAATGAACGAACGAATGAATGAATGAACGAACGAACAAACAAACAAACGAACAAATGAACAAATGAATGAATGAACGAACAAACAAACGAACAAATGAACGAATGAATGAATGAATGAACGAACGAACAAACAAACGAACAAATGAACGAACGAATGAATGAATGAACGAACAAACGAACAAATCATGATTACAGAAATATTTCCCATTGCATTTATTTGATTTTATTTAAATTATCATATACAAAATGCATGCATACAAATTGCTTATAATCAGAAAACATTCTCTTAATTTGCTGCCCTATTTTTTTTATTTTTTTTTTTATTGTTATTTTAAATTTTTTACATTTATTTTTATTAATTTTATTTTTTAAACCAAAGTATTATGATCAAAGCAAAACAAAACATGATGTTTTGAGAGTAAAAATCTTTCCTGTTTAATTAATTTGATTTTATTTGAATTTTCACAATGTACTGCTTCGAACTGAATCAATATAAATCTGTTTATTGTGAAAACAATTAAATTTATGCATTTAAAAAGTTTATGTTAAATTTGGCTAGCTGTGTAACATGCAATATTTAATTAGTTAAATGAGACTGAGACAAATGGGTTTGATAAATTATAAATATATATATACAGTATAACCCAATTTATGCTGTATAAACAGTAGTTAAAAAACACATTTACTTGATAAGTAATATTACAGAAATCTTACCAGTATCATCTATGTATGCCTAACAAATATGCATCACATTAAGTTTATTAGTTTATGTTAAACTGTGTAAACCAAATGGATGGACATTTTATATGCAACTCATTTACATCAATCTTAAATTTAGACCTAAAGATTTTCAGTCTGAGCTGAAGGCATTGACTGTCCTGATCATTAGTGTTATAATGACACTCGGTTTCACTCACCCACAGCTGGTTTCCAGCAGACTGTCTCCCACCTGCAGGGATGCCATGCCGAAATCTGCTATCCTGATGTTATTCTTCTCATCCAGCAACAGGTTCTCCGGCTTCAGGTCCCTGTGACTGTACAAGAGCAAATGAGATGTGAAAACTGCAGCTTGAGTTCTCACAGTAACACTGTATATTACAGTATGCCTTGTATCAGCTAGACTAGTTGCGTCTCTGAACTTGTAATGAGATGCTTTTCAATTATCTCCGTTTCTTCTGTTTCTATCTTTCAGCACTACTCAAATGAGATGTGAAAACTGCAGCTTGAGTTCTCACAGTAACACTGTATATTACAGTTGGCCTTGTATCAGCTAGACTAGTTGCGTCTCTGAACTTGTAATGACATGCTTTTCAATTATCTCTGTTTCTTCTGTTTCTATCTTTCAGCACTACTAGTCTACAAGAGCCTGTGGGAGCCGGTCATGACAGATGTGTCAGAGTGTGATGTTAAGTGCTCATCTGACCACAGGCGGACATGAATTAGCAGCTTCCAACCATTCAAAACTTTCTCTTAATTAATTTGCTGCCCCACTTTTTCACTGTGTGAAGCAAGAGGATTTTGTACAAAAGAAACAAAAGTATTGTAAAAAAACAAAACAAAAAAAAACAAACAAAGGAAAAACAAAACAAAAAACCCAAGCAAGGCAAAACAACACAAAACAAAGCAAAATAACAAAAACAAAAAACAAAGTAAAACAACACAAACAAACAACAAAACAAAAAACAAAGCAAGGCAAAACAGTACAAAAAAAAAACACAAAAAAAAAATTACGAAACAAAAAGCAAAGAGGCAAGGCAAGGCAAAACAACACAAAACAAAGCAAAATAAAAAACAAAACAAAAGCAAAACAAAAAAACAAAGTAAAACAACACAAACAAACAATGAAACAATCAAAGTTCATTGGCTGCTTCCACATGACTGACTTCCCATTAAAGTGCACATTTTTTAAACTCAACTGGACATTTATGAATAAAAGCAACGCAAAGAGTTTTTAAAATTTGATTTAGAATGATTAATGCATTTTTTTCTACTTGAAATTATAGACTTTTACAGCATTGCAAAATATTTCTTTTTCAAATAAATTATGCTCTTTTGGACTTTCTATCAGTTTTATTTAGTATGAGATATAGAAATTTTACTAGCATTTTTATTAATATTTTGAAGTACTTTTTATTTGCATATTTTTCATTTTAATATACATAAAAATTACTAATTTTGTTGTGTGTTTTTGACATTATCATTTTGAAAAATTTTCTATACATTAATTTTCTATTCAGTGTATATATATATATATATATATATCAAGGCAAAGTTTAACTATTTTAATAGGTTTTTTTATGGTATTAGTTTTAGTCAACTATACTGTAATAACACTGCTTTCTATTAATCAAAGAATCCTGAAATAAATGATCGTGATTTCCACAAAGACATTAAGCAGCACAGCTGTTTTCATCATTGATAATAATAATTAATGTTTCTTGAGCAGCAAAACAAAACAAAAAATGAAACAAAAAACAAAGCAAGGCAAAACAGTGTAAAACAAAACAAAAAATGAAACAAAAAACAAAGCAAGGCAAAACAGTGTAAAACAAAACAAACAAAACAAAGAAAGGCAAAACAAAGCAAGGCAAAACAGTACAAAAAAAACACAAAACAAAGCAAAATAACAAAACAAAAAGCAAAACAAATATAAAAAACATAAAAACAAAAAGCAGAGCAAAGCAAAAAAATAAAATAAACAAGCAAAAACAAACAAAAAACAAAGCAAAACAACACAAACAAACAACAAAACAATGCAAAACAAAAACACAAAAGCAAAAAAGCAAGGCAAAACAACACAAAACAAAGCAAAAACAAAAAACAAAGTAAAACACAGCATATTAGAATGATTTCTGAAGATCATGTGACACTGAAGACTGGAGTAATGATGCTGAAAATTCAGCTTTGATCACAGGAATAAATTAAATTTTACATATTCAAATAGAAAACAGCTATGTTAAATCACAATAATATTTCAAAATATTACTGTTTTTTTTTCCTTCAAATAAATGCAGCCTTGATGAGCAGAAGAGACTTCTTTTGAAAATACTGAAAATTTTATATAAAAAACATAATTTATTAGTTGATTTTGTGATGAAATATGTAGCAGACATTTCTGGACAGTTTTCATGAGATCTGCCTAATTAGTAACTACTTCTGACAGTTCACAATTTAGATGAAGCAAAATAAGCAGCTGATATGTGATGCACACTGTGACAGTTTTATGAGTTAAAGATGTACATTTATAATGATGAAAAACAGGATATTTTTTGCTCGTTTGAATCAAATATACTGAATATTCACTCTTCAAGACAAAGCTCCTTGCTAGTCTGTCCCAACAGTTTGCAGAGATGCTGTTACTCATTTCACATAAAAATAAAAATAAAAATCATAACAGACCAATCATAAAAAAGCCAATCATAAGGGACATGATTCATTTATTGAAGTGTTAAAGGTACAGTAGCAAAAACCTGTTTAATATGGGTCAGAGAGAGGATGGAAAATGCTTATAAAGAACTAAATTACAACCAACAAAGCTTAACTAGCAATATAACTGGAGTTCAGGAGAACAAAATAAAATACAAACATCTAGACAGACCCTAATAAGTGTAATCACCATATATAATATCATCTGACACAAATACAAATGCATTTGTGACTCTGCTGAGATGTGCTTTCATTTCCTACATTCATTCATCTTTACAGGCAACTCTGGAGTACATTGAAAATAGATATTTTAGGCCTAAATTTAAGATTTATGCATTTGAATTGCACATATTTTTTCATCCATTTGAATTACAGAGTTTTAACATAAAGAAACTAACAAAATGTGTTGCAGCAAATTAAATTAGTTACAGAATAAAACTAAATCATGATTACAGAAATATTTCCCATTGCATTTATTTGATTTTATTTAAATTATCATATACAAAATGCATGCATACAAACAAAGCAAACAAAGCAAAACAACAAACAAACAATGAAACAAAAAACAAAGCAAGGCAAAACAGTGTAAAACAAAACAAACAAAAAAAACACAAAACAAAGCAAAATAACAAAACAAAAAGCAAAACAAATATAAAAACAAAAAGCAGATCAAAGCAAAAAAACTAAACAAGCAAAAACAAACACAAATGAAGCAAAACAACAAACACAAAGCAAAGCAAAATGACAAAAAAGACAAAATGCAAAACAAAGCATGTTTTGAATGTTTAAATGTAACAAAATAAATAAATACAGAAACTGTGAAAAACATAGCTGAAAAAATAACAGCTCAGATTAACACATATTTAGAAAATTAAAAAAAATATCTAGTCACAATTTCATAGGTAAATTAGCCTAACAAAGTTGTCTGAACAAACCTAGATTTTAGAATGTGAATCATTTATGTGATTACTGATGCAAGATTTTTGGTTTTGCTGTTTGCTGATTCATTGTTAGCTATTTGTAGCGTTGTGTGGTGTTTTTACTTGATGCTCATTGATCCTCAATATTGTTGATATTTAATTGATAATTGTTAATGTGTCTATATTAATGTATTTTCTTTACTTTGCAAGATGTTCACTTCATCACATAAACGAGTATAGAGTTGTCTACTAAGCAAATGTAACTTTAAGTCTACGAAAATGTACAGTGTCACTCCAAGTGGACATAAAACGAACACACAAACACATTTATGAACCCGAATCTCACATGGGCTAATAAAAGTGAGCATTAAGAGATTTATGCCTCAACGACGTTCATGGGACAAATTGCAAAGGTGGGGTTTATTAGCTGTCACACCGGTAACATCCATAACAGCTCTTTAATGTCACTTTCTGACATATTAATGTGGTAATCTCTCCTGAACAGAAACTGTTTGTTGATATGATCAGCGGCTGACCGTATATTTTCCTAATCGAAGAGCGGTGAGGCTAATTTCAATGCCTCTGGTCTGCAGGTTAATGGAGAAACGGGGCAAATCGAGCTGCATGTTAGTTTAGTTTTTGATAGTATCAGGTTTGTATTTGCCGCTGAGGCACCAAATGTTTCCCTCAGTCCACCATGAGCTCTTAAATTGCATATTTATTGGCCCAGTGATAGTTTAAAATTGTAACGCACATGTTGTTATGTTGCTTGCTGATAGAGATCTGCATTTAAATGATGCTTAATATATTTTTTATGGTTACAATCAAAACCGCAGTTCTGGCTGAAGTGTTTCTTCCTATAAAAACCTAATAAAGAGTATCTGTTCAGCATCTGCACGTCGAAGGATTGCTGTATTTATTATTATAAATACAAACGTGGCCTGCTGGGTCGTGCCGGTTCTGATGTGTTGTGTTTTGGTGCTTATCTGCAGACGACAGAAGTTTAAACTCAACTTCATTTCTGAAAGCAAGCCATCCTACTACCTTCATGTCTTCTCTAGACTGTCATATTTAACAAAACAGCAAAAAGTTCATTGGAATGAATGAATGAATGAATGCAATTAAAGAATACATTTTTAAATGAGTGAGATGAATGAACACGTATTTATAAAGAAATAAATTGGCCCAATTAGCACTCAAACAAGCTTTACATTATTGTAATGTAAAGAGCAGCAGGCGGCACATGCAATAGTACATTATCTATCTTAATCACATGCTGTTCACAGCGGTCTAATTATGAGAGAGTTTAATTACAGAACATGTATGTCTACATGTTTAGTGGTGCTTTGGCTTTTCTGCATGCTGGCTATTTAATGTTGGCTAATTTACTTTCTTAATGCGCATTCCTGGTATTACGTGCACAGTTTCTCAGTCCACACTGAGCTCAAGAACACTTTCTCCAATCAGTGGCATACTACAAAATTCGAAGACCCTCTGTAAAGGGTGACAGGAGCTCCGCCCAAAATTTATGACATCATGCATTTGTATCCGGTGCGAAATAGTGGAATATTAGTTTTAACCAACAGGTGCCAGTGGTGCAATTCTCAACAATTAACTGCAAACTCAATTAACTGCATTCCCAATAGATAAAATCAAATCATGTACCACTTTTTTTTTTAAAGTCATAGTTCACCAAAAAAATTAAAATTTGCTGACAATTTATGCAGTCTCAGGCCATCCAAGATTTAGATGAATTTGTTTTTTACAGTATAGGATTTGGAGAAATGTAACATTGCATCATTTTCTCACCAATGGATCCTCTGCAGTGAATGGGTGCCGTCAGAATGAGAGCCCAAACAGCTGATAAAAGCATCACAATAATCCACACCACTCCAGTCCATCAATTAACATCTTGTCAAGTGAAAAGCTGCATGTTTGTAAGAAACAAAGTTTTTGACACAATTTTAACTTATGAGTTTGTAATCCATAAGAACACTTTCTCCATTGAAAAAAGCTGTCTTGCCTGAATCAGGAGAGAAATATGCACAGAAGCGATAGTTAAAACGAAAGTTAAACATATTAAAGGTGGAATTGTTTCTTACAAACACACGGCATTCCACTTTTCAAGTCATTAATTGATGGACTGCAGTGGTGTGGATTATTGTGATTTTTTTATCAGCTTTTTGGACTCTCATTATGACGGCACCCATTCACTGCAGAGGATCCATTGGTGAGCAAGTGATGTAATGCTACATTTCTCCAAAGACTATGAAGAAACAAACATTGCATTTTGACAGCAAGACAAAAGTGATCTTATTTTTCCACCAAAAGCCAAACATGATGATTATCATCCATTACCACTGACAGTTTTCCACACAGGATCCTGAATTGACAACTGGGATTTCACAGTGGGATCCAACACAGTGGTAGCATGTCGAGATCTCATCCGAAACGTTCTCTAGTGGCACATAAAAACCTTATAACACAGCTGTGCACTCAGAAGGTCGAATAACAGAAGCAAAAAAAAGTGCATTTGTGCTAATTTCAGATTTATTAAACAATCTCCTTGTGACTCTTATTACCACTGGGGGATCGAGGGGGTGCTACTGTACAGATCTTCATATCTGGCCGTTACTTCTGAGTGTCAAGTGAGGCAATATTGGAAGAATCTGTAAAAATGGATTGGGTGAGTTTGTCCTTTCAGACAGACTGCTTGTTATATATGTATACTCTGCCTGACAGCTGTTGTCATACATGGACTCTATTAGTAGGTATATTTGGAGGAATATTCATGTCTAGCAACTCCAGAAGGACGGTTTCGTAGGTGGACAGAAAGACACTGAATGACTGAATGAGCAGTCAGCCTTCAGCTATTAAAACGTCTAAACCGTTCATGCTTCGAATAGCCATGTCAATCTGTCCATCACAATAAAAAAACAGCACCCATGTAAAAAAGGGTTTATATTTCAGGAGAGAATATGTGTGGATGGTAGAACATGTGCTCTGTTCCAAAACTGATATGTAACCTTAAAAGTCACTGACTTATGAAGCAGCAGCTTTAAGGACCGGCAAATAGCCCTAGACGCAACGGATTCAAATGGAGTTTGACATTAGCATGTTGCTATGCTAAAAACATGATAAGGTGTGTAGTAGAGGTCTGCATTCCCGCGGCTCTCCCGTGGGAACCGACTGGATTTTTTGCGCCGCGGGATTAAATTCCCGAATAAAACGCGGTAGCGGTCGGTAGAATTTTTTGTGTCAAGATAATTCATATAAATTCAAGTCAAAGTCAATAAACTCTTGACTCTTGACAAGGCGAATAAAATAACATACAATTTTGTGCAGACTACACTTTTAACAATTTAAATGTGAGATTCTGGAAACGAGATCTAAATTTAGCAGGAACGGTCGGGTCGGGAAGAAAATTATTCTAAGTGGACAACAGGTGAACAAAGAGTGAATATATAGCGGGAGTGGGTGGGTGCGGAATAGAACCTTGCGGGAGCGGGACTAAAAAAACAGTCCCGCGCAGACCTCTAGTGTGTAGGTGGACCAAACGTCTTATTTTTCCTGGACATGTCCTGTTTGGGATTTCTAAATTGGCTATGTCTGGGTTTTGGATTTATTTTCCTATTGTTTTCATACTTGCTGAAGATAACGACTGAAAAGTAGTTTGACCAATAGCGTTCCCTCACGCGAAACTCTCGACTGTGCAGATTCCTATTTAAATGACTGGATGTCACCTGCAAAATTTAGTCAAATAAGTGTGAACATACCTATACTCTATATTGAGCATACAAATCCACAACACAAAAAATGGGGAAAATAGTACATTTTTAAATTGAGTAAATAATTTCTATTGACACTGGAAATTAAATGTTCAATGAGTGGCGCTAAAATGTTAATGCTCGATTGCGGAAAACATGAGATAAAAATGTTTTTGCTGAAGCAACCATGTTATGTTAACTTGCTTCTACAAGTCTTTGAGATCTTTTATTGTGATTTGTTTTTAACAGGACTCACAAGTGTTGCTGTACCGGGTGCGCTACAGAGCAAGTTTACTACATTAGAAAAGCCATACATATGAAGCTGTTACATGATTCAAACATCAAACTGTATTGATTTACAAATCATGCACTATGGTAATTGTTTTCAGGTTACTATTGTGCAAGAAACTTCCCTAAAGTAAGTCTTTATTAATCGCTATCTGCCCTTGTAATCATAATTTGTGTGAAAAGGAATAAAAGTTGCTGGTGTTTCACCGCCACTAGTGTTCACTTCAGCTGGAAACTGTAGTGAATGTATGTTTTTGGAGTTTTGCAAAAATGTCGCAATGGGCACATTTTTCCAACGTTGCACAATTAATATTTATATCACCATAACGTATCAATTAACCCCAAAAAGTTGAACGATTGAGGTGAAAATTATTGTAATTATGCATACAATGGTTAATTAGTGTAATTAATGCACATACTTAAGCATAAATATGCTGCCTACCATTTGGACCAGCCGTCACACACACCTGCCGATGCCTTAAAATGCTGTCTAAGCAGGTTTCAGAAATTATAATATATAATATTGTGCTTGTAGGCAAAGCGAACAATAAAGAAAAGACAGAAAACAAAAAGACAGACAGATTGCAAGACAAACTGCGAGACGAATAATGAAATGGGAAAGGACGGAAGTGTAAAAGTGAACACTGGGTGGGTATTTCTCCCATCATCCCCTGCTGACTGTCCCAGCATGAGATCAGAGGGGCCGGGTGGCTCTCAGTCACATATGAAGTAAGCAAACAGCCGGGGAAGTGTGACAGCATGACAGGGACATTTCTCATGGCTGCTGCAGCATACTGCCCCTACTGCTGCTCTGCGTGAGGCCTGCAGCTCTGAGAAATGAAGCAGGGACCAGAGACGGCAAGACATGGAGTCTGTGGGGCTCAGCAGACACACTAAAGGTGCACAAAAGAGAGCTTTATTGCTGATCTGAGATCAGTGTGTAGCTGCCATTCCACATTTTGTTATATTACAGCCTTATTCCAAAATGGATTAAATTCATTATTTTCCTCAAAATTCTACAAACAATACCCAATAATGACAATGTGAAAGAAGTTTGTTTGAAATCTTTGCAAATTTATTTAAAAAATATGAAAAAAATAAATAAATAAATCACATGTACATAAGTATTCACAGCCTTTGTTCAATACTTTGTTGAAGCACCTTTGGCACCAATTACAGCCTCAAATCTGTTTGAGTATGATGCGACAAGCTTTGCTCATCATCATTTGGAAGTGTGACAGCATGACAGGGACATTTCTCATGGCTGCTGCAGCATACTGCCCCTACTGCTGCTCTGCGTGAGGCCTGCAGCTCTGAGAAATGAAGCAGGGACCAGAGACGGCAAGACATGGAGTCTGTGGGGCTCAGCAGACACACTAAAGGTGCACAAAAGAGAGCTTTATTGCTGATCTGAGATCAGTGTGTAGCTGCCATTCATCATATATGAGAATCACATGGTGTGCATTTATAACAGAAAGATTGTGTTGAGATTGCATGTTTTATTTTTGTTAACTTTACACTTTCTTGTTTTATTTAATTTTATATATTTAATTTTATATCTTTATATTTTTCCATTTGCACTATTTAAGTGTATTTGTCTCATCAAATGTATTTATATATATATATATATATATATATATATACACACACACACACACACACATTGAGAGAACTGATGCAAAAGTACTGGTACCATGGTTTGTTTGCATTTGTTTATAAATTTTTTATTGTTATTATTGTTTTTATTTAGCTAGCCCATTTACCATGGTAACACCATCATACAGTGCATCCGGAAAGTATTCACAGCGCTTCACTTTTTCCACATTTTGTTATATTACAGCCTTATTCCAAAATGGATTAAATTCATTATTTTCCTCAAAATTCTACAAACAATACCCAATAATGACAATGTGAAAGAAGTTTGTTTGAAATCTTTGCAAATTTATTTAAAAAATATGAAAAAAATAAATAAATAAATCACATGTACATAAGTATTCACAGCCTTTGTTCAATACTTTGTTGAAGCACCTTTGGCACCAATTACAGCTTCAAATATTTTTGGGTATGATGTGACAAGCTTTGATCATCATGATTTGGCAATTATCTGCCATTCTTCTCCTCGCATCTTCACCTCTCAAGCTGTCAGGTTGGACGGGGGCAGATGCACATTTTCAGGTTTCTCCAGAAATATTTGATTGGGTTCATTCCCAGGCTGTGGTTGGGCCACTCAAGCACATTCACACAGTTGTCTATAAGCCACTCTTGCTGTGTGCTTAGGGTCATTGTCCTGTTGGAAGGTGAACCTTCTGCCCAGTCTGAGGTTCTGAATGCTCTGAACTAGGTTTTCATTAAGGCCCTCTCAATATTTTGGTGCATTGAGCTTTTCGTGCTTTTTTGCAAGTTCCAAGTGTGTTTTCATGTGTCTTCACTGAGGAGAGGACTGAGTTTGGCCGCACTGCCATAAAGCCCAGATCGGTGGAGTGTTGCAGCGATGTTTGTCCTTCTGTAGCTTTTACCCATCTCCACATATGATCATGGAGCTCAACTAGAGTGACCATCAGCTTCTTGGTCACCAGTCTAGACAAGACCCTTCTCCATCAACTGCTCAGTTTGGCCAGGAGGCCAGCTCTCGAAAGAGTCCTGGTTGTTTTAAACTTCTTCCATTAAGGGTAACAAAGACTACATTCTTCTGTGAACCTTCAATGCTGCAGAAATTTTTCTGTACCCTTCCTCAGATCTGTGCCTCGATACAATCCTGTCTCAGAGGTCTACAGACAATTCCTTGGACTTCAAGGCTTGGTTTGTGCTCTGACATGTACTGTTAACTGTGGGACCTTATATAGGATGGGTTTCAGAGGGTCAGCTTGTTCTGTTTATTGTGAAGAATATTTTGGACAATTGCATATGACCCTTTCTATGCAAAATCAATATAAAAAATAGCACCACAGTATTACCACCTGATACGGTCAAAGTACCACAGTATCACCACAGTAGTTTTTCTGAGGCAATTCTTTCATCTTGCCAGTAATATGGATGCACACAAATGCAAATGTGTATGTGTGTGGCGTAAAAACCCACGGTGAAACACTGATTACCCATAATACCTCTCTTTTATCTCTAAATAGATCAGCTTGATATCACTCTTACGCGTTAAATGAGAGGATTTGCTCCTTTATCCAGGTGTCAGTGTTTCAGAGCTGCAGCTCAAAGCAAAGTTTCTGCCTTCAAGTCACCGTTGTCTGAATGATCATATTTATGAGATGAGAGCACATGAACGGCACCATAACCCTCGGAAAATGTATTTGTGGCACTGCCAGAAGTTTGCCACAGGGGCTTCCTGAACGCTATGCTTTTGTAAGGGAATGTCTTAATTAGCAGTGAGGAAACTGGAGATTTCTGGGGTTTTCTGAGGCAAAATCATACCAGAACCTAATTGGTACTGATGATAAAGAGGTTTGATTATAATAACCGTCGACAAAACAATTTCGTTTATATATTTTATGTACTGTTGATGAAGAACTTGCAGAAAATCATTCTCTAATGACCATCCTTTGCTCTTCGTTTTGCATTTCGTCTCATTAGCATTAAAAAGTATTTGGCAGTAGGTGGAAAAAATAGAGAAAGTTTTATTTGGATTCGACCAAAATCATTTTAACGCACATCATGTCGTAATTTATCGTAAGCAAGGCAGCATAAGTGCATTTATGGGGGTTAAAGACCATTTCACACTATTTGTCCAAAGTTTGCTTCAGTGCAACAAGGCATTTGCAAAACAAAAGGCTTGATTAAAGCTGATGACGTGGTTCAGAAGTCAATATTTGCTAATGATGTTTGCTAAAGAAACATGATCATTATACATCGTCGGTTAAGCCCTCACCTTTTTCAATTTTCATAACCCTGTTTTATGCTTCAGTGAACCAAACAGGACCAATTATCAAAAACATACCAGCTTACAGAAATAACAGCTTCAGATATTTTGTCAAATTACGCAGTGGTTTTATTGTGATGGCAAACTGTAATCAATTGGATGCAAAGTTTTGGTTTAAAAAGTGCAAAAGCCACTGATGTGTGAAAAGCTATCAAGAAGCACGGTTCAGTTTTCCTTTTTTGAGTTCAAAAATGTTTTGTCTTCAACTGATGTGGTCATGCTGTTTTGGCATATAACTAATAGCCTGGAAACACACAAAACGTGTCACTTAATCATCACTTGGACAATATCACATCCAAAAAGCAGTTCAGATGAGGACTCTGATCATAAATCAAAAAGAGAAACTATAAGAGGTGACGTGCCTTGCTTTGCCTTTCCTCAGACGTCTTTTGAGAGAAAAAAAGAGCTTGAGTCTGATATCTTGATATGGTTATAATCGAAAGCCCCGGGGTATGAATATGAATTTAACGAGCACAAGAGGGAAGAGCTCTCGCCAGCTCGCCGGCCGCCTCTAATCTATTAAGTGTGAAAAAGGTGGGAAAGACTAGGCTGGACTGACTTTTAGAACGCATTGCTGAGGTTTTGTGTTAGGATCAGCTTTTCTTTTGTGTTTTCTATCTGCTTCAGAACATTGCAACCCTAATTCAGTACACATTTCCAGCTTGTTTGTGTAATACACCTTTGGATTAATGTTGGAGACTAAATGTTCCCAACAACAATAAAATAAAAATGATGAGACAAACAAACAAACAAATCAAAATAATTCATTATTAATTTCAACCCTAATACGTTTCATATTTTTGACTTGTTTGTGTAGCACCTTGTGTTTGTGTTCTCAAATGGATGGATGGATGGATGCAGGGCTGGATTGGTAATCGGGCATACCGGGCATTTTCCCGGTGGGCCGACGCATT
>NW_015646354.1:545892-547838 GCF_001515625.1 Sinocyclocheilus rhinocerous | reverse complement strand
GCACGGACAGCGAGCAGCCAGTGGCCCATTGGTTTGTCTCCTGTATTGACAGCGTAAACATCCAATCACAATGCGCTATAGACGGTGATGCGATCTTGGGCGGAGCAAAATACTTAATCGGTATTTTGCTCCGCCCAAGATTGCATCACCCCAACTTCTTCCTCGTCTGCTTTTCCCACGTTTTCGTGCCCCCTCAGATTTCTGAGCCAAGTGGATTTTAAATGCAGCTTCCAAGAATATTTGAATGATTTCTGAAGGATCATGACTGGAGTAATGATGCTAAAAATTCAGCTTTGAAATCGCAGAATAAATTACATTTTAAAATATATTCAAATAGAAAAAAGTTATTTTAAATAGTAAAAATATTTCACAATATTACTGCTTTTGCTGTATTTTGGATCAAATAAATGCAGGCTTGGTGAGCAGAAGAGAATTCTTTAAAAAACATAAAAAATCTTACTGTTCAAAAAAATTTACTAGTATAGTGTGTGTATATATATATATATATCTCGAAGTGGTGGTGGGCCGCCTGGACCAAAAAATGCCATTTTTTGTCCCAGTCCAGCCCTGGATGGATGGCTGGCTACACTTTTAAAAATAAAGGTGCTTCACGATGCCATAGAAGAACCTTTGTTGTCTAAATGGTTCCATAAAGAGCCTTTAACAACTGAAGAACCTTTCTGTTTCACAAAAGGTTCTTTGTGGCAAAAGAAGGTGCTTCAGATCATAAAAAAGGTAAGAATGAGATGGTTCTTTGACTGAATGGTTCCTTTGTGGAACCAAAAATGGTTCTTCTATGGCACCGCTCTCTTTCAAGCACCTTTATTTTTAAGAGTGTAGCAGGATAGATAATGAATGACTGCACAAAGAAAGAAAGAAAGAAAGAAAGAAAGAAAGCTCTCTTGCCACATATAATGATCTTGGCACAGTCTGTAGTGGCTTATTGCTTTAATTGCCTCAATCTGAGAACACGACCATCATGATTTTCATTAAAACACATTAACATATTCAGGAATGACTGCTCACACTCACCATATTGAGTGACTGTGGCAGAAGTCCAGAGCTGAGATGATCTGTCTGAAGAACTTTCGAGCTTCTTTGGGTGTTAATCGGCCCTTCTTTACCAGGTAGTCAAACAGCTCTCCACCTGACACGTGCTCTAAAACCAAATACCTGCAAACAGAAACAAGACCGAGAGAAATAACATTATAGACCCTGACATGATTCTTACTGAAACAGGGAGTTTGTGCAGAACATATAGATGAGCCAGACTTTGTTTTATATAACAGTCCTTTTGTGTATGATGAACCATGGCTGAATTTGGAATAGCAGACATTGCGTACTACTTCTTAGATATAAAAATGAACTAAAAATATTAAGGTAGTATGCTAGAATGTTATTCTAAATTCAGCCCATGACTTACTTGCAATTGACCTATCGGTAAGCCCCGCCCCCTTAGTTACTGCTGCTCACTCGGACAAACAAATGAAGTTGCTAACTGTCTTACAATGACAGCTGTCAGTGTGAAAACCTTGTCACAGGATGTTTTTTTTTTTTTTTTAATGGACACCATCATTCAAGTGGGACTTAAATATGCCATGGAGGGATAGATAAAATATATTAAAATAAATATGTAAAAATACAGATCACAATACAATTACAATTACGATTGTCACGATCGCAATGACAACATCCTGGATCAACACCGTTCATGTACTGCAGTGTAAGATTAAATTCATTTACATTTAACCAGTTTAATATGGAGAGGCACTAAAATGTTAGACCATTGTTTATGAGTTTTTGACCTACACTGTACATGATTTGAGAACAGTTCACTATTTAGGTTTGCACGTTAGCATCGACTCATTAACTTTAACATTAGCTAGTTTTAGCTAAAGATACCTTGCTGAAGAACAAGATGACATTAACGTTCTGCTTGAGCAGAT
>NW_015646354.1:530534-545617 GCF_001515625.1 Sinocyclocheilus rhinocerous | reverse complement strand
TGAAATGTAGACCTTCGTTTATGTGTTTTTGACCTACACTGTACATGACGTGAGCACAGACTGCTATTTAGGTTTGTACGTTAGCATGGACTCACTAACTTTAACGTTAGCTAGTTTTAGCCAGAGATACCTTGCTAAAGCACAAGATGACATTAACGTTCTGCTTGAGCAGATGAAAATTGTAAATGAGAGAATACGGCATTCAGAAAATTAACGTTTTCGTCTTCATTGGGATTGTCGTTGAATGCTTAGGGACATTTTGCTCTGTTTTGTTTGGGTTTAGGAAATGGAATAAAGTATAAGTACCACAGGCACATCGTTTTATTATTTTTATAGCATAAACACCATCAAACCGATGAAAGCTTCGGATCTTCCAATGTTTCTCTATGGCGCTGAAACCTAAAGATGTCCGAGTTCCGGTTCGTGTGCAACTGATACTCAACTGCCATTGGCTCATCTGCGTTCGAGGGGAGGGGCTTACCAATAAGTCAATTGTTAGTCAGTGGCAGTTGGTATAGAGTGCAACCAGGGGCGCCGTAATTAAGTGCAACTGTTGGGTTTCGGTGGTTAAAAAAAATAATAAATAAAAAAAAACAACTTTTTTCAAAATTTTTTCGAACAGGAGAACTGATTTTGTACGATAATTTATAAACCTTTAAAGAAAGACCTACTGTAAGCTATGAGGTTGTAATCAATAGTATATGCTATATACATATTTATATATATATTTTTAAATTAGCACTAGCAGAATTCCTGGTGTAAAACTACATTACCCATAATTCTGCTGAGGAATTCCACCAATCAGTGAATTGCAACAAGCAAATTGAGCCAAAAGATCTCTTTTAACTCCCTTAAAGCACTGCAAATTATGTAATGTGGCTCCATCTAAAATCACATACTTCCCTACTATTAGGCACAAAACATTGCACATTTGATGGACACTTAACTATCCCATGAGGCCACGAGAGAGGATTTGCAGTAAATTAAGCAACTGACGAATGTAGATTACATTCATAGTCAATAGTGTATATTCTTCATCATCTATAATTTATTTACGCCATTTGCAATGCTTCATGGGATTGTAGTTTTTTTCCCTCGTGGACAAAAATTTGATTGGACTAGACCATGAGTCGTCAATATTTTAGGTACATTTTTAAACATTTCGGTTTGTAAATACTTAGGAGAACACTAGCATGTAAAGTGAATACCATCAAAGCTAACAAATATGGATTTCATGAAGTCTATACAGAAACCTCATTAACAGAACTAATACTTTCCTGAAGACGCTTTGCAAAGCATCTGTTGAAATCTCAAAGAGAATAGACAATTTCATCCTCCTAGTATGGGAGATATTCGTTTAAACAAGCAAACTGCGTCGAGAGTGATTCTCTTTAGTTGAAGGTTGTAATACACTGAGAAATACTGGACTGACAGCTTCCGTTCTACAGCGGCCGAGCGTCGAGAACTGAGAGTGCACAATGGAAGGTGAGTGTGAAGATAAAAGGGATACCAGCAAGTAAACACGATAAAACTTTTAGTGAGTTTTAGTTTTGTTAAGTCTCCTTGACGATAACGTGCTGTTATGGTTTGAAATTAGGCTGTTTCTGAAAGATGTTCTGTCAGGGAAAGTTTGGAGGACTAGAGCATCTGAACGAACCGCACGTTTTTAAGTTTCTGTAGAGAAACTGTCTTCAGATACAAACACTCACACACTACGAGTCAAAAGAAGTGAGTCGGTGTCATCAACAATAATTAAACAACATTTGAGCATGTATGTGCTACTCTTCCAAACCAAAACAATAGCCAGCGAGTGGTTTTAGATGCTGACAGCTTGGTGTCATACTTGGTTAGATTTACCTCCACTCGATTCTTTCTTTTTGCAACTAAACTGAATCTCAAGCCATTAAATTTATCACTCTGTTTAATCACTGCCAATGCATTTTCAAATGCTCAAAGGATACAAACGCAAGTGTGAGGTTGCTTTTACACAATAGCTCAATACACAAGTTAATGCTGAGATACTTACGTTTTAGACATATATTGCGATTTATTTTGTCTTTTTTGCTCCATAAGCAAAATTTGTTCCAACTGAAGTAACAACAATCAACCGCAGCTGCTCCGAGCAATGCATAAGAGGTGCTTTCAATCATTGTTTGAACAAATCGATCGAGTCAAAGATTCAATTAATCATTTGGCTCCACCTACTGACGTAACTTTATAGAGTCACTGAAAAGAAGTGTTAAGAACACAACACTGTGTTATATAGCGTAGAATGACTGTCATATTCATATACCATTTTTTTATGCATAGTAAAAACAATAAACATGGTAAAAAGTACAGTATTACCATGATAAGTGATGTGAATTATAAAACCCGTGGAGTGCTTCCAAACTGACAAGAATACATAGAAGTGACGAGGTAAACAGAAACAAACAACACGATTGGTAGTGTAAGATTACTTTTACATAATAGCGCAAATTAATAAAGAGAATCATATTTTAGACATATATTGGCATTTGTTTTGTATTTTATGCCCCGTTAGCAAAATAGGTCTAAATGAAGTCACAACAATCATCCAAAGTGTCTCTGAGTAACACACAGTAGAAGTGATTCAGCTCTTAATGAATCAGTGTTTGAACGAATTGGTTGAGTGAATGATTCAATTAATCACTTGTCGCCACCTAGTGAAAGTCACTGAAAGAAGTAATAACTTCTTTTAAGTAATAAGTGTTATATAGCGTAGAATGGGTCATATTCATATACCATGGCAAGAATGGTAAACATGGTAAAAAAAAAAAAAGTACATATTACCATGATGCCAAGTGATGTAAAAAAATATGTATAAAACTCATGCGGTGCTTCAAAACTGAAGAAAATATAAACAAGTGAGTTTATAACTCACTTGTTGAGTAAACAGAAATGATGAGGTAAACAGAAATAATTTTTATGAAGATTTGTTGATGCCAAAAAATGCTAAGTGAATTATCATGGTGTTTACATGTCATGAAGGATGACTCGTGGCCCCATTAGCAGCTTAGCTGCTTCACACTTTCATCATTAGGAGTGTTTTAGCACCAGCAGAATCACTTTCTTACAAAACCTTTTAAGATCAAACACATTTACACTTGCATTTCTGCCAAACTTTTAGGCTATAGACACCAAACGTTGTTTGTTTTTGCTCTACACTCACATTTTGGGTTTGCAATCCTGATCATAATTCATCTTTATTAAATAATGATGTATTTATTTCTTATACTTACAAATATTTCTTATTTTCGTAGACGTCGTGCAACTTTAATACATGTGGATGTTCTATTAGCTTCAAGATGGCGATCTCTCGCTCCACCTGTGGAGAAATAAGATAAAAAAAGATATTGAATTCACAGCACCAATAATTCAACTATAGTAAGCAACAATACTAATCAAATAAAACATGTAACATTTCATTCATTCATGTATCTATCTTTCATAAATGAATACTGTCAAAACCTATAATGGGTACTTTACACATTGTCATACAAACAATCAGTAGTTCTATAAGATCAAGCTGCATATTTCTGATTAACTAAAATAACCGACTTATTGATGTCATTTTTTCGGGAATCGACCTGTACTGGCCACGTTGTATGTTTATTTTGTATATTTTGATTCACTAAAAACAATTGTCTCATAAGATTCATTTATTCATGAATTGGACTGTACAGTATGGTGCATTTCCCAAAAGCATCATTAGCTAACTATGTAGTCGCAAGTTCCATTGAACTTGGTCACGACGGAACTTGCAACCATAGTTCCTTTTGGGAAACCCCTGGTCACATTTTATGTTATTGATTCACTACAAAGAATCGACTCATTAGAGTCATTCATTCAGGAATCAAACTGTACTGATCATGTTTTAGGTTTTTGATTCACTAAAAATAATTGACTCAGAGTCATTTATTCGGGAATTGGACTACACCAGCTGCACTGTATGTTTCTGATTCACTAAAAGAACCGACTCATTGGTGTCACTGTTCGGGCAGTGTATGTTTTTGATTCACTAAAAAGAATCAACTCATTAGAGTCATTCATTCAGGAATGGGACTGTACTGGTCGAGTTGTATGTTTTTAATCACTAAAAACAATTGGCTGTTTACAGTCATCAATTTGTGATTCAGACTGTACTGGTAGTGTTTTATGTTTCTGGTTCACTAAAACAAACGACTCCTTGGAGTCATGAATAAGAAATTCTGATTCACTAAAAGAACCAACTCATTAGAGTCATTTGTGTGAGAATTGAACTACACGGATCGCTGTGTTTTACGTGAATCATTTGACCCTATAGCTAGACGGTTTGGCCAAGCCAAATAGACAACATTTCTGTGATTTGGACTGAGTGACCTTCAATATGTCACTGCAACTGCAATGTTTGAACTGATACTGCAGTATTTGGGACCTGAGAGCAGCCAAATTGCAACTTATCCTCCCCATCAGACGGCTGAACTCTGAGAGGTTTCATAAATGTAAAATGATGACAGATCGGCCACAAAACCCTCAAGTTCAGATGCCCATGTCAAGTAGAGCAGACCTTTGCAGAATTCTTCAGGAACAGTCCATAGTGCTACTTTGATACATAAGCATCCTTGTCAGTCTATTGAATAGACTATGCTTATAAATGGATTCCCACATGCACAAGATAAACATATTTTCTCATTGAATCAAGCTTAGGACGACTTATAAGGCGAGTCTACATGAAAGATCTCTCTGACCTGACAGGGAACCAAAGGAAATCTTAAAATCGCAAAAGAACTGAGCTCATAAGTCACAGACCGAACCTAAGATTGTGCCAGTTGTAAGCAAGACAATCGTGTTTGATTTGCATCACTGTCTTCTGGAATAATCCTAGCATGCACACCTGCCACTGCAGATCAGAGCGGAGGATGGGGACGTAGACGCTATTTCCCGAACCCACCTGACCCTAATGTTCCACAGCAGCACTTTGCTCGTGCCTCTCGAAACCTCCTGAATTACTTGCGCTCATCCAAACTCACTACACTCCAGTACAGACCGCTCATGTGACTCGAGTCAGCGGTCCCCAGTGCTTTGAACTCTGTGGAGTCAGCCTTCAAGCTTCAGTTGTAACTCTGCAGCTTGACTTTGACCCTGTTTGCTGTTGACCTTTGAAATCGCAGCCAGTGATATACAGAACATTTGCATCATGCACGACACAACGACACAAAGTCATTCAGAGAAAAACATTCCTAATTCTAGAAGATCCCACCCCCCGCCTTGAACTTAATGACAATTTCCACCACAGTTGATGCTTTGTGTTTGAAACATTCTCTTATGAAAATTACATTTGAACATTTTTGGAATAAACGGACCACCTTCTTAATCTTGCTATGGTTAAACAAATTGGTATTTTGCTACATTGAATTTTATGCATCCTAAATACATCAAATGAAATAATAATTTCACTTTTTTGCATAATTTGACACAATTAGACAATCCAAACTTGACTGGAAATGACACTATGAAAATATTCTGCTCACAATTATATTTACCTTGATATTTTACTCTTTGGGTTGGCAAGATGTTTTTGAAGTGTCTTATGTTCAATAAGGTTGCATATATGTGACCACAAATATAGTAAAAACAGTAATATTGTGAAATATTATTAAAATTTTAAATAATTGTTTTCTATTTGAAAATATTATAAAATGCAACTTATACCTGTGATCAAAAAACATTTCTGATGATCAATTTTGAAAACAGTTGAGCTGCTTCCTATTTTTGGGAAACCATGATACATTTTTAAGGAATATTTGATTAATTATATGTTCAAAACAACAGTATTTGTTAAAATAGATATCCTTTGTAACATTATGTCTTTACTATCACTTTTGATCAATTTAATGCATCTTTGCTGAATAAAAATAAAATAATAATGTTATTAAAAAAAAAACTCTTGCTGACCCAATGGAAAAGTAGTGTACCTCCTTATGTTATTCACACATATATCATGTTTCATCTCAAGTTCTACACTGACATTGTGAAAGAAAACACAAACCTTTGAAAGAAAGAAAAAATTATGGTGGAAACGATGATGAAAAATTAATTAAATTATTAATGGTTAAAAAAGATATTAAATTATTGTGTCACAATACATTTGACATTTGTTTATGATTATTTCACTCGGATTAGATTACCATAGTTTGAAAAATGTAATAATTCTTATATTTTTCATGCATTTTAATATTGAAATAATCTGGGACAAGAATAAATAAAATCCACAATAAAATCATACATACAGTAAGTGCCATTTGAAAATGTAAAAGTCACCAAGACTTAAACGTGAACTTTATATAATGTAAGAAAAAGCTCAAATCTGTTAGTTTTAATAAAACCAACCCTTGGGACATAAAGTACAACTGGAAGTTAAAGAAACCCAATTCTGCGGCCCACAGGTTTGTTCCCCACGAGGAGAACGATCACCATTGTTCTCTTCAGCAAAGCACTTAAACCCAGGTTTCTCCAGAGGGGACTGTCACTGTAATCATTTGTGCTGCTGCTCTATGCTGAAGTCGTGGAAACACATTCGGTCCTGCTATATGTGGCAAAAACATAAAGATCCTGAGCCAAGCTAATCCAATCTGTCCTAACATTCTATAACTAGCCTCAGTATTCTGGTAAATACCTGGATTGATTTGGTTTCATCAACTGACATCATCTGCACAACATTGAGTCAAAGTCCTTCACTTGCTGTTTTAATCAGGCATACAGATGTGATATGACTATTCAGGGAGTAAACAATCTGGCCAATGGCTGAAGAGAGAGCTGGAACAGCCACGGAAATCCCGGACAAAGCCATCTTGACAAACGTGGCACCAGACCAAACCTCACTGAATGGCTGATCCAAAGCCAGTCCGAAGAGCCAAGCAGTGGAATGTCATTCAACACAAGGATGTGCCACAGGATCTCTGCTGAGCATAAACTGCGCTCAGGGGCTTGAGGAAAGCCATGGGATGAGAAATCTCTACTGCTGAAGACTACTCAATAAAAGCAAATGAAGTTAGGCTGAGGAGGTCTATAATAGCAAGAAAATGCTATCCGTAAGCATTACAGCAGCATTCATCTCAATGGCAGTAGCTCAACAGGCACATGCCAACTTGAAAGTTTGTGCGCTGGCAAATTTGATCAATTCCGGAAACATTTTTTTTTTTTCAGCAAATCACATAAGCTGTAAAAAAGTAAAAAGTAATAACATATTTTTAATCACACTCTCAATATGTATGCGAGTCTACATTATTTTCAATATATATATATATATATATATATACACATTTCAATGTCATGAATTAATTTATCTGGTTTTTGGGGAGTCGCACAACATGACATTTTACCACCTAAACTAAACTTGCCTTGTCATAAAAAGGTCAAATTATGGAATATGTTAATAGACTTATTGACCAAGACACACAAAATTGATGTAATTTGCTATTTTGTATTATTTGTTTCTGCACGTTGGTTGCACCACATGACTTTAGTCATGCCTCTTGTGCAATTTCAAATAATAATAAGCAACAGAGCAGTTTTGTTCATTTAATTTTATTCTAAAACAGTAATAAATTTAATGTCAAATCAGGTGTTATTTTCAAGAATTTCATCATTTTAATCTTTTTTCTTCATTATTATATCAGAACAGTTCACCTTAACCTTTTCGACTATGTAAAAAAAAAAAAAAAAACAGGAATTAAAAACGTTCATCATAGAAAAGGTGTATTCAAGACACTGTATGTAGGAATTACAAAAAAACACATATTTGACCCAGATGCCCTAAATCTGTCTCAAAATATTAAGGTCTAAATTATGAAATGATTAGTGCTAATTAGACTGTAAATACATTTTAAAAGTTGAAGCTGAAAGTGGTACCATCTAGATTGCAAATATCGATTTTAAGCACTGATTGTCTATGACAAGCCATTGAAATAGTTCTTCTAAATCCGTGAAACTTGGAAGCTCCGGGGCAGCAGTAGCATGAATTTACTCCTCATGATTAAAATGTTGCTGCAAATGAGCCTGACTCTCTCCTCCGTCCATTAACATCATGTCCACCCTACGCTCGCCAACTTCTCATTGCTCCATCTTACCATATTGACCCATTCCCTCAAAATGTCAGTTTGCCGGCACCTGTGCACCTACTTCTATGAAT
This sequence comes from Sinocyclocheilus rhinocerous, assembly GCF_001515625.1. Lineage (NCBI taxonomy): Eukaryota > Metazoa > Chordata > Actinopteri > Cypriniformes > Cyprinidae > Sinocyclocheilus > Sinocyclocheilus rhinocerous. The sequence goes on along the minus strand of NW_015646354.1, from coordinate 537,426 downwards.
AGCCAAGCGTTAATTAACTCTACACATCTGTGTGCATGCAGCCATCCAATTTCCATATAACTTCATTAGTGAGTTATTACACCGGGTCTGGCCTCGACTCCACGCCACTTTGAGTCAACGTGGGCCGGCGGAGATTCAGGTTCAGGTTGCAGGTTCTTGATTTGTGGGAGTGAGTTGAGATGAAGGCAATCAAGCGAGCCAAATCGTTAAAACGAAGGCAGATCATTAGATTCGAGCGAGAACACCTCTGCGTGTCGGGTGAGTTCGTGAGCTCTTGCGGGTCACTGGGTTTCGAAAAGTCTGATAATTAGTGATAATGTAACTGCTGTGCTGTAATAAAGACCAAAGTGAACCTCATTTTCTGAAACGACCCTGAAAAGTTTCTTTCGACAGTCCGACGCACAATGTCAAGGTCGAGTAAGTGCGAAAGACTGACGCTAATCCAAATTGGTTGTTTGACTGGGAAATAATTCGTCTTGTAGATTCTCTCACACTCATTATTGAGTTGGTAACTCAAAATGTGCAGGAATAATTCACGCAAATTCGCTGATCGTTATTGGTCTGTGGAGAGCAGTCATGGAGGTCATCTCCACTCAAGCTAAGGGAGCTAATGATTGAATACTACTAAAGGTTTTTTTCATGCTAGCTTTCTTTTTCATCTTTTTTTGTGGAAACAAGTTGAGTTGGAGAATACTGTAGCTTTGCAATGATACATTTTAAAGCTAAAACACACAGCAGTTCTTTAAGGGGTTCAATATAATTCATTATGCACAATCATAGTGTAATTTCAAGGTACAGATGGTGTGTCGAAAAGGGGTAATAAAACATCCCGTGGAAAGGGGGTCTGGAAATGGGATGGTTTAGATAAATTAACCATGGCGGAGTGCTAAACCAACAGCTGTTTCAATCCAAGTGTGCTTTAGAGCCAGTTGGTTGAAATTTCCACACAGGAGGCTTCATTAGCGAAACAGCTAGAGTGGTTTGTAAACCGCTATCTTGGCCATAGTCTAGCACAGGCATACATGGCATGATTACAGCAAACATTCAGCGTAATTCTGCAACTGAATGTTTTATTGTAATTTGCTAAACCAACAGCTGTTTCAATCCAAGTGTGCTTTAGAGCCAGTTGGTTGAAATTTCCACACAGGAGGCTTCATTAGCGAAACAGCTAGAGTGGTTTGTAAACCGCTATCTTGGCCGTAGTCTAGCACAGGCATACATGGCATGATTACAGCAAACATTCAGCGTAATTCTGCAACTGAATGTGTTTTATTGTAATTAGAATTGGTATATTATCAACAACTCCTGACATTCAACAAACGAGCTGATACTGAACAGCTAACATTAGCATTAGCGAAGTAAATAAACATTGACAACTTTAACAGTAACAAGATTTTTACAATTTCTGAGCAAAAAGTGATTGGTACTTACCCTAATGTCACAATGCTAGTGTTTTCCAGGTAGTTTCTTAGGGAGTTCTAAGTGGATTGGAGTGATTTTCTATGATTTAGCACCACTGTTTACAATGGAAGTATTCTTTTTTGTTGTTGTTGAAGATTTATTTTTGCCTTTACTGTGACAGGACAGATCAGAACTGAAGTGGGAAAGTGAAAGGTCAGGAAAGGTCCTCGAGTTGGGATTCGAACTCGGGACGCCCATAGCGCAACGGTATGTATGTATGTTGGCGTGCTGCCCACAAGGCTATCAGCACAGACACAATGGAAATATTCTAAGGTCAGTTTTTGGTTTTTAATATTGCAAGAAGAAATGACAAAAATAAGAAGAAACTACGGTTTGAGTATGGCATAAAATAAAGGCATCCTAATAATTTTAACGAGGTTAAATGCTGCTGCTGTACGAACTACAAAAGGTGCCTTGCTCTAGCACAGAGCCACGGAAGGGACAAACAGTGTCAAATTAAATGCTGAATAATACGATGGTTTGACATTACACTGAGAGAAGCTTTTGAAAATAGTGTGTTTCAACTGACATGTGACCTTAGAGTTTGGTGTTCCATGGTGCATTGGATGCTAACTTTGTTGTTTTATTTTAGACCTGAATCCTTCTAATTTGTTCGCACTGAACAATTAAGCCAGTACTTATGCAATAATAATCAGCTTCAATGATGGTTAATTTTTCTTGCTCAAAGGCATTCCCATGGATACCGTTTCTAATGCTGCAGCTTTGCTCCTACTTTAGTTAATTAGGGTAATTACTTAGCTAGCAAGGTAAATTAATTGTATCGAGTTAATTCAAAATGCTTTAATTGCATAACAAAAATGTGTGGGTTCTCAAGACATAAAGAGATTCTTGTAAAGATTGTAAAGCAGTAAATACAAATTATGGTAATTTACTTCCCCTAGTGGTTGGGAGCAACTTGAAATGCAGTGTTTTACAAAAGCTCCCTTTCTGCTTTTGTCTGCATTTTGTCTGCAAGATGACTAAATGTAAATGTAAATGTAAGCTCCCTTTCCAATTAATGAGGTTGTGTTGTGGACTAATATTGTTGTGTTGTGTTACGCTTAGCTGTTTTCTTAGCTTGGTCAGGTTGGAGTGTTAGCCGGTTTTAAAGAGGCTTTAGGCACATTCTAGACCAGCTGAAGACCAGTTTGGCAGGGCAAGAAGATTAGCTTAAACCAACTAAGGCCAGCAAATCAGCTCATGCTGGTTTAGCAGGGAGGGATGTGCAAAACTACAAATTTTCAAAATAAACTTTTCGTGGCTCAAGTTTCTAAATGTATTCTGCTAAAAAATGTACAGCTAACTGTCAACATGCTGAAACCCTTTCTGAGAAGTTGTATCTCTTCATTCATCGCCTGTGAAGCAGTCGCCAAAATATTAAAGATAAAAACAACTAGAACCACAAACAACTAAGAACAGCTAAAATCTCACAAGTCAACCTTATTAAGGCCTTATAGACATATGATTAGTGCCCTATATTCTGTATGTGTTTTGTATGCAGCTCATGGTATTTCTATAGCAATAAAGGATGTTTATGACAACTTTAACAGTAACAAGATTTTTACAATTTCTGAGCAAAAAGTGATTGGTACTTACCCTAATGTCACAATGCTAGTGTTTTCCAGGTAGTTTCTTAGGGAGTTCTAAGTGGATTGGAGTGATTTTCTATGATTTAGCACCACTGTTTACAATGGAAGTATTCTTTTTTGTTGTTGTTGAAGATTTATTTTTGCCTTTACTGTGACAGGACAGATCAGAACTGAAGTGGGAAAGTGAAAGGTCAGGAAAGGTCCTCGAGTTGGGATTCGAACTCGGGACGCCCATAGCGCAACGGTATGTATGTATGTTGGCGTGCTGCCCACAAGGCTATCAGCACAGACACAATGGAAATATTCTAAGGTCAGTTTTTGGTTTTTAATATTGCAAGAAGAAATGACAAAAATAAGAAGAAACTACGGTTTGAGTATGGCATAAAATAAAGGCATCCTAATAATTTTAACGAGGTTAAATGCTGCTGCTGTACGAACTACAAAAGGTGCCTTGCTCTAGCACAGAGCCACGGAAGGGACAAACAGTGTCAAATTAAATGCTGAATAATACGATGGTTTGACATTACACTGAGAGAAGCTTTTGAAAATAGTGTGTTTCAACTGACATGTGACCTTAGAGTTTGGTGTTCCATGGTGCATTGGATGCTAACTTTGTTGTTTTATTTTAGACCTGAATCCTTCTAATTTGTTCGCACTGAACAATTAAGCCAGTACTTATGCAATAATAATCAGCTTCAATGATGGTTAATTTTTCTTGGGATGTTTATGACAAATATTAGCAGTGTAGCATTATTAAACATACAAAGAGTGCATGTGACTGCTTATTAATCAAAATCAACTATAGATCACAACTGGAAGTTTTTACAAGCACTCGATGATGGTTTAAAGTGGGTAAGCAAATACATTAATAATTACACACACTTTCAAGTGTAGCTTGATGCTATTTGTACTTCTAATTATTAATTATATGTAGCCTATTCTTGTAAGCATTATAGATAGTTTGTGTTTCTGGTGTAGAACCAAACTTTGTTTATTTTAATTTAATGCTGTATATTGAGCAGCAGACGATGTTAAATCCATTTACGAGATACATATCTGAGGAAAAATGCATAGTTGGTCGGCGCCACCTAGCGTGCAGGCGTGAATTAGCAGAAGGCGAACATTCGTTTTGCATTCGGTGTGAAAGCACCGTTCATTGGCAATTCGCCTCACTTTTTCGCATCGCGCTCAGTGTGGAAAGGCCTTTAATCAACAGTAGTAGACTGCTGGTAAGTACTAAACTTTGCTAATGATATTGTGTTGTGCCTCCCATAGCTTGTTTTGCTGTTAGTAATGCTTTGACAATCCTGTCATGGAAAAATAAAGATAATCAAATGTGGCCAAAATTATTAGAACACTAGTATTTTCACCAGCTAAAAAATGGTTTTAAGTCAGCTATTTCTATCTTTTGCTGTAGTGTGTCAGTAGTAAATATCAGTTTACATTTCCAAACATTCATTTTGCTATTAATTGTAATAATCCAGTGAGATTTTTGTCTGACAACAGCCAGTCTGTCTGGAATGACACGAAGAAACAGAACAAACTGAGACAGACTAAATCCAGACTTAAAACCATTTTTTAGCTGCTGAAAATACTAGTGTTCTAATAATTTTGGCCACCACTGTATATGTGTGTGTGTGTGTGTGTGTGTGTAAATATTTCTTAAATATATACATGTATGTGTGTGTACACAGTAAAAGTATCATCTAAAAGTATCTTTATTTGTACGTTTTCTGAGAGGAGTACCTTTTCTCCGCTCGCTTCTCATGCTGCCTCTCATCCGAAGTGCATGCATAAAGACGACAGACACCAACAGCGCTCTATCCCGATACACATATACAGAGATTTACAGTAGGTTAAATATATTTAAGTATTCACGCAAACATAATCTGTTATATCTTAAGTGAACGTTTGGGGAACTTTTGGGGAAAAACATCACATGTGTAACATTATATTAGATCCGTGCATTACGAAAAGAGGGAATCACTCGCTGCATGATTGAACTGCTTTTGTAGTTTTAATAATCAATTTATTTTTAATGAACACACTTAAGTGATTTTTACATTTTACTACTCATTTTTCTTACTTGAATGCTTATGTTTAGATGTGAAATAAAAGTAGGTAATACACTTGTTTCTTTCATATATTTGTTTATTTTTTGCATTGGTTCTTATTTATAACAACAAAGATAATTAATCATTAATCTAGTAATGATTATTAAGAAAAGAAGTAGGGGAAAATATGTAATGTTGCTAGGTGATTTTGCTTTCGTACCTTCAGAAAACTTTAAATCAGTTTTTCTCTAAATTTACTTTGCTGACTCCATCGACTTCAAACAGGAGTAACTCAGTAATTTTTTCGCCCCATTCCAACAAATCACACATCATTTTGAAGGTCTAGTAATAGAGAACGCAAAAATAAAAATAACTAATTTTTGAAAATTTGCTCATTGTGACTCATTTTGCCAGCACTTGTCACATATATTATGTAAACACAAACTTTTGGATGCGATTAATCGTGATTAATCGATTTGCCAGCCCTATTTTCAATATAAATAGAAACAGTATACACATACTATAATGTCCCTTTTTTTTTTTAATGATGCAAACATTAGCATTAGCAATCCAAATAAATATTGACAACACAACAACATTTACAGTAACATAATTTTTACATTTTCTGAAGAATATCTCTAAACTTCTAAACTTCTAAAATATATCTAAACTTACTAATCAACTTTATTAATCAACTAGTAAGTTACTTGATTAGTAGTAAGTTTCATTTCTGTTAAAGTTGTTGTGCTGTTAACCTGTGTTAGGTTTGCTAATAGCATTATGTTGCAACTCACATTGCATGTTCTGATGACTGTAAAATTTTGACATAGAAAAATAAAGATAATTGTTTATTTATTGCAATGAGAATTGCTAAAGAAAATGGAGAAAAAACTCAATGTCAGAGGAGCACAGAAGTTTGATCAAGACCTTGCAGAACAGAACATGAGAAACTATTTCATCCACCAAAGTAGTGAAGATGGACATGCCGTCATGTCAAATAAAACGTCGCTAGCTTCACAATGAAGGAATATCTAGTTTCGCTGCAACTAAAAGCAAAAAGTGGAGTGATACATGATGAAACAATCAGCAACCACGTTCAGCAACTGAGCACTGTAGGACCCATAGTACCATGATGCTGTGCTGCCATTTCTTCCTCTTTCTCCCTTCATGATGGAATCCCAGAGCTCCATAACTTACTTTCAAGACCAAGAGCCCTTTACGTACCATGAGATCAGAAAGGGAGTGACAGACTGACAGCCATGAATCAAAGTTGCATTTGGTCATTTGATCTGAGCTCATTCCTCTGACTCTGATTCTTCCGATTTTGGAAAGTTGTGTGGTCCTGGAAAAGCACAAAGGGGAAACATTTGGGCTGAGTTAAGCCAAAGCGCATCTATTCCCCAGTCGTGGTGCTGATGGTGCGAGCCATGTTGGTGCCCTGGGCCTTAACCGCATCTCTGTTCCTCATTAACACAACATGTGCTGAGTGTGAATGTTCTTTGCAGTGAGCAGAAGCCATAGCGGTGTGAACACAGCTGTTAGCATTGCACAGCAGTGACAAAGACAAAGATAACTGGAGGAGAAGTGCAGGGGGGTGGTGGTGGTATATTGTACCTCTGAGCTAAAAGCCTTGTGCTACAAGAGACAAAAGCAGTTTGATGAGTCATTTGAAACACATTAACCTTAACTGTTTGTCTTTAATGTCGATACCGTAATATTTAAATTATGGCCAAACTGCACACAGTCTGTTATTTTCATATATATATATATATATATATATATATATAT
>NW_015646354.1:525275-530072 GCF_001515625.1 Sinocyclocheilus rhinocerous | reverse complement strand
ATATATATATATATTTAGTGTGTGTTCACACTTGTCATGTTTGGTTCGATTAAAACGAACCCTGGTGCGACTGCTCTGTTAGTGCGGTTCGTTTGAGTAAGTGTGAACGCTGCCACTGAACCCTGGTGCGCACCAAACAAGCGGACCGAGACAGCTAAAAAGATGGGTCTCGGTCCGCTTCCAAATGAACTCTGGTGCGGTTCGAATGAAATATGAATGCAAAACGGACCAAATACTTCTAAACGAACCAAAAGCAGGAAGTAATGTCAAGATGCGACGCTATGCGACATGATTTGACGACACGGAATGAGCGGTGTAACCAGAACAAAATGAGCAGAGGGCAAACGTGGAGCAACGATGAGGTAAAGTGCCTTTTATGAGCTCCTTGGTCCAGCAGACGACATTAAGTGTGTTCAACTTAAAGCGGCACTGAGCAGACCGATCTGTTAATGGGTGCTTTGATATAATACACCGGCATCGCCACTTTAAGTCTAACGCACCTTTTGTTTGGGGTGTTCGGTGAGTTCCGTCACAATATATATGTCATTCAAGCTGACCAATCAGGTTGTGAATGTATCACTATGCCTTTAGGTTCGCTGTCAAAAATGCCAATGTGAACGCTAAGCGGACCAGGACCAAATGTATAATTTTCCTTTTTGGTCCGGACCAAATGAACCGAACTACAAGTGTGAACACACCCTTAATGTAAGCAGTCCAGGCACTCAGTTTCCAATCTTATGTGTAAAGGGTTTATTATTTAAGGCAATTAACAGAAGAATGGCCTCTCTTAATAATACTATAGCTGTCAATCAAATGGGTCTCTGGTGAACCGCAGTAGCAAAAAGAAAGTTGTCTCTGAGAGTTTGAGTGTATTCGTCCTTCTGCAAAGTGTACTTAGACTCTTTTTTCCTGAAGATCAGATACCGAAGGATAACGTCCTGAATCCATAAAACCATACCAATGGGACAAACACAAGGCAAGATTAAGTGCTACCTGCCCAAACAGTTTGTCTCAAGGTCATGCAAATGCACACGAGGCCCCCGCATCTGATTTGCTTCTGTGTGCTGTGTGTCGCCCTTCATTTGTACAGCCAGCAGCCAGAAGGCTGTTATGCTTCTCCTGTTTAACTCGCTGCTCAGGGATCAGCATGGCTGTGTGACATTTGTTGGCATGTTTCAGGAGTACGGAGGGATTCCAATTCACCTCCTTGTCAGGATAATCTACAGATTCCGGTCCAAGACAGCAGAATGCTGCCTACTCATCTTTTTCCTCTTGATTTAAATCGTACTACGCCATGGAAAACTAATGCAGCTGGAAATGACAGGAAGTTCAGTTCAGAAATCAGCTGAGACAAGAGCATTAACTGTGAGAGTATAAAGTACACACTCTGAACAATGTAAGAGACAAAGAGATCTTGTCTCCAGGTTTCCTCAAATAGGAAAGGCTTCAAGAAAGTCATTAAATATATAATAAATCAAAACAGCAGTTCTTTACCGAGAGCTGCTGTCAAAACAAGGTCCATCGTGTAAGTGATGTTATCTCTACCAGAGCAGGCACTTTAAGGTGTTGTTTGTAGGGTTAACAGGGCTATGGGTAGTCAATAACAGCATGCTGTATTTGATTTCTGCCTTGCTTTTACCAAGGGTAAATTGCACTCACATTGACTTTATTTGAGACAGAAAGCAGTACCCTAATACACACTTGCATCCACATAGGCAGGTTTCAAGTTAATCTCAGCGGTGCTCATCTCCTTTACCGTGAATCCCAAGATCCTAACAAGGGTGCATTATCAATACCTCGGAAACGACGATCGATCTGAAAAAACCATGCCTGGATCAGCTCGATGTAACTACAGCAAGAGGAGAGATGTGATGACTATCTCTCATTCACAGATATTTTTAACCTCCTTCCACTACGACCAGCCCAGTTCTTGCAGGATACCCAGTCTTGCCCCTCCAAGGACACAGTCTTGCTTCCTTCAGTCAAGCTCAAAGCTAAAACAGCCTCTTTCAGAAAAAGCCCCTCTCCTAATCACCGAGCTGACATGCAATGATAACTCAGTCATGCTGTCAATCTAAGCACTGATGGCAGCTGAGTTATGACCGAACCGAGGCACTAGTCGGTGCTAAAGGACATATCCTTTTATGACCTTGTCCATAATGGAGTCTAATGGTTTATGATGTGTAGTGCTGGAGAGAAAGGTCATCTGAGGTTTCATTCCAAATGGCCGCCTTTCCCGGGAGCGCATGGAGAATAATGGGAATGATTTATCATTCTGAGACTTTTTATCACGGTTAAACAGAGGCACCGCAGGTCAAATCCAGGGAATCCTCTATGTGGGTAACGCTGAATGGGGTGGACCACAACAGATCTACTGCCCTTGGCTAAATTTGGCTTGAGGTCAGCACCATCATATTTGGATGATTTCAAGCATGATTGAGATAACTGTATTGAATATAAGGTGAAGAAATTAATGATAGTAGGGGTCAAAAGGTTTTGAACAGACCCGGACAGGTAAAGGCAACATCTCATTTCAAATCAAATTACCTAATATAAGAAAATAATTGCAATACTTCTGCCCTCTAGGTTTACAGCTTCTCTGCAATATCAGGAATAAACAGCGATCCAAAAAGAGAGGAAAGAACACTACTTGTACAAGAATAAATGGTCCACTGAATGAAGTGGATGAAGTTCACATTCCTTTCTATAGATCTTGATAGCCTCAGCTGGCCAGCAGGTCAGTGACGAGGTTAAGCCTTCTAGAGACTGAACCAATCAATATAAGTTGGCCAGACCATTATGACCAGACCTATAGCCAAGTGACAACTCATAGGTTATTTCTTTTTTAACAAAGTAACTCCAATTGAAAAGTCTCCCATTATTTGTTGAAAAGCTTGAGGTAAAGAGTAAATTCAGTCTAGGTCTGAGTTCTTCTGGCAGTTCCAGACCAAATACTTGGTCAATAAAGCTTCAGTGATCTGTATTGGTGTTGCTACATGCTTCCTTCTGGCTCAACTTGACTGCCAATTGTTTTCCTGTCTGGAAAGAGCTTGGCACAAGTGCCTATTGACACATTTAAAATGGAGGACAGTTTTGGCCATGAGCCCTTACGGACTATCAGGATTCCTGAAGCACTGGAACTTGAGCATGATTGAGCAATTAGGGCTTTCAATCTGCAGGGAGCAGTCACCACTCATTAGCTCTCACCAGCAGAATCCACATTTCACACCCACCACCAACCTGAGGGTGGTCAGTCGGAATAATGTTAAGCAAAACACTGCAACATGCTTATTAGCACAAGCTGCCAAACGCCAAGATGGTGGCGTTTTGCCATAAAGACGAACCATTTGCTATAAATGAGGCCATGATAAAGATGGAACGGCATGAATTTTAATCCAGCGTGGACAAAGATAACCTTGCTTGTGGGTGGCAGGTTTTTAATTCTTTGTTCTTGTCTTCTGTCCTGCAGCAAAGACCACTATTATTTAGATTACTTGTACCTCTGCAAAACCGAAAAATGTAAAAAGCAATGAAAATTTTCAAAGCAAGAGACATGTCAAATGGTACACAGTGATAACAACCCATTTGGGCTATATATTTATCCTTCATAGCCTTGTTTTCATTAGTGTCAAATTGCATATGGCATCTTCTATCATCTGAGCAAGAATAGATCTCATTATTAAGAATATTTAAAACTGTAAGCTGTAAAGGCCAGGGCTGAATCAAGGTTTGGTGAAATACACCTAAAGAATTGTACCCTGTTCACACTGATAAGTGACTTGAAGCATCAAAGAGATGGAAAGTCATTCATTTTAAATGAGAGTTGGCGATTTTCAGTGACATAAGCAGCAGTGACTATTGCCTAACCAATATAAGCACGTCCTGCTTCTTGACAAGGTTCACTGTACTATATGAATTGTCTCTGGCCACATATGCAGAAATATAATAAAAGATGATATATGGAAAACCATGTCAGAAATTGCTGGAGTAGTCGCAGGACATACAGAGACCTGGCAACCTCAGAATGTGGTTTAAGAGATAAAAATATTGATTATTCTGTAAAATTACTTAAACCTCCAGCTACATCATTCTAAGTAATAAGTTGTGGACTTTCCAATCTCTTGACATGAAAGAACACAGCGACACAGGTTTCATTTTGAAAAAAAGAGGGTTGAGGCAACAGACAATTGCACACTAAGACCACAAAGAGATACACAGAGAAAGTGGAAAGTTTATGGCAGTGCCATTTTACTGTGTTGGAGTGACCAGCTGCAAAGTAATCTGAACTTCAAAAATACCCACAGTAATTCAGCAATTTCAGACGTTCAGAAAATGCATTGGTCTCTGACATTTCAAGCGGTGCAAAATCTTTTGGAACAAAAATCCATTCCCAATTTAGTGCAGCAAGGAGCGATCCATACTCGCTAGAATTCATGTCAAGGACAGAGGGAAATCTACAGAGAACGGGGAACAAAATTAGAGCGGAATGTCAGATGACCTTCCATTGATTAGGTCACATCATGGACTTCCATAGACTTCCATGGACTGGAAAAAAAAATCTGTAATAGGAAAGATATTGAAATACCCCCAAAGTAACTAAGAACAACTAATAAAATAATTAAACATACATACTCACATAATTAAAATGACATGGTAATGACATGCTATACTCCATGTTAAATTATAATTAAAAATAAAATAAATAAAGTTTACAACTCACTTATAATAATTAGTATTATTTTATTATTCCATCTTATTATTGTGCATTATAATATATATGTTTATATAAATAAATAA
>NW_015646354.1:511624-525213 GCF_001515625.1 Sinocyclocheilus rhinocerous | reverse complement strand
TAATGTTATTTTACAATTATTCATTTGTGCAAAGCTCAAAAGTTGCACATAAAAGTGAATTTTTTGCCTCATCTCATAAAAACAAAAAAATAGCAGAAGGAAGGTGGGGGTGAAGGTAGACAAGATGAACGTACAAATAAGATCCGTGAAGAAGTCGTGGAACACTTGAGGGTGCTTAAGGTCTTTATGAGGAGGAAACGCAGCGGGGAGGGAGGCAGGCAGGGAATCCTCAGCAGGAAGACACTTCTGTGGCTCTGGGAGAAATGAAGGGAGCATCTATAATCATTTGGCGGTGTGGAACGAAATGAAGGCGGAGGGGGGGGGCTTGCACTGTCACCCCAGTGTCAGGATAACCTGATTAGAGCCAGTCGTGATTCATCTATCGCTCCCACTCTTTCATCTGAGCTGTTTGGAAAACTTCTCCTTTTTCGCGTTCCCTCCATCAAGCTATAGCTTTCTGCTTCTCAATTACTTATTTTTCCTACTCCGTTTGATGCTTTTTGCATTTTCTCGCTCTCCCAAGGAACGTTTTCCACACGTCTCATCTTTTTGTCACATAAGGAATTAATGACTCAGACTCACATAATCGTGCACATTCAAAAGCATAAAAATCTACATACTCCCCCCAAAAAATACAGTACACACTTTGTGCATGTATACATGCTTCTGGTTGTGCTGGGCTGATTTTTTTAACAATATTTAATCTATACTTTATATCCATGGATGTGCATTTTTCCACTTATTTTAGAACTAGGAAAAAAAAAATTATTTCTGAAATGAATATGGACTGTTTAATGTGTTGAAAATAAATAACATAATTAATATAACTTCCTTTTTTTCCATTTCCTGAGGCTATACTATTGGTTTCTCCCCAATTCCTGTAATTATGATATTCACCATTATTATGCAACCCTTGTCTTGCCAATCTCTCCCACCCTTCAGGTCTAAATTGCCAATATAGCCTTAACTAAATATACTGTATGATTCTTGGAAAATGATGCCATAAAATAAACATGATTTAAATATACTTTATTTTTCATTATTCTACAACAATCTGTGGATTCAATGTGAAGACATTTATGATTACAAGTTTGCTTGTTTTTTTAGGTGCAATTAATTGTGATTAATCACAGAAAACTGTACTAACATTTTTTAATTGATTCACAACCTTAACTTATTTATATGCATTAATTTATTTATGTGCATAATGTATTTATGTACATTCTCAGAGGTGCTTTTTTGAAGTGCAGCATTGTACAAGAGTAAAGCGACAAGATTTGGACAAAATACAACTGCAATTCCAAATCTGCAAAATTGTGATTCATGACATATGTGCCACAATTTGGCCTCAACGCATTTGTTAAGTAATGTGCCATTTTACTATTTGTTCATGTAAATGTTCAGGATAAAGAGTAAACTAATGACAGTATACACATAATTACATGTATATGGGATTATTATTCTATGAAAGTCACAATATGTCTTCAAAATTGCGTAGTCCAGTTTACTCTTTCTAGATAAGTGCACGATTGGTCTCAGAAAATCCAGTATTCATTGACTGCACTTTAAGGTCTGTGGCAAACAAAGTCAAAGTTAAAATTGTTTGACCTGTATGTTGCATTCCAGTGCTTGACTTTCACACACCACTGGAATGGGGGTACCAACGTAGCTTGACACTTGGATGTAGTTCAGTGCACTGGGGAACATTGACACGGATCATGTGAAACAGCCATGATTCCCTACATTGGCTATTCTTGTTTTAATTCATTCTTTTTGGCAATGTAGGCTGACGTTGGGTTCTCTCTCCATCTATCTGCAGGAGTTATGGGGCTCAAGGTCATGCTTTACCCACCCCCACCCCTCACCCTGCTCCTGCCTCAATTATTTGCTTCAGGGGGGAATTACTCCAGCCTCGACAGACCTCTCCATCCCATTTCCCTGTTTCTCTCTCTTGCAGTTCACATCACTCTCTTCACATATACTACTCCCAACTAATTTTCCATTTTTGTGCATGCATTCCTATTTTAAAATCAACGTAACTGTGTTCTTCTCCACATTCAAAGCATCAAGGTAATCTCTAAATACTTGATTTCTCTACCAACAGTTTACACCAGGGGTAGCCAACCCTGTTCCTGGATGGCTACCACCCTGCAGAGTTTAGCTCTAACCCTAATCAAATGCACCCGAACCAGCCAATCACGGTGTTTAGGATCACTTGATCACCTACAGGTACTGTAGGTTTGTTGGAGTGGGGTTGGAACTAAAGTCTTCAGGAAAAAATCTTCAGGTCTTGAGGACCCAGACCTTAAGATGGTGGCAGAAGTTCTGGACTCCATTGCAGCTTTAAGCGGGGATTTATACTTTCGCCTAGCTCTGCTAACCACTATGTATTGTTTTCCCTCAAAGCGTCAAAAAGCACCTGTTGGAGTTTGAAGTTCACATCAAACTGCTTCTGTTTCACACAAATGCCGGCACAGACGTGTCTGTTCGGCTAGAATCGCATCTTCGGAAATGGAACTGCGCGGAAAGTTACAAAAAATGCTGTGCACACCGCCACGCGAAATGAGTTCGCGCGCACTCAAAGCGAACTTCTGACAACACCGCGATTACGCCATATTTGCCGCGCGCACCCAAGCAAACTTGTGGACGCGTCGAGTATAAATCAGCCTTTAATTAGCCAAAGACGGCCCAACAGGCCATCTGACAGACAACCACAGTTAGTTTAAAGCAACCAACTACAGTTAGTTTTGTTCAGCATTATGGTGTGAAAGGTAAGGGTGTTAGAGGAATGAAAATGTAAAGCTGATATCCCTACAGTAACAGATTGGCATGCAACCAATAAATCATTTATTCAAGAATAATGTTGCAGAATCTATGCTGTGAACTTCACATACTTTTAAAACTCAATTTTTCAGTTGATTGTGATAAGTGAACATTGTCCCAGTTGTAAACACAATGGCTTTCTTCTTCCATGAGGGGGTTTGTCGTCACAAGGGCTTTGTTTCCAAGCGGTCTATTGAAGAATGCAACACACACATCTCCCAGAAATGGGAAGGGTCAGTTTGTGTGCCCTATGTATCAGACATTCAATCAGTGAGCGTGACATCTCTGGCCGAGACCAGCAGCGAGGTAGCCCTCCAGGATCGTGTTGCTACCCCTGGTTTACGGCAATGATTCCCAGCTGGTTTTGCTTCAGGTTCCAGCAAACCCACTACAAATCCAAAGATTTCAACAAGTTTTTCAAAAAGTTAGGCTTCGATGTCGCCGTAGGCCAGGGGTGCCCAGTCCAGTTCCTGGAGATCTACCTACCTTCAGAGTTCAGTTCCAACCCTGCTCCAACACCTAACTGTAATTATCTAGTGCTCCTGAAAATCTTAAGTAGGTTCATTTGTGTTTGTTCAGGGTTGGAGCTCCAGAATCAGGGTTGGCCACCCTTGACATAGCCAGTGGTTCCCAACTACGTTCCTGCACGTCTCCTTTGTCTGACACACCCATTTGAGGTCTTGGAATCTCTACCAATGAGTTGATGACCTGAATCAGGTGTGTTTGATTAAGGAGACATGCAAATTGTGCATTCTCCATGAACGTGGTTTTCCAGCCAATGACGAAGGCCAGCGGTTTTCAATTTCAGTCATCGCGTACCACAGCTCTGCATATTTTACATGTCTCTCTTATATAACACACATGATTCAGATAACCAGCTCGTTAGAAGAGAGCTCCATGCATGACCTGTGTTCCGATTGACATGGTCCCTACATAATGTTCATTGCTCCCTACTCCCGGAGCACGGGCAATCCATTCAAGTTCACTTAAATTCGGAACATTGTAATGTGGTGTTTGGGTTTTGTCTTGTTCATGTAAGGGTCAAACTGGCGAGTTTGTGATCGTGGAGCCCACGCATAGCGGCCGCCGTGAGGCATCCTAAATAACAGAGATTCCTAATGAACGAGAAAATACAAAGTAAAGAGTTAACTAGAATAATCAAATGTCAGAATAATTAGAGACCGACAAACAACCAATTTGCCTTTCAACCTAAATTCGAGGTAATACTAAAATGGGGTCAGATTAGATAATAAAATGGAGTCAGATTTCAGTTAAACCTAAATTGAATAACTCCGAGCCCGAACCGACCGAACACGCAAGTGACCTTCATCCACCACTGGATACCTTCCTTGGGCCAAGTGTGTGGACCTTACAGGTTCTTCACTACGCTTGCCTTCAGTGGATTGATTCGTTACAAACATTCATTCACGGACTTGCTCTACGCCACTGCCTGCAGCGTCTTCACACACAGAGGAAACTTACTAGAGAATTCTAAAGTGTGACATAATATACCTCTGTAAATAAGTACAATTTAAATTCATGTCTCGCACACTTTAATGTCCTTTGAATGGAACATATACGGTCCCTTTGAACTGGAATAATGGCGGAATATCCTGTGATGTCCACTTCGCAGGGCACTTACGGTTGAATAGAATAAACGTCTGAAGTGATATGTGAGGACTGGAATTAAGAACCACTGATGTAGGCAATGGGAATAGTGACAGGTCCACTTGTGCTTTTGGAAATCCAGTTTGTGGTATTGCATCATCTGGCATTTTCCATACCCTCCAAATAATTTTACCCATTCATATCCAACAAATGCTCCATCAAAGGTTTCTCAATTGGTAAGTGGCGTAACTTCTCAGCCTAAAGTAACGCACATGAAAACAGATGTCTTCCAATATTTCATTGAGGGCATCCTGGCCAGAACAATAAAATAAACCAACAGCCTTTGCAAGAAGCCACCTGAATTGGTACCTCTGTACAGAGATCAGAGTGGATATTGAGCGCTAGTCATTGGACGCATCAATTCAATACCAGCAGAAGCCAAGGGGAGACTGTGCAGATTGTGGGATGATTTATGCCTCGCAAAGGGCGTCTAATACCCCGTTCAGAGCATGATAGGCTCTACTAGGGCAGAAGCAATGCTGGAATCTATAGCTATTTGATTCACGAGTGCACAGCACAGATCTGCAAACCCAATGGGAAAAACTGTCTCAGCTTTTTTCTGCTGGGATAATTCATTTCGGAACAGAGTGTATGACTGCTCGAGGAGCGAATCAAGTATTCAACATGCCACATCAGTAGCTGAGAGGTCTACAGTTCTACATCATAATGGAGATCAGTGGGCTGAAAGTTCTGTGTTGCAAACCGCATAAGAAGAAGAGCTCCATCCCATTTTGATTCAATCACTTGGATTATAACCAGGTGTCGACAAAGGTACATTCGCACTGACAGCGATTAAATTGCTTGGAACTCTCTGCTCTGTTTGTTGCAATATACTGTAGTGTCGCTACTCCTACTACAACCTGCTGAATTGGGAGATGAATCACAAGAGCTACACCAATGGTTTTTGAGGCCAAGGACCCCAAAATATGATGACTGCCTTGTGAGGGACTCTCTTTCTAAAATAAAATGGCATTATTCAATGTCCTGTATGAAAACCATCTATACAGCACGAGAGGTTCTGGAACGTTCGCTTTAATGCGTCCAACATAGCCAGTGTTACGGAAAATCAAAAATAGTGCTTTGACTCACATACGATATCCTACACTCTATATAACTGCATTTCTCCTTCCATTCCTCTTGGTCTCTTTATCTGTATCCATCTATTCCCTGTTTCGCTCTCTCCCTCTATCGTTCTGTTGGTTGTGTCTCTTTGATGCTGTGTCAGTAGAGGAGAGTGAGAGAGCGAGATACCGTGGATAATAAGCTTTAATCAGGCCCAGAGCTCACAGGAAGCACAATCATCAGAGCCCTGATGTTCAGACTAGCCACTCGCTGTGCTCAACACACACACACACACACACACATACAGAGTATGTTCACAATGCAGTATTACCTGCTATATTTGACAGTGCTAGTATATTTAGTACAGCATATTTAAATACTGCAGTGCAAAAGTATGTAGTATACAGTGTGTACTGTGCAGTACACTAGCATTCAATTCTAAAAAAAAAAAAACTCTACCTCAAACTCCCAGATCAAATACACTCCAGTGTGTGTGTTTGCATTTCTTATCCCTCTAAACCCCGATACGCTAATGCTAATCTATTTACTTGGCCGACTTTGAAACTTGCCTGAAATCTAGATTAAACCTCTAGTTTTTAGAGACGCACTGAACCGCTCACATGAAGAAAAGCATACATACATATATTTATATACGTGTACTCACACACACACACACACACACACACACACACTCACACAGGGACTTATCTGCTTTCTGCAGACTACGGTATGTGTATGTGTAGCTATGAGTCAATGTAAACTCTATAATCTCGGGAGTTACAAATGTTAAATATTCCCTTAGGCCTCGACAAGGCGCCACATCCCACTCGCATTCACACACGTACACTATACACTCATGTTCAATCACAGAGACCATCAGTTACACACCCGCTATCAAACACAAGCTCTGTTCCAAAGCCTTGTGAGCCGCATTGCTATATAGTGTTTACTCAGTCAGCTACCTTCTGAGGTACGCTAAAATATAGAAGCAAGTGATTTGAAATGCACAATGTTGGCAGCAAATAGCACTCCTCAAGTGAAGCGCACGAGCAAGGCGACTCACAATTGATAGCATGTTGCTAAGCTAACAATGTGATACTCTGATAAGCTTAACAATGCACATAGCTGACACATTTATTAGGAAAAGAGTACATTTTAATTAAATATAATCACTTTTTTATTGATTCCGCCATACACCATCTTGGGTGTTTTTATTATTATTATTATTAAGCTGCCTTAAAGTCAATTCTGTCACAGTTCAGACAAACGTAACAACACAAAAAGTCAGTGTATTCTTTCGTTATGGTCACTAACTAACTAACTAACTAACTAACTAAATAAATGGACAGTTCACACACACACACAAAGAAAAAAAAAAGAGAATCTCTTTTTTTATATTCATGTTGTTCTAAAACTGTGATTTTGTCTTCTATGAATTACATAAAGAGAAGTCCAAAACAAAGCAGAATGTCCAAGTTGCTCTTTTCCATACAATGAAAGTGGGTTAGGACTGAAGAACTCATGATATTATTGTTAACTAAAACTATTAAAAATTGTTTTTGGTAATTTAAATAAAATAAAATTAATAAATATATATATAAATAAATTTTACATGAAAAACACAAAACTCAAACAACAATTAACAATGTTGTTGTCTTGGCAACTAACTGAGATAAATAAGTGTAAATTGAAGTACTAAAATAACTAAAACTGAAATAATAATAATTATAATAATGACAAAATCAAACAAAATTACTAAAACAAAAATGTAAATGAAAACTGAAAATATAAACATAAATTCTAATTCTAAATATAAATAAATTATATAATGGTATATAAATATTAAGGTACTAAAATAACCAAAATAATTTTTTTTTTTTTAAATTAAAGATAATAATAAAAATGACAAAAGCTAACAAAATTACTAAAACTTTAGTCATTTAAAATTTAAAAATTAAAATGAAAACAGAATCTATAAAAATCTAATTCAAAATATTTATAAATATTACAATGATATAAAAATGTTACTAAAATAACATAAGATAACAAAGGTATCATAAGATTGGTCTATATTACATATTTCCAGTCTTCTTATGCTATATGATAGCTTTGTGTGATAAACAGACCGAAATGAAACGAGTTATTCGAATTTCATGTTTGGCTGAACTGTTTCTTTAAACCCAAACTGAAATCCTTATCTACCACTCATAGCTTCCATAACATCATCTTTTTTTTTTTATCTAATCCTCTTTCTTATAATCCTTCAACATGGCTGCTGTGAGTCTGGCCATGTGTGCTTGTGTGGACTTCATGCGGTTACGTCCTCGAGGTGTGGACACTCCAGAGAATGACTGTGAGAATCTCATTCTCAGCGGTACACGGCGTCTGGACCGAGGTGCCACGACGGAAACAGAGAATGCAACATTTGCATTTAAAAAGGTGACATTTGCAATGCTGGTCTGGAGGCGCAGGCATGAGAGGAGAGACAGGTGCTGGGATAGCCCATATTCATCTCGGTGACAGGAGGACGACAATGAGAATGTCAAAGCCAAGAGTTAGACAGCACACCAAATCACACACACACGCTCCGAAACGAAGGCCGCTGTCCAAAATAACCCTGACAATCCACCCCCTCATCTCTCAAACCCATGTGCAGATAAATTGGTGGCTGTTCGAATAGACTTTTACCTCATACCGAAGTAATTACGTGAAAACAAGGGCTGGAAATTGTAATATCTGTTGTAGTCGCATTAAACTTCAAGTTCAGGCGAAGTGGTACATGCATTATTTATGTGAAATGTGGAATAAATGATAATGTAAACACAGACTGTTTAGACCTGAGGAGCATATGATTAGTGTGAGTTGAATTGTCTTCATTGTTTGTGAAGTGCAGGCGGGTCGTTCGGAGTTCATGTTGGTGCTGATGAGAATCAGATCTGGGGTTTGTTCGCTCTGTGAAGGGTTCTGATTGGCTGCCGTGATCAGAGAGCTGTGCTTGAACAATGAACTGCTAGATGCAGAGTGGGAAATGTGCGTTAAAGAATTTCAATGTTTTCTGAACAAGGCAAAATGGTATAATGTCATGAATTTTTGGCCATGTACCATGTTAACAGCATGTTTCTTAAAGGGGTCATATGATGCGATTTCAATTTTTCCTTTCTCTTTGGAGTGTTACAAGCTCTTGGTGCATAAAGATGATCTGTAAAGTTGCAAAGACTAAAGTCTCAAATCCAAAGAGTAGCTGGCCAATCAGAGCACACCTCGTTTTTCAGACCGATGAGTTTTGTAAAAATCGACGCGTTTCAGAAAGGCGGGGCATAGAGGAGAAACAATAATGTACAGTATGTGGAAAATAATGTGTTTTTTGAAGATTAAACCGCATAAACACATTTCATTACACCAAATACACAAAATAATGTTCTTTTTAGCAACATCATATGACCCCTTTAAAACCTGTCAAAAATTTTGACTGATTTAAAATTTAAGCTTCTGCCAAAATGGATGAAAATAGTTTTATTTGATAAATATATTTGCATTTATTGGGTCAAAATATAATAAAAACAGTAATATTTTTAAAATATTATTACAATTTCAAATAACTATTTTCTATTTGAATATATTGTAAAATGTGATTTATTCCTGTGATCAAAGCTGAATTTTCAGCATCATTAGTCTTCAGTGTCACATGATCCTTCAGAAATCATTCTAATATGCTGATTTGCTGCTCATATTTATGTTTTATTCTTTTTTTTACTCTTTAATGAACAGGAAGTCCAAAAGATTTTCAAAAGAAACAGAAATCATTTGTAACATTATAAATGTCTCTCTCTCTCTCTCTCTCTCTCTCTCTCTTGTTTTTTTCATCTTTTTCAACTTAATGCAGGGGTATTATATTTAACTAAACCTAAAACCATGAAAGCATTTACATTACTAAAATATTTTTTTTAAAACTCTTATTTTATTTTAGCTAGTTGCCAAAGCAAGATTTCCAATTTTCATTTAGTTTAAATTAATATACTAAAATAAACAAAACTTAAATAAAACGTAATAAAAACTATATATATACATAGAAGAAAAAACTATATAAATGACAAAAAAGCTAAAACTTTAAAATTTAACTGAAAATGGAAACTGCAAAAATGAAAACAAAAGTATAATAATAATTATAATTATATTTCAATTATACTAAAATAACACTGCTACGGTTCAGAAGTTTAGGATCAGTAAGCATACAGATTATATGTATATATGCATATCAAAAGTCAAACTGAGCGATATTTGGTAGATGATTATATATATATATATATATATATATATATTCTACAAATGGCATTCATCTTAAAATGTTAATAAAAACATAACTGTATTGTGTTGGCATTCCTACAAAACCATAAGTCTCTGAGCCTCAGGTGCTGCTTGTTTCCAGCAAGATCTTAATTTGGGCCTCTGCCTTCTGGCGAAACCTCAAATGTGCAAATATCTGAAAGAAGTGCGGTGTTTAAGGTCTCTAATCTTGCTGAATTGATTTATTGCTGCTCGTCCCCGGCCAAATCCCTTCCTCATTAATATCCGTTGAAGCAAAAGGAAAACAGTTAGGTTTGCATCTAAAATTATACATTTTAAACATATGTATTAGGGGATATTCTCATATTAAGGCATTCAACAAGCTTGCCCCCATTTCCAAATAATAACAAGCATCTCATATTTTAATACGCCTCCCTTGAAAGACAATTATCTTTAATCGGGATCTTTCTCTTTGTTCTCATGACTGCTTTTATCAGAGGAGATCATTATGGGCCAACTATTACCCAGAGTATAGTTTTACAGGCAATAAATAACAATATACGGTTGTAGGCGCTGTTTATTCATTAATTCATTTGTTTTATTTTTATTTTGGAATAACTTTAGGATAAAGAAGAGACGGAAATGAGAGCATTAAACACCCAAACATAAATTGAAAATTCTGTCATTATTCACTGTTGACTACTTTTGTGATGCTTTTTGGTCACCATTAACTTTCATTGCATGGAAAAGGCTTTAACATTCTGCTAAATTACTCCTTTTGTGTTTCACCGAAGAAAGTAACAGAATTTTCATTTAGGACCTTTTCTTTTAAAAAAAAACAAGATTTTTTTCAAGAGCTGCAGCGGGGGGGAAGATTTTTACTGAATAACAACTTAAATTGTTTTGTTTTTTTCACACAAAGCTATACACAAAGCAATGTATATATATATATATATATATATATATATATAAAAAATAATGCGATTAAAATATTTTAACACAGTTAACGCACTGGCCCCGCCCCAAACCTGTAGATAGAATGCAAAAAGATTAGAAAGCAATTTTTTTTTTTTTAAAGAAAACAAGCAGCAAATTAATAGAGTGCATGTCTAAAAGGGGCAAGTGTTTTTTTTTTAAGAATAGAATTAGAATAGAGAGTGCTAGAGTTAGAGGGTCAAATAAAGATGGAAGAGATGTGTTTTTAGCCGATTCTTGAAGATGGCTAAGGACTCAGCTGCTCGGATTGAGTTACGTGTACTGCGTTAAGCTAACTGAGACTTGTTATAGCACTTGCATATCATTGCTCTTTTGTTAGTTTTGATTGCTTCTATTGTCCTCATTTGTAAGTCGCTTTGGATAAAAGTGTCTGCTAAATGACTAAATATAAATGTAAATTATTGTCATAATACACTTTATTTGCATGGACAAGGGCAGCGCTAACATTCTGCTAAATTCCTCCTTTTGCGTTTCACAGAAGAAAGCTAGTTTTTCTAAGAGTAAATATTCCGAATTTTCATTTTGGACTGAATTATCTTTGAGAAAGAACAGGAGACCATTCTTGTGTGTAAAACGGACATTTCCAAAGCAAAAATGAAATCTTACCTTCATTAAGACGGATTCACTGAGCTTTTCTCGGTTTACAATCTTTATGGCGACTTTCTGACATGTGACACAGTGGACCCCGAGCTTTACAAGACCTAGAGAAAAAAAAAAGAAGAAAGAAATTGGTCTAATCATTGGTCTGCAACATGGCTGAGCAATGTTTTCGCTCACAATTTAATCAGGAAACCCCTCTCACAGGCCATTTCCTGTTACACACAAGCACGTGCCAGACGCTTCATTCATATCTCAAGACAAACAGCGTCAGGTACAGCAGATAAGCAAAACTGCGAGAGGAATTGATGGCGAACAGCTACCTAAAGGCCTTTCTGCTTTATCACTCGTGATGTGGAGTTTCATGGTGCGCGAGGAAATCATTTCTCCCAAACATCCACCACACGCTTAACACTTCTATTAGTCAAAGTGCTGAATGTTTACAGGCTTTACGCTGCATGCTTCCCCCTCACTTCTCGATACTACACCACGTTCAAGGACTTTCTAAAGAAAAATCTGCAGCGTAAACACCTCGGGTCCTTCGGTGACTGTTGAGCAAGCGTTTTCAAACGAGACAAAAACCACTAAAGATGATTCAGCAAAGTTGTTTGCTGCTCCGCACATAGTAGAGTTTGAATTGTTGGGTAGATAGGGAGGGTTGGATGCCTGCATGAGATAAGATAATGAATGTTTCATATCCTAAGGTGCACGCGTATCGGAAAACTGACAGGAGCGTACACGGAAAACGCTGTGATTTGCAAAGAGGATGCTGTGAATGTTTTTGGCTTGTATTAAAGTGTAAGAAACCCCCACCTCATCCCTACCAAACCCTCGTCCCTGATGACACTCAACGGACACTCCTGAACAACCTCTGCTCTCATGTGACTCAATGGCTCTTTATGAGCTGTGGAAAAATGGCTGGTTTTGAGATGAGATGAGGTCTTAAGATGGAGTGCAAAACTGTCCACTGCTGAAGAGGAGACGGAACAGCGAATACTATTTTTATGCCTTTAAAGGAACTGGGCTGTTCATTTATATTATATTTTATTATATTATATCACATTATATCACATATGAATATAAGACGACCGCGTTTTTTCAGATGTATTTCCAAGAAAAAAACATTGTCTTATATTCGGGTCAATACGGTATATCACATTATATTATATTATATCACATTATATATTATATTATATTATATTACATTATATCACATTATATTATATTATATCACATTATGCTATATTATGTTATATCACATTATATTATATTATATCACATTATATTATATTACATTATATCACATTATATTATATCACATTATATCACATTATATCACTTTATATTATATCACATTATATTATTCTATAATGAACATGTTTTTATTTTCTTAATTAAAATTCATTTTGATATGAAAAACACGACAAGGTAAAATTGGCAGGGTGATATAACTGCCGTGATATCCCAATTAAGAAAAAAAGCCATTTAAAAAACTAATTTAAAAAAAAGAAAACCTTAAGCAGCTTGTCATTATCTTTGAGTACTATTTTTTAGAAAAACATTTTAAGCAGTGAAGTAGTTTTGTTATAAATATTTGAAAAATATTTTGACGCAAATTAGTCATGTGGTTCAACCAACACACAGAAACATGCACAAAAAATAAAGTCAATAAGTCTCTTAAAATATCAGCTCTGACCTTTTAGGACAAGGCAAGGATAGTTCAGGCTGTAAAATGTCATGTGGTGCGACTCTTTAATGATATTTATGAATAAATAATGTAAAATATAATGTTCACCATGACAATTATATAGACCAAATCTATAATCCCTATCAGCTTCAGCTTCTCCATGTGGAGAGAGAAAACAAACCCTGCTATAATTACATTAATTTATGATAAACGATTCACAGTCCGGGTAGAAGCAGTCTCAGGTCTGGATCTGGACTGCAAACTGCTAATTGGTGACCTCTGATATAGGGTGCACCAAACGGGACATATTATACGGTAAAGCCCTGCACCCTTCAGGTGCGAGAAAGAGAGGGAATATCATTCAAATGTCAGCCACAGCTAATTAAACAATAATGACACTTGACGGCAAACCCAACAGAGTGTGTGTGTGTGTGTGTGTGTGTGTGTGTGTGTGTGTGTGTGTGTGAGAGAG
>NW_015646354.1:504913-511564 GCF_001515625.1 Sinocyclocheilus rhinocerous | reverse complement strand
TGTGTGTGTGTGTGTGTGAGAGAGAGAGAGAGAGAGAGAGAGAGAGAGAGTGTGTGTGTGTGTGTGTGTGTGCAAAACCATTAGTATGGATCCAATCATCAGAGGTCAGTGGCTAGAAATAAAGAAAGTAAATCTCATAATGAGGAAAACACGAACAAAAACACCCCAAAAATGAAAAACCATCACTCAAAATGTCCTTTCTCATAATCAAAGCCCTCTGTTTATGAGACTCGAGGAAAAGTCCTTCGGATGAGACGTTAAACCGAGGTCCTGACTCTCAGTGGTCATTAAAAATCCCATGGCACTTCTCGTAAAGAGTAGGGGTGTAACCCCGGTGTCCTGGCCAAATTGCCCCCCTGGCCTTTGTCAATCATGGCCTCCTAATAATCCCCAACCACTTGATTGGCTCTATGACTCTCTCTCCTCTCCACCTGTAGCTGGTGTGTGGTGAGCGCACTGGCGCCGCTGTCCTGTGGCTGCCGTCGCATCATCCAAGTGGATGCTGCACACTGGTGGTGGTTGAGGAGAGACCCCCCCTCATGATTGTAAAGCGCTTTGGGTGTACAACAATACACAATAAAGCGCTATATAAATGCATCATTCATTCATTCATTCATTCAAAAGAGTTTCATGCACTTTGAGCGCTGTGACCTATTCCAGCTAGCTATGATAATACACAAAGACATTAACACAAAATATATATGTGGAGAGCATATCACAGTCAGACGTCATACCGCATGACATTATCACAAAGATACAGCGCATTAAGTCCAAGGGCAGAAGAAATGGCCTTATCACAAAGAAGAGAAAGGGAAAATGCTCGGCGAAACCCTTCGCGTGCGCTTCATCTGCTCTGATAAGAATTCAAGAACTCTTGGTGGAGTCTCGGCGTATGACTGACGACAGGGCGGCCGCTCGCTCCGTATCGATTTCAGTCTTTGTGTGCCTTCCCGATCAATGAAATTAAAAGAGCTCCTGTCCACAGCAACATCATAATAATGGTCAAAAGCACAATATTCACCTTGACCCAAGAGTTAATATATGCCTTAGCGTATATGTTGCAGTTGTCAATACTTGAGGAGATATACTTAACTTAATTTTTTTTTAATATAACAATATTTTATCTTCATGGCTGAAGAGCTGCTGAATTATAGCGATACCATATTTTGTCATTTTAATCAATAACTTTGAATTTTTGAGTCACTGTTCTTCCAAAAAAAAAAATGTTATGGTACTGATTGATTTCCATTTTTTTTATTATTATTAAAATACATACCATCAAGTGTAAGTTCCAAAAAATACTTGACTACTTTTCTGGACGACTAGTTATTTATTATAAATAAGCAATCCTGAAAGCCCTACTACTATATACAACAAGACTACTACTATATACAACAACAAAAAAAATTTAAGGAATATTTTACTCAGAAATGAAAATTGTACATCAGGCCTTCAAAGATGTAGTACTCAGACCATCCAAGATGTAGATGAGTTTGTTTCTTCATCAGATTTGGAGAAATTTATCATTACATGACTTGCTCACCAATGGATGCTCTGCAGTGAATGGGTGCCGTCAGAATGAAAGTCCAAACAGCTGATAAAAACATCACAATAATCCACAAGTAATCCACACCACTTCAGTCCATCAGTTAACATCTGGAGAAGACAAAAGCTGCGCATTTGTACAAAACAAATCCATAATTGAGACGCTTTTAACTTCAAACTGTTGCTTCCAGGTAAATCACGAGTCCTATATCCATAAAATTGCTTTCTCTAGAGAAAAAGTCGTCTGGTCTGAATCAGGAGAGAAATATGCACAAATTAAGCACCGTTTACAAGTCAAAACAGCTCTAAACAAATATGTTGGTGGATTTTGATGTGAGAGGCAACAGGGGATGGACATTTTCACTGAAGTAAGCATTATTATGAATTATGGACTATGGATTATGGATTTTCGCCAGAAGTGAGCATTTAAAATGATAACACCTTCATAGTTTTGTCTCTTACAAACACACAGCTTTTCATCATAGTTAATTGATGGACTGGAGTGGTGTGGATTACTTGTGGATGTTTTTATCAGCTGTTTGGACTCTCATTCTGACGGCACCCATTCACTGCAGAGGACCCATTGGTGAGCAAGTCATGTAATGATACATTTCTCCAAATATGTTCCTATGAAGAAACAAACTTATCTACATCTTGGACGGCCTGAGGGTGAGTACATTTTCAGCAAATGTTCAGTTTGGATGAACTATTCTTTTAAAATAGCAAAACAGAAATAATAATGTTTAATATCCTAAAATGTTTGAAAGGGAATAATGTTTAGTTAAAATTGTTGATACTAGCTTGAATATCTTATCTAGTGTTGTGTTCCCTTGGTGTTATGATCATACAGCCAAATTGACCTGTTTTGCTCAGAAATAACTGACTCCAGATTCTTTTTATTTCTCCTAAGGCACTGAAATAAGTTTTCTGAAGCTCTAATTGTGTTATCGTTCATTTTATATGTTCACACAAACTTGCAGACAGACTGTCTTCATGTCTGCTGGCTCATGACTTGTGAGAATTAAGGGAATTATCAGTAACAATCATCTTGTGACTATTGTGATGCTAGCTCTTCTATCAGAGGAACTTTATTAGATTTGAGCACATTTTAGTTGTGAACCTACTGTGCAAAATATCCAGGTTCTCCTTAGGCAGGCATCATGTTAAAGGGTTAGTTCACCCAAAAATGAAATCTCTGTCATTAATTACTCACCCTCATGTCGTTCCAAACCCATAAGACCTTCGTTCATCTTCGGAACACAAATTAAGATATTTCTGATGGAATCTGAGAGCTCTCTGACCCTCCATAGACAGCAATGTAATTAACATGATTAAGGTCCAGACACTTAGCAAGGACGGTAAAATAATCCATGTGACATCAGGGGTTCAACCGTAATTTTACGAAGCTACGAGAATACTTTTTGTGTGCAAAGAAAACAAAAATAACGACTTTATTCAACAATTTGTCTCCTCCGCATCACCCTATAGCGACATTTTGGAGATTATCCACTGAATGTAAACAGCGTATGCTGTTCGGTGTCAGCCCCGCCACACGGATACGTTTTCTACGTTGTTTACGCTTTGATTTGAATGAAAACATCCGCGTGGCGCAGCTGACTTCAGACTTTCAAAATCCTTCATCACTTGAATTAAGATTATAATAATTTAATTTTAAAAGACAGCCACCACAAAATCAGATTTTAGCACCTCATTTTACTTTGAGAGGTTAAATTCAGATTTAAAATAATAACAAGAAACCGTTTAATAGCTATGATACTGTTTTTGAAATCAATTCTTTGCATAGCTATGACAGGAAACACTGGTATCTAACAAAGAAAAAGAAAAGTTAAAACGAAAAAAAAAAACCAGTTAATCTTAAAAAATAAAGCATATACATAAACCCACATAGGAAATAAAACAGTTATCGAATAAGCATGTGTCCTATTCTGTAACCCCCTTTGTAATCGTTAACGTTTTCATAAGTAATTTAATTAAAAAAAAATTCAGAGTAACTGTAACAGATTAGTTACATTTATTTTGCAATTGAATTACGTAATTCTGTTACATGTAACTAGTAACTCCCCAACACAGATAGATGGATGGATGGATGGAGAGAGAGAGAGAGAGAGAGAGAGAGATGCAAACATTGCAAACATGTCTTTCCTCTCCAAGAAACGTGGACAATGTTGTTTAAAAGGGTGGGCTCTACCTTAAAATTCCGAACAACAAATGGAAAAGTTTCCGGCACGTATGTGGCTCCCATAACCGCCTCCTTATTCAAATGAGCCCCTCATGAATTATTCAGGAATCTATAATTATGCATTCCTTTTGCTGACGTGGAGTTTGGGGCATTAAAAATAGATCTGAGCGGAACGGCAGCACAAGCCCCAGTGGAGTCCCGCCGCTGTGTTTTGACTGCCTCTCTCTTTCTCGCCATCGCTAGATCCGCAATGCTCAGGGCCTGTCGTCCAGGAGGATGTGTTTTTTCTGACAGGCCCTATCTCGCTGTCCCCGTCCCGCTCTGGACGCGTCACTGACAGGCTGCGGGAAATCTGGATCCCTCACGACAGCGCTGCTAAATTCGGTTGATGGGCCGGCCAGGGGTTTTGCCGAAAGCATCTTTTAGCGTAAGAGTTTGCTTCAAAAGCACAATGAGTCGCCGCTGCAACTTCCAGGGCTGGCGTTTTCCCGGCAGTGTACGAATACATGCTTTTGTATATGTGGGCGTCTGTCATTTATGCAGAAAGACCTTTACTGCTCAGCCCTACAATACCTTCTTCCCGGTAGGGGTGATCAAATTTTGAGGAGGTGCATGCATACATTTGAATGTCAATTAGACTCCGCTGACAGTTTTGGCGACGTGTGCAGACAGTCAAGTGTTTTGGTTGTTGAAGCAAATGCAGTCACACGTGACAAACTGGGCCACCTACTGTCATCCGTACCAACATAAGGTGGGTAAATGTTCTGTGTAAGGTTTAATCTCTGTCTACTACAGGAAATAAATTCCATTGCTTTACTATATTCTAGATACTATATTCTATACATTTTTTCTACACATTTTTTACTCTGCGTTGTTACCAGTGCCCTACTTTACCTGAATTCACCCTATAATTTTCTGTGAAGTTAATTTATAATGAATGTCAAGCAGTGCTAATTTTGTTGACGAAAAATATTCGCGATAATTTTCGTCAACGGCATTTTTTCACAGATGTTAACGGAGAGATGCACACAAATTGATCACAAATTGTCAGTTTTGACGAGTATTCATGTTACACACCCAGTTACGTCTTAAGTGAATGTAAACTGTTGGGAAAATATCGCCAGTAGAATCTGTGCAGTCAGTTTTAAAGGAACAGCAGCCTAAATTTAGTTATTGTTGTCTGTGTCCTTATTGTTAATGAATCAACAAAAGAAAGAGAGGAAATCACTCACTGCTCTTGACTGAATCACTTTAGTAGTTCTAATAAGGATAAATCTAAATTTAATTTACATAAATATATATGTCTGCTTGAAAGAGTGAAGGATGTATGCAAGTTGTTATAAAGAATGCTTATTATAGGCCCTATAACCATTGGTATTTCACTGAAAAGAGGACCATGTTCTTGATTCTTCTGGTCAAGTGATCCACTTCTGAGAAGTGGTTTTATTTAATTTTGAGATAAAGACATGTCATGTGCCACAGGAGTTAAATCTGTGTCTGTATTGCATGTTCAACCCTTAATATCATTCATATTACCTGGTTAATAGATGTTTTCTCCGGGAACATATGAGTTTGGATATTTTAGAGAAATGCTTAATAAATGCATTACACTGTAACTAAACCCATTAGATTTCAGTCAACTAAATCTACTGTAGATTTAGTTGACTAAAGTCTTATGATATTTACTCGACTACAACTAGACTAAGACTAAATCAATTCAGATGACTAAAATATGACTTAAACTAAATCAAAATTTGCTGTCAAAATTAACACTGAAGTCAAGGTTTCTTAGGTTTACATGACCAACTTTTAACACCCACTGACCTTTAGAATAAAACTTTTTAAGGCCAAAATGTAAAGGCTGTTTTAAAGGCAAATGTGCCTTTAAAATGTCTATATGTAAATGAGCTTTGTTATGACTGGCTAACCTCAGGATAGTAAATAAGCACTGATTAAACTGATATTTAAGACAAAAAATTTTAATTAAAGGCTGTTTTAAAAGGCTACTGTACCTTTAAGATGTATATATGTAAATTAGATCTGTTATGATTGGTTAATTTCAGCATACCAGTATATAAATAAACATTTATTAAACGTATGGCTTAAAATTAAATTAAAAACTGTTTTTGAAGGCTACTGTACCTTTAAGATCTCTATACTATATGTAAATTGATTATGATTGGCTAACCTCAGCATAGTAAATAAGCCCTGATTAAACTGAAATTTAAAGGCTGTTTTAAAGGCCACTGTACCGTCAGGACGTTTCTATGTAAATGAGCTCTATTATGATTGGCTAATTTCAGCATACCAGTATCTTAAATAAGCACTGATTAAACTTTTTAAGTCTAAAATTAAAATTCAACTCTGTTTTGAAAGGCTACTGTACCTTTAAGACATCTCTATGTAAAGGAGCTCTGTAATGATTGGCTAATCTCAGCAAATCACCATTGTAAATAAGCATTAATTAAACTTTTTAAAACAAAACTTAAATTAAAGGCTGTTTTTAAAAGTATTGAACTTTCTAAGTCTTAAAATTCAAGGCTCTTTTTGAAGGCTACCGTCCCTTTAAGTCCATTATACTGTATGTAAATTAGCTATGTTATGATTGGTTAAACTCAACATTCCAGCATAATAAATAAGCATCGATATAAGCACTGAAATATGGGCAGTCACAAGTTAATGAGCACAAAGTCCATTTAAGGTAAGTCAGTTAATTCGATGGCCATTTTGACCATTAACTAACTATTTTCTAATCAGGAAGTCCTTGAATGAAGAAAGATCTTCAAAATCTTTAAAACTGCTAGTCAAGCTTATATTTGGTATGTACAACAATGTAATATGCTAAAACATTAATTTGACAACAACAATCTATAAGTTAAAAGCAAATATATATATATATATATATA
>NW_015646354.1:485833-504880 GCF_001515625.1 Sinocyclocheilus rhinocerous | reverse complement strand
AATATATATATATATATATATATATATATATATTTTTTTTTTTCCAGACTGCTCCAGCTAATGCTCACGCTAATGTGCATGCTAATGTAAACAAACAGGCAATTTCTCTATCAAAATGGCTCTTTGGAAGAAGACAATGGAAGTGTGGCGTTACACGAGGGTTGTGAGGAATCAATAACAGGGTTCACAGTCTCACGAGGTGCTTGCAGCCATCAGGTTTCTTTCTCCACATGATCTGCGAGCATTATTTTGTTCCTCTCTACACGGCCTGTGAGGCTGGAAAGGGGCTTTCCCATAATGTTCCTCGCCTTCCTCCAGGTCCATAAGGTCGGTCCATAAGCTGGTTCATACTCACAGATGAGCTTTAACCTCTCATTGTGTGTGAGTAAATACACAGAATTTGCGCGTGCATGGATATGGCGTGTGTCGTGTGCCTCTGCGGGTGTGATCAGGGACTCCTGGTCCAGGCCAGCAGCAGATGTTTGCTGCTGAACAGATTAGCGCCAACAGCCCCAGAGGCTCTTTTGGACCGGTCGACATGCTTGTGTAACGGTGGTGACTGCAGTGGTTTGCCCATGCTGTGTCTCTTCCATTATTATCTTGTCGTTAATCAGGGCTGTACAGTGCGACATATATGTCACACGTGCTACGAAAAAACTGGTCTGTGCGATGAATAAATTTACCACTTTAGCACGCGTGCGATACGGTTTTGCATGTTCATAACAAAGCCGCTTAATAGTGTGAAGTGATTTCGTTGTGCTTGTTTGTGTGTGTGAGAGATTGATTATACTAGGGGTGTGCGATATGACTGAATTTTTGTTCGTAGACGATTAAAATGTCTCCACGATCTGCTTTTTCTAGAAATAGTATAGTATCGTGCTACAGCTCATATTATCAGCTGCATTTCTGGCGCCTCGGTCTGTATAATATACTGTACAATGCCACCTACATTCACTTCAAATGTTGAGTTATACTCACAGGACACTGCACCTATGCGCAATCACAAAAATACATTATTTGCATGTGCTTTAAAGCCTTGCCGGTTAAACATTTCATTCGCGTGCTGTTCTGACATGCGCTTTTTCTCAGCGCGTACATCTGAAGCACGTGCACTAAAGCCTGTCAAACAGCGCCTAATTACTGGACTAAGTTGTCTTTCGCGTCTGATTAATTTTGCGTCTAATACTGTCAAAAACACACAAGGTTTACATATAAACACAGTTGATTATGTCTAAAACATAGACTGTGGTCTAAAATGAAAGTAAACAGTTGAGAGAGAAACGGATGCGTGTAGCTCTTAAAGCGACAGTACTAAACATGCTGCCGACTGTTATTAAAGGAATAGTTCACCCAAAAATTTAATTTCCGTCATTATTTACTCACTCACATGTTGTCCCAAACCTGTATTAATTTCTTTCTTGTGCGGAACACAAAAGAAGATATTTTGAAGAATGTGGGTAACCAAACAGTAGCTGGTCATCATAATTGACTTTGATAGTAGGAAAAAATAATATGGAAGTAACTGGGGACCAACTGTTTGCTTACCCACATTCTTAAAAAAAAAAAAAAAAACATTTATGTTCAGCAGAAAAAAGAAACTCAAAGATAAAATAATGACAATGATTTTTATCTTTGCCCATGCCCTTTGGCCTAAATGTCTGCCATTTTTTTAATTTTATATTTTGTTGAGGTGTAAGAGGTGTTATGTTTCTGCACTCTTCCATTTTTATCAAATTAAGAAAAAACGTTGTCTAAAAACCATTTTTGTGATGGTTTGTATTTTTTGTGCTCTGTATGGAACATCAATGCCTGTTTAAGTGATGAACTCCATTACTTGTGTTTGTTTTCAGACATGATAACCTACGTTTTATACGTGTGCTACAACTGTTTGGCCTGTGCTACAAAACTTTCAACCTCTGTAGCACCAGTGCTATGTGCAAAAAAAAGTTAACGTACAGCCCTGCATTAATGCCATAATGTTACGCAACAACCACAGATTCCTCCATCAGGCCCAGCGAAGAATTCTACACATCATTAAATACAGTAACCATATTTGATGGATATTATTAATATTTGTGACACAGTAATATAAAAAAAAAAACAATATCAAGTGAACATTTGGCACTGACAAATAAGAGTGTCAATGTTGTTTTAGTATTTATATGCTATTATAGTTTTTATTAATATTTTGAATTAGCTTTTAATATATTTTCAGTTGTCATTTTATTTTTAGTTAAATTTTTTTAGTAATATATCAAAAACATTTCTAAATATATTTTTTAAGTTAAAGAGTAATTTTATACAAATGTTATAACTTAAACAAATAAAATCATTAAGTTTTAAGGAAGTCGCACCACATGACATTTTACAACCTAAACTAACTTTGCCTTGTCAAAAACATCTGTTCTGAAATAATTTATTCTGAAACTTTCTGATATTTGGGGGTTAGTGAGATAAAGCGAGAAAAATTAGGCAGATCATGTGATCACAAAATGGCCACCACCATGAGTGGGACCACCCTTACATAGAATAAAACCGCTTTTATTAGGCCACTGATAACACTCCATCTCATCATGCGAGTTGCATACTCTTGCATATATTTGGGATTTATCACATGTGGCGTCCTGAACATCACGTGGAATGTGTTCAGTGAATGCGGATGTGATTGCGATGCACACACTCCTCCGCGGCTTCATGAATGCACTTTGTTGTGTTGTTGCTGACGGAGGAGACTGTGTGCTTCCCGTGGCTTAAACTTCCAGACTCAAAGCACATCTCCTGCTTTTGAAGCTGTCAGAGAGCAGATCCACTGCACACATCTGTCTGGAGTAAAAACACTGCCGCTGGGGTTCGGAAGGACATTTCTAGAAGAAGACGATTTGGTTTTATTTCGCACCACACAGCTCCCTTGCGGTATGAGATAAACAAATGTATAAATATGGAAATATACATAGAACTCAATGGTTTAATATTCTAGCTATCTTCACCGAATAGGAATGATAAGAGAGCGCAGCCCGTCAGATCGGCTCCCCCACTGCGAAAGTGGTAAAATCCAGACGGAAACTTTTATTTATCCACCCTTTCATTCCGCTCATCCGTTTTCCACTCGTGGTAAGCCCTCCCTCTCTGCTGGAGATAAAGCTATCAGAGGATCGAGCGATCTTTAAACTCTGCAGAGCAGCGAGGAAACCAGGTGGAGAGGAGGCAGGGAGGCCTGCTGTCCGTGTGTGTGTGTGTGTGTGCGCGTGTGGGAGCCGCGCCGTCTTCTCGGCTGGATCGATGGACTGAGATACCATCTCCCACAGCTTGAGTCTCTCACAGCCTCATTTATCCTACACGAGTGTATGTGGCGCGCCGCAGTGGCCAAACAGCCCTACACGCCCTGAAAGACTATTACACGTCTCTGCTGGCTTCAGGGGCAAATGGAAAATGTTTGTGGTATTTTTTTGGTTTCTTTTATGAGGCAGAAACATTCTGGTGCAGATTCCAACAGATATTGGATTTGTTTACACTTTTTTTTATTACAGACTTTTTGTTTTTACTCTGAAATAAGGTTTACAAATATTAGTGATTTTTATTAATATTTTGAGTGTTATTATTTCAATCAATTTGAATTTTATTAATTTTTGAATATATACAGGTGCATCTCAAAAAATTAGAATATCATAAAAAAAGTTACATTTTTTTGTAACATTTCAAAAAGTGAAACTTTCATATATTCTACATTCATTACATGTAAAGTAAAACATTTTAAAAAAAACTTAATTTTGATGATTAGAGCTTACAGCTCATGAAAGTCAAAAATCCAGTATCTCAAAATATTCTAATATTTACATTTGAGTTTCATTAAATGACCATCCCAACAGAATAAATTCCGGGTATCTCTTGTTCTTTGAAACCACAATAATGGGGAAGACTGCTGACTTTGCAATGGTCCAGAAGACAATCTTTGACACCCTCCACAAAGAGGGTAAGTCACAGAAGGTCTTTACTGAAAGGGGTGGCTGTTCACAGAGTGCTGTATCAAAGCAAATTAAATGCAAAGTTGACTGGAAGGAAGAAACTTGGTAGGAAAAGGTGCACAAGCAACAGGGATGACCGCAAGCTTGAGAATACTGTCAAGCAAAGCCGATTCAAACACTTGGGAGAGCTTCACAAGGAGTGGACTGAAGCTGGAGTCAGTGCATCAAGAGTCACCAATAGTGTTGGGTCGTTCTTGAACGATTCGTTCATTTTGAACGAATCTTTAATGTGACTCGGTAAGAACGAGTCGTCTCGGGGAGTGATTTGTTCGGTCGCGCATGCGCAACATCCTATAGGTTCTGTTACTGGAATTAGTCAAGTAGTTCACCTGTTTCGAGTCTTTGGGTTTTCCGAGTCGTTTGTTCATCACGTGACAGCCCCATAAGTTTAACCAATGCAGTCTGAGCCGGAAAGAGACTTAATAATAATAACCAACTCTTTATTACCGTTGTTACAACATTCAGTGTTATGGAAAAGAACCATCATGACAGAAATTCACACATTTATAAACTGTAAGAAGTAAAAAGCTACAATTTGAGACCAGAAACGCATCACCTAACTGTAAGAGTAAATAATAATTATAATAATGATAATACTAATACTACTACTGCTACTACTATAGTTCATCTCGAGTCTTCGGGTTTTTCGAGTCGGTCGTTCATCACGTGACAGACCCATAAACCCAAACCCGAAGATTTGTCAGATAAGAGGTGGTGAGCTAATCATAGACTGAAGACCCAGGTAAACAATGAATTAATCTTTTCTGTTTCTTATAGCAGTTTTGTATTGTTTGTAGTGTGATCAACGTTTGCGTAAGTAGTAGACGTGTTAGGGAAGTAACACGTAACATTTTAATTATATTTTGTTAAAATGAACGAAATGACTCGAAAAAAGATTCGTTCATTTTGCTGAACGAGACTCAAAGGTCCGAGTCGGTAAAATGATCCGAACTTCCCATCACTAAGAGCCACAGGCTGATCGCTTCCATGCCACACCTCACTGATGCTGGAGTTTGTGCTAAAGGAGCCCCGACCAAGTACTGAGTGCATAAATGAACATACTTTTAAACAACTTGAACTTTTCTGTTTTGCAAATCCTTTTTTTGTTTGATTTTAGGAAATATTCTAATATTTTGAGATACTGGATTTTGGGCTTTCATGAGCTGTAAGCTCTAATCATCAAAATTAAAACAAAAAAACTTTTGAAATGTTTTACTTTACATGTAATGAATGAAACTTTTTCACGATATTCTAATTTTTTGAGATGCACTTATATATAGTCTTTCAAGTCTTTCAGTTCTGTACGCATGTGTACCAAACTGTGTACAAGTAAATTTTAAACTCCTAGTTTTATATATATATATCGGTATTTTAATGAATTGATTTTGATTCTTACATTTTATACCTTGCAATTCTGAGTTTATATCTCACAATTGTCTTTTTTTCCACCACAGAATAAAAAATAAAACATGTAATTGCGACTTTTTAAATCACACTATTCTGACGTTTTTCTCGCAATTGTGAGAAACAAACAACATATCTTGCAATACTGAGAAAAAAAATGCAGAATTGTAAGATAAAAAGTCGCACTTACTTTATTTATTTTATCCCATGGTGGAAAAAAGCTTCCATCATTATCCCTTAGGTATTTTTAAAATAGTTTAAAATAGTTTAATCTGAGTTCAGATATAATTATTGCATGACTTTAATAGCCATAATGAAAGCGACTATGGATAATTTACCTCAAATTTTGAAAAGAACTTAAAGGGAACAAGAACATTCAAACTGTGAGAAAAGTGTGTTCCATGACAAAGATTGTATCAGATTGTAATTTTTTTTTTTTGGCATTGATTATGTGTGCACATAAGAGCTTCGCCCACACACTCTTCTGACTTGCCATGATTTGTGATTGATTTTGTTGTGTCTTGTAGCTCTGTCACGTCTGGTGTTAACAGACTTTTTTGTCAATTGCTTGTTGCTGGAATCTTACTGCGTCACATCTGGTCAAAAATCACTGTAACACACTTATGCTTCTTTGCTTTTATAAACTGTGGCAACAGCAATATGATGCTTGTGTACTTAAAATGTTATTAAGACTCCAGTTACAACAAGAATGCAAGTGTAAGTGCTTGGCGAAATGGATTAGTCCTAAAAATTCCATAAGGAACCATAAAACTATTCTGGGACTTGGGACTATGAAACCAAACTATTAAATTCAAAATTCACAATATTTCTGCCAAGGATGACTCTTTTAACTAAACATTTATGGTTGCTGAGCAACGTAGCAACTTGGTGAATTAATATAAAGTGTGTGTTACACAATGGCTTTGTACGAGTCAGAACTATCCATTATATAATAGGCCTATACATTTCATAACAACTGCTCCTTTGAAAAGCTCCATTCTGAATACACATTTCTGAGACACTGAAGAATTCTTATGGTTTCTGAAAACCATTTGCGAAGTTGAACCATTGAGAACTACAAAATCCTTGTAAGTAAACGTCTGTGGATCTCACTGCTGAATGTTTCGATCACTTCATCCCTGCTTTCACACGTTCTCAGCTTTCTGTTCCTGTTAAGCACCTCATTACTGACTCAACACTGACATTTCAGCTAATCGGACAGAGTTTCACGAAAGGTTATATGGATGCAGCTTATGACTTTTTCGGCCTTTTTTTCAGTTTGTCAAACGTTTGATTCTTTCATGCATCGATAATGAATCTTATTTTTGATACCTCATGCAAACACTGTTAAATTGATTTCCTGGCTTGATACTCGATGTCCAGTTGAACAGAATGTGTTTAAAACACCAGCTTTGGCACGACGGGCCCAGTGCTATCAAATGCTGACAAGTTAATGCAAGCAATTACATTTAGCTACTTGGGCTGCCAATAAATTTTTTAGAGCAAAATCCATTTGATGCTTACAAGCGCAAGCCAAATTTAAAAATAAATTTTAAAAAAAAGTGGAAAATAAAAGAGAAATATTGGGACATTTTCTCTATGTCTAGAAGCTAAAATATTGGCTTTTTATCAAGTTGGTAGGTTGATTTTTATTAAAAAATAATAGATTACAACTTTTTTTCTTTTTGTTATATGACTGATTGTCAAGTAACTTAATATAAATATACATTTTAAAATATTTGATACTATATCCACTTATTTTAGCTGCTTTTCTAATTTTATATTATTTATAGTATGCGTATAGTATACTATGTATAGTAAAGTATATTATGTATGTACAGTATATTATGTATAGTATAACGTATGTGTATGTACCGTATATATTATTTTTTCTTCTCTCAAATTCAAGCTTCAAAAATAATTTTATTTACCAATAAATACTTACTGAAGATATTTATTTATTCTCAAAAATCATGACTGTCTCACCAATTTGGTGTCATTTCCACCAGAACAAACAATTTTGCCACTATTTAAAAAAATGTTGTACCGTGGATACAACAGTTTGAGTTAAAAGCTTGAGCAGAATTGAGAAATCTGATGTTTGAACAAAGAAAAACAATAATTCACAATCAAGCTGTTATTTTGTTAAATTATACAAAATGATTAAAATAATTGCGTGTATTTAGAATCTATGCTAGCTCTGAAATCAGCCAAGACAAAGGAACCAGACTTTTTGTTCAAAAAAATGTCGTTTCCACTACAAAATGAAACAATGGCACTGAGGTGTAAATGCTCAACACATTTCAGAGGGGGAAAAAATACATATTTCTCCTCTCATGCATGTATATACACTGTTTTACAGCATTAGCAGACAAATTACATGAACTAGTGAGAGTGTGAAGTGTGTTTTACACGATTCTCTGACAGACCTCAGGACCAAAAGAGCCCATAGCTGAAAAAAAAAAAAACCATCTTGTAGTTTCTGCTGCATCCCAGGTGAATTCTAGATGAGTTCCTTCAGAAGTCTTAGGAAAACAACCACGTTTCATGTCAGCTTTAATTAAAATTTTCCCAAACCTGGACTATTTTTGGTGCTTGTCAATGTGCTCTTGCCCTCGAGCCCTTCTACTCCGTGGACATTCATACATATTCACCACACATAAACAAGGTAATTACAAGCTCAAATTCCATTACAATTCACGAGGTCAACTTAAATCTGAATAACGAGTCGATGCGTACCGATTATTGTTGCCAAGTGCCTGAGGGGTTAGAATGGCTAAGCAAGGAAAGCTCGATCTCAGAGCTCAATAGAGCCCCGATATCAGCGTGCACATATGGTGCGGTGAAATTAATCAAGCGCTCCGAACTTCCCAATTTATTCTTCAACTTCATTTGTTTCTTTAATGGTGTTTTTGTTCCATTGTTCTGTGTGAGTTATTTACCACCATCACAAGGGCTTATGGGATACCGCGGTGATGTGCTTTCCTTAATGAGCTCTCAACAGCAACTTTCATGTGAGAATTAGATGACTTTCTTGGAATGAAGAGACGCTACATCAAGAGGGGTACAGGAAGTCAAACTCGCCTCTTTAATTGAAAACTCATTTCTAAGACTGCGAGAACCACAAGGGGAAGGATATTGGTTTTGCACAATGTCACAATCTGTCTTTCCTAACTCATTGTAAATGAATTAACAGGAGATTTTAATTAAAAGGTGATATAGAAGCCAATGAATTAAAAAACACAGGCAAACTCATAAAAGAATAACTTTTCTCGGATAAATCTCAGCAAGGCGAAGTATTCAAGTTTCCCCAAAATGTTGCTGATTTAAGGGTTTGAAAGCTCATGGTGCCTTGATTATTTTTCGCTTTTATGCAGTGAAGGTCATTAACATACATTGGCAGAAATTGTGAAGAAACTATCATCTTTGAAACACATAAGGCCACGAGTGGACTGGGGAATGGCGTGAGGGTGTGTGCATGCATTTGCATGCTTGTGGGTTTAATTGGGTCGAGTCTGGACGCTATGTGATAACCTCCTGCCGAGCAGAAAGAGCACATGTCAAAAATCCCTTCAACCTCTGAGTGGTCGAACGTGTTCAAAACAGACAGCGCCGTAGGAGGTCTCGCCCCACCTCATCGCAGTCTCTCCTTCAAAGGTAAGCCACACTTTCTGAAGCATTCGTGCTGAAGGTCATCCACTGACCGCTCCGTTGTCTGGAAATGTTGTTAACCAGCATAATTAATGCAGTGGTAGTTCTTCATATAAAGATAAGGCCTAAACCAAATTATTCTGTCAATATTGTTTGTCTATTGAGAAATATCCTTGGTCCAAGGCTTAACTCTGACACAAAGGAATTGGTATTTAAAGATTCTGTTTTCGTTGGTGAAAATTAAACCATCTCAACCCTCATTTGGAATTCAAACCAATTTGGGATTCAAAACAATAACCTTAAAGGGATAGTTTACCCAAAAATGAAAATTACCCCATGACTTACTCGCCCTCAAGCCTTCCTAGGGGTATAAGACTTTCTTCTTTCAGACAAATCAGAGTTGTATTAAAAATGTCCTGGCGCTTCCAAGCTTTATAATGGCAGTGAATGGCGGTTGATTTTTTTTAAAAGTGTGACCATCTATCATAAAAAGTGCTTCATACGGCTCCAGGGGGTTAATAAAGGCCTTCTGAAGTGAATCGATGCGTTTGTGTAAGAAAAATATCCATATTTAAAACTTTACAAAA
Source organism: Sinocyclocheilus rhinocerous (assembly GCF_001515625.1). Taxonomy (NCBI): domain Eukaryota; kingdom Metazoa; phylum Chordata; class Actinopteri; order Cypriniformes; family Cyprinidae; genus Sinocyclocheilus; species Sinocyclocheilus rhinocerous. The sequence continues at coordinate 495,216 of NW_015646354.1, read as the reverse complement.
TGTAATCTCTACCTTCCGCTAACTGTCAGGGCGGTAAGAAGTGACGAACGCAGAAGCGCAGAGGAGAGAGCAAATCAAAACACCGGTCATGAATCAGAAGTACAAAAAGAAGAATTCGTAATGAAAAATGTCAGAGGATTTTGCTTTAAGCCAAGAGGAGACTGGTCTTCCTTAACTGTAAACAAAACTTGGTTCTGGCGAGAATAGCATATTTTCACCGGAGCTTACACTACACCTACGTCATCCGCTGGAACGCCACTCTCTTGCGAATGTGTGTACAACAATTAGCGGAAGCTAGAGATTGCAGTTTATAAAGTTTTAAATATGGATTTTTTTTTTACACAAATGCATTGATAAACTTCAGAAGGCCTTTATTAACCCCTGGAGCCATGTGGAGCACTTTTATAATGGATGGATGCACTTTTTTGGACTTCAAAATCTCAATGCCCATTCACTGTCATTATAAATCTTGGAAGAGCCAGGACATTTTTAATATAACTCTGATCATATTCGTCTGAAAGAAGAAAGTCATATACACCTAGGATTTTTGGGTGAACTATCCCTTTAAACCATCTCAACCTACAATTGGAATTTTGGGAATCGAACCTATAACCTTAAGCATTGTTAGCGGGAAGCTCTAGCTGAATCCTTTTCATATTCATAAACCCTACCATGATGATACATTGACAGTATTAGTTACAAAAGGTTCCTTTTAAGTCCCTTATTACTGATTGTGTTCGTATGATTTTGGTTTACTTTCTCTCGGCCACAAGTCACGCCACATGCAGACAGTGATCAGAGAGACAATATTCCCAAAGGAAGTGCATGGATGGATGGTTTGCCAGGACAGACAGCAGAATGTACCAGCAGACAGATGGCTAGATGGATGGATACTCTGTAAAATCAATATTTCATACAACAACAGAATCACTTTCAGTAAGCTAACTAGACATTTTTCAAAATCCATTCCATTGCACCATCAGCATTACTAAATACTCAGTCAGGCAAGAGGTGTAAATAAATAACCTGCAATTCGAAATCTGCTCAGATCAGCTACAAAATTAATACAACATGAGAGAGCATATAGCCTTACAAGTTAGAATACATCACTGATAAATAAAAGATGCTGGTGTAGGTAAAAATGGCAGCCACAACTGTCAGACTGTCAGAATGGCTGTGAAAGATGCAACTGAATGTCATTTTCCTTCCCGGTTGTTTATCGTCATCAAATCGTCAAAAATTCCCAGTCCTCAACAGAGGGAGGGATGGAGGGACAGCTTGGGTGGAAGTAATTACTGTTGCAGTCATTGTTGGGGCCCTTGACAGTTCCCTCTGGAGGGGCGCTTCATTTTAGTACGGCCCTACTGTACCACCTCAATCTATGCAGGCACTGCAGCTGGCTTATTATCTCAGCATCTACTGCATGCTAATGAACCAACCTGAGAATTCCTATTAGCCTCCCTCTCTGTTTCTCTTCTTTCCAAAGGATGGACAATGCAAAGAAAGAGAGTACATATAGTTTTTACATATAGCCTTTTTCCACCTGTTACGTCTTATGTACATATGACCAATCTAGATTTTAGAGCGGTGGTTCCAAAACACTAGCAACTGCACATTTTGCATGTGTCCTTAGTCTGACACACCCATTTCAGGTCATGGGCTGTGTCCAAAAATCACCCGCAATACCCTTAAATAGGGCACTATTTGAGGAGACAACCATTCGCACTGGTGTCCAAAACCATAGTGGACACTATCGAGTGCACTCATTTGATCAAATAATGCACCGTAATTACAAGCGTACAACCGCTGTACACTCAACTGCTAGAGAACACCCATAATGCACTGTGAGCGTCGTGTCGAATGAATTTCTGCATCTCGCCAGAAGATGGCGTGTGTAGCCGAATCATACATTCATCCATTTTCCAAACTGCTGGTCCAATGTGGGTACAGCATGATATCATACAGGTATAAATTTCTTAACTGACTATTAAATGGTTTTATTAAGGTTTATGCATGCTGGTTTCCCTGACAGAGATCAAAATCATTTTTTGCATTACTACTGGTGCTGCCAGTTTGCTACATTTCAAATGATTATTTAACAGCAAGCACAAACTATTTGAAAGCAGCAGTCCTTCCAGTGCACTCAGTGTCCAAATTTGCTCACTTGTTTTCATTCAATCCTTCAAACTGGAATATATCAGTGGACTAATGTAGGGACTAGTGATTGAGGGTATAGGGGGCGACTTCGAACGCAGCCATGGAGTCTCTACTAATGAGTTGATGAGATGAATCAGGTGTGTTTGATTAAGGAGACATGCAAACTGAGCAGTGTTGTGATGGAACCTCTGTTTTAGAGTATAGAGTATAATCCACCAACCATGAATGTGTTTGACAAAAGCATGCTCGGCCTGCTTTGTGATACTCCACCTGTCCTACAGACCACTGTCTGGAGTTGTCATCTTTATTCCCTGTTGGTATATTTCTGGTGGATAAGGGCATGTCAGACCTATGTAGACCACTTGTGCACCTCTGTTTATCACCTGATTGTCTCAGCAAAAATCTTACAAAAGAACAACACAGACACATGAGTTCCATGAATCCCAGTGAGTGGTTTCTGCTTTTTATTCCCATCACTATTTTCTGGCCTTTCTGAATAGAATTGATTCTGCTAACAAGGGGTTGGGACCTATGTTCTTCGTAACTTCTCAAACTGAGGAAGCAGTTCTCTCTCCAGAGACAGCAGTTAAGGCAGGGGTGTCCAAGCCTACTCCTGGAGGGCTAATGTCCTGCAGAGTTCAGCTCCAACCTGCCCCAACACACTTGCCTAGAAGTTGGTCTTCTTGAAGATCTTGATTAATTGGTTCAAGTGTGTTTCATTTGGATTGGAGCTAAACTCTGAAGTACAGTGGCCCTCCAGAAGCAAGATTGGACACCCATGAATTAGAGGAACTCAACAACCATTTGAAGACTTCCTTTAGGAAAGACCTTACCTGCAACAAACACCTAGAAGAGTCCTTGCCATCTACCAGCTTGTCAGCTGACTACATTAAGTCTGCCCTTAGTACTTATCGTCCTCCTTCGTGTCCACACTTCGGTGAAATTATGCTACATACATAGACTGTTGGATAGTTGTCCACTAAAGTCTGCAACAGCGCCATCTTCATAAAGTGTGGATGGAGTGTGCATCAAGTTAGGTTGGGACCCATATGACAAGTGGAACCCCTATGTACTTCACATACAAGATTCAAGTGAAGGCCACATAACCACAAGTCCACATAAAGTGTGGCATCTGGGACAGGGCCATAAGAGTTCAGAACGATGCAACTGGAAACCCTCGAAGAGTATGAGTACAAAGTCATTTGTATTCATATTAAGTTGTACCAAAATCATGATACAACACAAGACTATAAAGAAGATGCTGGAGGATGCTTAAGGCTTGGTTCTGATGATGAGAAATCTTCATCTAACCTACAAGCAAGTGTAATCTGGTATAAGTATAATGCAGTATAAGTATAATGCAATAAGTGTAATGCAGGCTTTATCCAGGTAATCACCGTAGGATGTTACCAGAGTAACTGGAACCTTGAATGATGGTGCAGATCTTGTTAGCATGGCAGTTAATCTTGTGGTTGGTAGATCTGTTCATATGATCTTTCCAGCTGCCTTCACAATCTCCCAGGAGAACCGTGTATCCTTAGCATTTGTATTGCCAAACCATATTGCAATGCAGCCAAACAGGATTTCTACGGTCCTGTGATTATGGGTTAAGGGTTACAGGTGCTCATGTTCAGGGTTTATGCAAGGTCAAATTGGCTTCCGAGGAATCACAAGGAGGATAATCTCAATATGGTACCAGACGTTCCCCATCGCTGTTTGCAATCTGAAATCCGGGGATTTTAGAGATTATTCTGTTCATATGGGAAATAACCAATCCTTCAGGGTATTTCCTGACAACAATGGCAAGGGGGACTTCTACCTTGCTGTGAATGTCATTGTTCATCCACAGGTCACCCATAAAGATGAATTCTTCTCTGGAGAACACAGCCATCCGGGAAGAATTCAATGTAGTTTGTGACATTACACACATATTAACCAAGGTCATGAGTTTCGCCTTTGACTACGCTTTTTTCTTAGCTAGTCTGCAAGTCTGCTGGTGGGTGTTTATGGGTGAGAAAGAGCAAGTATGTGTGTGAGAGAAACAGAGAGAGAGAGAGAGAGAGAGAGAGAGAGAGAGAGAAATATTCCACTCGTTTTCCCACCAGGGGTAGACAGACATCTGTTCTACACTACTTTAGGGGCCTTTTATACTGATGTTTGCCTGTCACATTGAACAGGGCCTAAGGAACAATTACATGGCGTGAATTGTAACACACACACACACACACACACACACACACACACACACACAGTCTCAGCTTGCTATTATATTATTGTCTAATGCTTTGAATAAACCTCAGAACACTGTGAGGTCCATCATGGGCAAACTGAAAAAAAAAAGTGGAACACATTTGAATTTCACCAGATTGACTAACCCAACAAATCTAAATGTTCAAAAAATTTCCAAAATGTAGGCAACAAAATGTAGGCAACATCAGGACAGAAATGGGAGAAACTTTGCATATAAAAACATACTTCATAAATCACATCTCAGCTGGAGTTTGCCCACAGGCATGTGAGTGAATCAACAACCTGGAGGACGACTGCACGGTCTGTTGAGACCAAAACATAACTTCAAATGCAAACCATCTTATTGCTAAAGCTAATGTTAGCCACAAATCAAATAAGATTCATCTAAAAGTGAATGTTTTTCTACACAGAAACATGGAGGTAGGGCATGCAAAGCTCAAAAAGAAAAATAAATATACCTATGATCAGAGAAATCCTGTATTTGTGTCTCATCCCTCTATTCCTACAGTTTGTTGAGAGATAGTTCACCCAAAATGAACACACTATCATCATTTACTTTCCTTCATTTCATTCCAAACTTGTATGCATTTCTTTGTTCTGGGAAACACAAAAGAAAACATTTTCATTTTAAAAAAGTCAAAGAGGTCCAACGTTAATTTGGACCCCAATTACTTTAATTGTGTGGACAAAAACGGTTAAAATGTTCTTCAAAATATCTTCTTTTATAAAGAAAGAACCTCACAGAGGTTTGGAACAATATGACGGAGAGTAAATAATGACAGATTTCTTGTGTCTACTGTCTTCAAAAGATGCCATTAAACTGTAAAAGCGTACAAAAATGATATTTAAAAAAATAGAATGTGGAACGACAGAGAACGGTAAGGAGAAAAGCATCCCAAAAAAGAGCATTGAAACCTAGAGGGGTTGAATAAAAAAGCACAACAACTTGAAAAGAATCAAATAATTAATACATAAATTATTATTAATAAGCTGCTATATTTAACAGCCCATATATGCAGCCTGCAAATTTGTTTATGTGTTTGTTTGTTTGTTTACAGGTGCCAAAATAACAGTAGTGGGTGGAACACAGTAGGGGGTTTGTGGTATCACTATGCACACTTTCATTAATTAGAAAACACATTTCATAACCAAGTTATTGCTACTTCACCCCCCAAAGGGGAAATTACTTGGTGCCGAATGCAAGAGGGGTTTAGCATGCCTCCTCATATTGCATAACCAAATACATTACATAAAGTATTTCTGCAATAATCCTTGCAGCATTATCACAGCCCCAGCTGAATACAAGAGGTCTCGCTGGTGTTTTAGACATTGGAAAAAAACTTAAAAGGACAAAAAATAAAAAATGCAATTTAGTGCATGGTTGATAACTTCGACAATCGCAAACACTGCTAGTTATGGATGAAAATTGTAATAAATTTAACAATTCTGGTACAGACTTCACTTAACGGTTCCATGAACAGAATTTACAACAATATTTGGTCCAAACTATATACTTAAGAATTATGTCTGACACAACTGATACTACTTTTTGGTAGTAGTTTTTTTTTTTTAGTTTTGGTACTCTTTTTGATCTTTTTTGTACTAAATCTTATTACAACAAAACTAAATCTGCATATTTAAATACATACAGAACAACTAGTCAGAATTTTGCTTATTGAATTTAAGTCCCACAGGCTTGAAGTACACATAACACAATCACTGATTCAGACTGATTCAAACTAAAAGAACTTCTAAATCAGTGTTGGGGGTAGCACATTACAAGTAACGAGTTACGCAAACAGATTACTTTTTCAACATACTAGTAAAGTGACCAGTGTTGTGGGTAGCGCATTACAAGTAACGTGAGTTACGCAACCAGATTACTTTTTCCAAGTAACTAGTAAAGTAACCAGTGTTTGGGGTAGCGCATTACAAGTAACGTGAGTTACGCAACCAGATTACTTTTTCCAAGTAACTAGTAAAGTAACCAGTGTTTGGGGTAGCGCATTACAAGTAACGTGAGTTACGCAACCAGATTACTTTTTCAAGTAACTAGTAAAGTAACCAGTGTTGTCAAGTAATGCATTACCTTTTAATTTACAAGAAATCATCGGAGTTAGTTTTTCAAATAAGTAATGCCAGTTGAGAGAAATCAGAACAAGTGCAGTGGCGTTGTGTGCGCTGTGTAAACATGGTGATTACTGTAATTCTAAAATAAATGTGAGCATGCATTTACTCATCTCACTTGCACAAATACAGATTCAGTTTTTATTGCTGAAGAGAGAAAAATGAGCTTAACCCAGATAAGAAAAAGTAACGCAAAAGTAACATAATGCATTATTCTTCATAAAAAGTAATGCAATTAGTTACTTTTTAGGGAGTAACGCAATATTTTAATGCATTACTTTTAAAAGTAACTTTCTTCAACACTGTTCAAGACTGATTCTTTTCACCAATTCACTAAAAAGAGTCATTGGTTTTTGAATCAGACTACCCTGGCTGCATTGTTTGGAAACCCTAATAATACAGTCAGAGTAGTGTACATTATCTGTCCAAACTGGTGGAAGAATGTATGTTCAAGAACCGTTAAAGTTAACTTTTTATTTAAAAAATATAAATAAATAAAACATCTCTGAATAAGAGCCAGATCTTGGTTCCAAACCCTACAGAGGGTGTCAGTTTCAAACTTCATTTGATAAGTCAAATCTCCCTGAACACTTGCTGGCACTGAGCAGATCAGAGTGTATCTAGATGATTCACCGTCTTTATGGATTTCAAAGCTGCTGAGCTACACCAGTCCGGCTTAGAGGCTCAGATAGCGAGCCATCGTAAATCACACACAAGCAAATGATGACATGGCTTTAGTATATCATGTTAATGTCTGTGAATCTGTCTTACAAGCGCAGAACAAATCATGGAAGTGATTACAACTTGCGTCTTGCTGGCGCAACACATTTCAGGTGCCTACAGGAATCGCTCAAAGTGATGACACGAGAGAGTGTGGATTAATGGCAGTTACGTTGTGCATTTGTAAGAGGTGCATGAATGATACCTAAACATAAAATTTAAGCCAAACTTAACCAACATCACACAAGAGCAAGAGGGCGGTTGTACTGAATGTCAGCACAGCTGAGATTTGATTTTAAATAGATAGTTCATCCAAAAATAGAAATCTGTCATCATTTATTCACCCTCATTTCGTTCCAAGCCCACAAGACTTTGGTTAATCTTCGAAACAAAAATTTTGATGAAACATCTATTGAAAGTCCATGCAATCGAAACGTTTTCTTTTCGGGTGAACTATCCCTTTACGCATGAGTCCCGAAAACAGCAAAATTGTGAGTTTGATATTGCTTTAAAACAACTTATATATATATATATTAAAAAAGTGAAATAGTGATTAATTAAAATTTCAGGTTCAAAGATAAATTTTGTCAAGAAAAATAAACCAATAAATAAATGTCAACATCTATTTTAAAACAAATGTGCCATGTTCTTAGAAATGTATTTTTAAGTTCATGCTGGTTTCATAGGATTTAGATTTTTAAATAAATAATTATATTTAATGACTCAAACAATGTCATTTGGTGTAACCAAGAAAAACAGCAACATCATGTTTTCCTGTATACATTTTAATTATTCCCAAAAAGGTTTGTAAATATATTTTCAAATAAAAAAATTTATTTCATTTTTTTTTTTAATATTATCAATTATTTACTAAATATAATTAAGTTAATCATCAACTTTGCCATACCATAAAAATGACAAACTAACTTTATTACTTTATTAGTCGAACCACATGCCTTTCCAAACATTTTTCCAATATTTAAAAAAATGTTTTTAGATTTATTTTAAAATTATGACAAAAATAATAAAAATAAATTATGATTTACTTTAAAATTATGCCATACTACTTTTCTTTTGAAGGATTTCAATCGTTTGTTTTTTCTTCATTATTATATAAGGACAGTTGTATCACCCTGACATATTTACTGTTTGTCCCCCAAAAAACATTCAAATGAATTTTAATTCAGATATTATCAACATGTAGATATCGGTAACATGTGAATATGCGTATTCAAGACAATGTTTGAATGTTTTTTTCATTGAGCCAGAGACACTATTTGGCCATTCAAATTAGCACATTCATTTTTGCACAATATTAGACGTGTGTAAATATGTTTATGCATGCTGACTGCTCGCATAGGATTAAAAAGTCATGAAATATGCCAAAGCAAAATGCCAAACACATGTCAAATATTAGTGGCGTGAGATGCATCAGAAAAGCAGCAGATGTCAGTCACGGGTCTGAAGCATGGGGAATCTCTCCTCAATGGATGGATGGATAGAAGGATTGATGGATGGGGGCAGGCAGAGGTTTAGTAGGACTGAGAAGTTTCAGCACAGCACTGCATGACAGAACCAAACATGAAGGAAGAGTGATGGAAGCTGTTGAAGGTGTAATTGAAGAGCCGTGTTCAGCAGCTCCGGACTTCCTAGATCACCTCACTGAGATGTGAAGGGAACCGCTGCGAGGAAACACACCTGCCAACATCAACACCCTCACTGACAATCTATCCATACACACCTGCATCAAGCCTGATTCGCCAAAAGCTGCACTGAAAAATAAAGATTCTTGGCATTGATGGTCCCATGAAGAACCTTTAACATCCACAGAATTTACACTAAGTGCAAATAGCAATGGATTCTATTTACACTATGAAAATGGCAGGATTTTCTGCTATTTATGCTGCTTAATGCAAATAGTGTCAATTATCTGCACCTCAGTGTGGTAGTACATTATAAAACAGTATGCAATAATAATGTATTGAGTGTAAATTATCATTTTAATTCAAATGATTAAATGGATGCCACCTTATTGGAACAAGAAAGCACTCCCTACACCTACCCTAACTTTACCCGATACTTTATTTTCAACTTTTTGATTATTTCCTTCATTTTTATTAAAAATAAAT
>NW_015646354.1:484005-485823 GCF_001515625.1 Sinocyclocheilus rhinocerous | reverse complement strand
GAACGGCGATTAACTTACCTGTACAATAAGCTGTTTAAAATGTGCATTCTCCCGTTCAATTTCGAGCATCCAGTAATATAATCACACATGTCTTGTGGAGCGCTTTCAGAGTATGCATTTATTTGTCATTTTAACTGTTTGGAAACGGAGCGTAAATGTGGGAGTCCTTCAAAGATTTCTTATCCTGTTTCGCCCTCTACAGGACCAGCGACTAGTCGACGTCAAGCTTAAAGCGTCATGGCAGAGCATTGAAGTCGACTAGTCGATTAGACGGTGCAACCCCTATTCTGATGTAATATGAGATTTGAAAAGGGAGGAAAAAAATTTTGGCAAAGCAGATTTGAACCCGGGTTGATCGCGTCGAAAAGTCTACAACACGCACTTTACCATCTATGCCACTGGAGCTGATGATTGATGGTCGTCTTTACCAATCACACGTTGGTAGGCAGAGTTAGTGTAAATAGCTTCTGCCAACAAGTCGGGCTATTTGCACTTAGTGTAAATAGACACTTCGTATTTTTTTAATTTAAAAACGTTTTAGTGAAAAAAATGGTTCTTCTATGGCTTTGAAAACCCCCTATCATTTTAAGAGTGTAGTTTTCCCTGAAGTAGTCTGTTAAATTTATTTCACAGATTTTACATTTTGTCAGAATTAATCAAGATTGTGTTTTTGATTAATTCCCTTCATTACCTTCACACATAATGTTGCAATTGTGATACAATTAGATTTTACTGCATATAGTAATTTAAAAATACATTAAAATTGGTAGTATTTAGTATTTTTATGTACTATTAACGTTTTTCATTAATATTTTGAATTGTTTATTTTTTACAGTCTTAGTTTTTATTTAAATTTTAGTGTTTTATTAGTGATTTTGTTATTTTTATTATAATTGTTTTTAATTACTATTTTTATTTTAATTTCTTTTTTATTTGTTTTAATTTTAGTATGGTTTGAATTTTTTTTTTTTTTTCAGTTAGTCATTTTTGTTTTTGTTTCAACTTATTTCAGCTAATTGCCAAGGCAACATTTTTTTTTTCGTTTAAATTTTTAATCTAATTTTTTATTTTATTTTATGTCAGCTTTAAAGGTGCCATAGAATGCATTGATACAATATTTTAAATTGTTCTCTGATATCTACATAGAAGGTATGTGGCTTAGGTAAGGGAAAAAAATCTCCAGAAACCGGTTTACATGTCCATTTACAACCCTAGGATTTGTCCCTAGAATGAAATGGTCTTTTTTTACCTTATTTGGAAGGGTCATGAATAATAAAGTTGAGCTCTGCTCTGATTGGCTGTTTCACAGTGTGGCTCATTTCAGTAGCTCACACTGCAGGAAGGAAACACAGGGAAAATATATATTTCAATACTGTCTCTCGCAGTTATATCGTTGGGTAATTATACTGTATATAAAATGCGGGCATCAGGGAGCCGCTATTAATATATTCGAATGCACGATCGCTTTTTACTTTCACTTTCAAGATTTGCAATCGCTCGTGCTGTGTAAACTACAGCGGCAGTACTTACCACACATTTTACAAGATCAGATGCTTGTCAGTGGTGCTCAGGATCTGTAAATCATTCGCCATCAACCTCAGTCATCTCTGTTTATGTGGTAAGTGAAATCTTATGTACTGTAATGTAACAGGCTAGCAAGCAGCTAACATGTCCCTTTAGTGGCTCGCGTTATTTTATTAGAACACGTTATTTGTTTTCCGTGCCTTTCTGAATACAGACACCAACCCACCCCTGCACATCACATCCCCTGCACAGCCTGGAACATAACATTTATTTCCATGATCTGCCATTTTCGCT
>NW_015646354.1:474206-483370 GCF_001515625.1 Sinocyclocheilus rhinocerous | reverse complement strand
CAAGCAGCTAACCATGTCCCTTTAGTGGCTTGCATTATTTTATTAGAATGCGCGTTATTTGTTTTCCGTGCCTTTCTGAATACAGACACCAACCCATCCCTGCACATCACATCTCCTGCACAGCCTGGAACATAGCATTTATTTCCATGATCTGCCATTTTCGCTATTATCCTCGCTTGTTTCTTCACAATACCTGCAGAACTTCTGATGATTCGGCTGGCGTAGAACACGGGTATATGCAAAAGTTGGGGGCGTAACTATTAGTGATCCCGACTGTAACGTCACAGTCGGTGTTATGTTCTGATTCGCCTATTTTTCAGTGGTCTTTTGCATGCACAAGATTTACATAAGGAGGAAACAATGGTGTTTGAGGCTCACGGTATGTCATTTCCATGTACAGAACTGTTATTATTCAACTATGCCAAGGTAAATACAGTTTTCCATTCTATGGCACCTTTAAATGGATGAACAAAGATGTTTTAGTTCATTTTATTTAACAAAAATAACTCTGACTTAAATATATCCTTTTATATGATGAACATTTTGTATTTCAGAGTTAAAATTCATTTTATTCATTCATTGTTGTGAGGGTTAGGTTGATACAACTGTCCTGATATCACAATTTAAATTAATACCTTTTTGAGGAGCTTGGCATAATCATGTAATATTCTGTCTTAGAAAAATGCAGTGAAGCAGTCATGTGGTGCAACCAATGCACGGGGGTGGGGGGGATCACATCAAACAAACAAATAAATAAGCAAGCCTTTTTATGACTAGTCAAGATTAATTCAGGTTGTAAATGTCATGTGGTGCGACTCCATAGAAAAACACAGATATCGATGAATTAGTAAGCCATGATATTTATAAAAATACTTTATACTTTAAAAAATTATACTTTAAAACTTTTTGAAAATAATATTTTGTACACTCACATGTCCTTACTGTGTACAGAAAATGTGTGTTATTACTTTTTACTTGACAGTTGCACCATTTGACATTTTAGAGACTTTTAAAAAGATTTTCAAAACCATAAGAAACCAACATAAGCACATTTCTAAAAACCTGGCACGTGTGTTTTGAACAAGATTTTTAAATTATTTTCTTTTCATCTTGGACAGTTTTTAATGTCTTTTTACATGAAATCACAGACGTCTCTTAATCAGATGTAGCTGCCAACACAGAATCAGTCGCAGTTACACAGAACAGTGCAGCACACACACACAGAGCTTGGCTTTAACCTGATGACGCAAGCAGCTTTATTATCCTTCACAGCAGTGTGTGTGTGTGTGTGTGTGTGTGTGTGTGAGGGGGTGGATGATGCGACAGAAATGCAAAAAAAGCGTAATGACAACCAAAACGTAATATGAAAGGCAGAATTTGAGTACCAGGAATGAGTGAGCGAATTACACAGAAGACTAATGGAGACTTTCCAACAGTCCCATGCTCCCTACACTCACTCACAGAGCAAAGCCACAGATTAGTGCTGATGCCGTAATCTGCCTGGGAATATCCAGTGATCGCTTCCATACTGGGTTTCCACACGGACCCTGATGCTTTCTCCAACAGCGCCCGTGTGTTATAGCAGCAGTTTGTACTCTCACTAGGGGGCATCTGTTTCTGTCTCTGTGCAGCAGATCTGAGCTCCATCATACTGGACATTCATGGAGTCACACTTCATACCTAGTTGTTTGTTATACTTGCTAAAGAACAGAACTGTTGATTTGAAACAACAACGTTGCTAATACTATGAATTTCTTTTTTTTTTTATTACATTTAATGAATTATTGTTATGAATATTTGTGGGGACAACAGGCAATAATTTTTACTTTTTTTGTTTATAGAACATAATGGGAAATATATAAAATACCATATCAGCTCAAAAGAAAGAAAGAAATTTCAATTTAAAAAAATTAATCTCAAATCTCTGATTTTAACTGATGATTTGTTATGGTCTATTTTCTTGTGCCATTTTATGATTTTTATTTTTTATGTCACTATCACATTATTTATTTAGATATTATATTAGACATTTATCATTTAGATATTATATTAGATATTATTTAGATCATACTCCTGTTCAAAATGTTGCGGTAAATGTTTTAGTTTTTTTAAGCCTCTTATGCTCATCAAATACAGTACAGTAAAACATACAGTAAAAACTGTAAAATTGTGATTTTTTTTTTTTTTTACAATTTCAAATAACTGTTTTCTATTTAAATTGTAAAATATTGTAAAATGTCAATTATTCCTGTGATCAAAGCTGAATTTTCAGCATCATCTCCAGTGTCACAGAAATCATTCTCATGTGCTGTTTTACTGCTCAAGGAACATTTCTGATTATTGATATTTTTGTGGAAACCATGATTTTATTTTATTTTTTCAAGATATGCTTTGACAAAAAGAAAGTTCAAAAGAACAGCATTTAATTGAAACTGAATTTTTTTCCTAACATTATAAATGTCTTTACTGTCCATTTTGGTCAATTTAATGCTCTGTGTTACATTGTGTTTGGGCAACGATATACATTTTCCATATTCTATTTATTTACCATGAAATAATAAATGAAAATCTCATCTACATCTTGAGGCTGTTCATATTATCACATTATGATCATATTTCCTAAATTACAAACTGGAATGCTTCTAATTTGTCAGCAAATTGATGAATCAACAGTGGAAGAATTACCTACATGCATTATTAAGTCTAATTTAAAAATTATTAAGAAAGTATTGTTTATTAACCACAATTAGCTGTCAATTGCCATTATCAGCCCAGAAAATTATTATAAATGTATAAAAGAAAGAAAGAAAGAAAGAAAGAAAGAAAGTAAGTAAGTAAGTAAGTAAGAAAGAAAGAAAGAAAGAAAGAAAGAAAGAAAGAAAGAAAGAAAGAATTTGCCAGTGTCCAGACCCCAGACTCTCTAATCCACACAATGCAAACATCATGAGAACATACATGTTTCACATGTTCTGATAATGGGATGGAAACGGCTAAACATATTCAGCTTGTTAGCTACTATAAGAGGGTTTAAGCATGAGACTTGACTTAAACTCTTACATTCCCCACTGGATGAACAATAAAAAGATCAGAAAAGAATCACTGTGTGTCACTGTGAACTATTCTAAGAAAATGAACTGCATAACAATTCGTTCCACAGTAGGCTTACACAGTAATTCACATGTTCATATGATGGCTAAACGTTATGGATAAACATATCTGGCTTATTTTACACAATGCTGAGGCTTGAACTCATCTTGACATGTGTAGTAACGCCTCCCGTCTGTGTTAACGACCTGTCAGCACCTTCACTCATTCACACAACTGAAGAGAACGACAGGCGGGATTCCCTCAGTATCACACACACACACACACACACACACACACACACACACACACCAGACGAGTCTCTTACCTGTTTGTGATGAAGGAAGTAAAACAATCATTCAAATGGATTCAATCCAGGCAAGCAGAGAAAGAAAAAGAAACAAAATATCATTATATAAAATTTCCCCTCAATTAGAGTCTCATTCATGACACTTCCACACACATCATATCATTCACACATTTATTGTCACCTAACTAAAGATTTTTTCTCCATTCAGTTTTCAGTGACTACTTGGCTGATTGTGTTTGTCTTTCAAGAGCAACACAGCCTTGACAATCTTGGCGTGAAAATAAAACACTTTTCAAAAATAAAACGTAACTGACATTTTCAACAGCACTCATAATACAAACACTAATAATCAGCTCTTCAATACGTGAGGCGCTGTTTGAATTATATGCAAGAGTGTAAAAAATGTGTTTAGCTGCTGCTATATTGACTGTTTTATTAACCCCTGAAATGCAGAAACACTTTTAATGAAGCTTAAAAACATTAGTTTGTATTTCATTCATCATCTGTCTTTTCTTCCCTCCCATATTATTTCTCTAGATTCTCCTTCTAAAACCAGGTGAAAGAGAAATAACTGACTTAAAACCAGTTTTAGCTGGTGAAAATACTAGTCCATAAAGTGTGAGGAAATTGTTTATTGCATGTTGTAAAGGATTTTATGGTAATAGGGAGGAGAATATGACAGAGAAGTGCCAGTGTGATGTAAATAAGAAGCAGCTTACTCTGATATTGTGTGCTCTTAAAGGGACAGAATTCTTTAAGTGCATCCTATTTGTGTCAATAGTAAGGATGTAATGATATTATCAACATCACGATTTCGCGATAGCAAAACTGTCTATTATCGTGGTCATATGACGACATGAAACGATAGGTCTTCCGGGCAAAAAGTGTAGTTTTTAAAATATATTTGTTTTGGGCAATTATGCTTTGGCACAGTACTATCTGTCAAACGAACTAAAACCAAAAGCACAATATGGCATATTGCCTTCATCAAGTCTGTTTGCGCTGCATGCTTCAAAGTGAAGCGCACACTTTGTTGAGGCAATCAGCTCATGATCCAATGTTTTCCGCACCTCAGAACTGCTCCGTTCACAGTGAATGAATGCAGTGAACTTGTTTATTGTGCTATTTTGTGCATTTGTTTTGTGTTTTGTCGTGTTGTTCTTTATGTTGTGTTATTCTGTGGGTTGTTTTGTTTGTTGTGTTATTTTGTGCATTGTTTTGTTTGTTGTGTTATTTTGTGCATTGTTTTGTTTGTTGTGTTATTTTGTGTTCTTTTGTTTGTTGTGTTGCATGTTTTGTGTGTTGCTTTTTTTGTTGTGTTATGTTGAGTTATTTTGTGCATTGTTTTGTGTTTTGTTTTGTTTGTTGTGTTATTTTGAGTTATTTTGTGCATTGTTTTGTGTTTTGTTTATTGTGTTGCATGTTTGTTGTGTTATTCTGTGTTGTGTTATTTTGTGTGTTGTTTTGTTTGTTGTGTTGCATGTTTTGTGTTGTTTTGTTTGTGTTGCATTTGTTGCATATTGTTTTAGTTTGTGCTTGGTTTTCTTTGTTGTGTTGCGTGTTTATTGTGTTGTTTTGTACATCGGTTTGTGTGTCATTTTTTCATTTTTTGTTTTGTGTGTTTACTGTATTATTTGTGTGTGGTTTTATGTGTTATTTTTTGTTGTGTCATTTGTGTATTATTTTGTATTTTGTGTGGTGTTTTGTGTGTTACTTTGTTGTTGTGTGTTATTTGTGTGTTTTGCTTTGTTTCATTTTGTTTTATTTTATACAATGAAAACCAAGTCTGTCTGTCTTGTTGCTTTGGACCCTACTGACTTATATTGACAAAAAACAGCTGAAACATTCTTCAAAATATCTTCTTTTGTGTTCCACAGAAAAAAACTCAGTCATGAAGAGGCTGAGTAACAGATGAAGAACATTAATTTAACCAGTCATTTACTGTAATCCCATCAACCAGTCAGTTTTTTCAGTCATGTTTGGCCTGCTCATTCTGTGTCATATCGATTACAGCTACGAACAGTCACCTGACACAAAGAATATTTTGGGATCAATGGATTACATAAAGATAATAACATTCATAATCACCATCATCATCATCATTATGGTCACAAAGCACATTACTGTCATAAAGGGCCCTATACGCATTCCATATCTGTCCTCTGCAGATGAAATGGAGGCTTGAGAAGCTCTGTGTGCGGCCTCACAGAGAGTGTGATTACTGTAAATGGGACACGCTGACATCAGGTTGAGAAAGGCAGAAGAGCAGCACTCAAACAATTTGAGCTCCTCAGCGCCGTCCACTCCAGCAGAGAGGCTTTAAACCACAGCCAAAACACACTGAGATGCATCAAAGACGGACGTGACGCTTTTAATTGGAGCTCCGCAGTAATGTTTGGATGGAAAAACAGAGGCAACAAAATATGCCATTTCAATTGAAATGAGATTCAGCCATGCCTTCTTTTTTTTGTCCCACTCTGTGCATTTAGGAAATTGGAAAATGAATGAAATTAAGGTATGAAAAGACAAAAAATTTTCATTTCCTCCTTTTTTT
Organism: Sinocyclocheilus rhinocerous; assembly: GCF_001515625.1. Taxonomy (NCBI): domain Eukaryota; kingdom Metazoa; phylum Chordata; class Actinopteri; order Cypriniformes; family Cyprinidae; genus Sinocyclocheilus; species Sinocyclocheilus rhinocerous. The sequence continues at coordinate 477,422 of NW_015646354.1, read as the reverse complement.
TCTTAATGTAAGTTAACAGTTCCCCTTTTATGCAAATTAAGGAACAATATATAATTATTAAAATATAATTGGGGTTTCTTGAATACATAATTGCAATCAAAACACCTGCAAATGTATTGTGAAAGAGCGAAATGTGTGCCAGCAAGCCACTGACTTGTACTAATGCAGATCACACACACACACACACACACAAATAACTCACGCTTTATCAAGCAAGAATTTTATCATTAGCTACAGACAAAGCCAGCATTGTGTGGCGAGGACCCTTTTCCATTTCCTAAATGTGTTATTCGTAATGGTTAGTTTCGGACCATTCTTAATATAATCAACTGTTTATGCAAAGCCTTCGATGATGCGTCCTGCATTAAGTGGGTAACAAATGGTTCTATAAATGTTATGATGTCATCGTTCATGTGCACGTATTCAAATTCTACAAACATACTGTACTGTAGAACTTTACTGTAACATTCTTTTGAAGAACTTTACTGTAAGTTTCTACATTTAATGGACAATTGGTTTAGTATTTTTGAACGGGGATATAAACGATCATTTAAGAGCAAGGTTATTATAGTTAAAATAAAACAAACAAACAATAAATAAATACATCAATAAATAAACAAAAAAGTAAATAAATAAGTTAGTTGCCAAGGCAACATTTCGTTTAGTTTAGTTTTGAAATGCTATAAAAAATAAATAACAATACACTAAAATGAACACATACAAATGATTAAAATCTATATAAGCATATATAAAAAGTAGAAAGGACAAAAACACACAAGGAGAAGGGAGCAGGATCGGCAAAGGACCTCAAGGCGGGATTCGAACTCGGTTGCGCAACATTAAAATTTTTAAATATGCATTTATATCATTAACTAACTGCATGAATTGTACTGTACATTTCTGCCATATGGACATCAACTTTACATAGTCACCACTGATAAGCTACTACTAAATATAATGTAGAAACTTTAAAATAGAAACTTCAATTTTCTGTAAATCTGCTTTGCAGCGATTTGTATCGTGAAAAGTGCTATACAAATAAACTTGAATTGAATTGAACTTCATGACTTAATTGACGACATAACTACGACATTGCATGCTCACAGTTTATTTTGTGCTTTAATGTGAAATTATATACAGCGCGCCACCGTATTTGTGCGTGCAACAGAAGAGCATGCGCTACGAGTACAGGACAGCGGATGACAGGACAGGAGAATTTGTTTTTTACTGACATACGGCCCGACAACATCTCATCTGACCACCGTTCACTGTTGTTCTACTAAAGCTCTTCACCACCTGTAACTTTTCCACGCTCGTTACACTAGTGACGCTGAGGTGCGGCTGGGGAGCGCATCTGAAAAGTCTCCTGTTTGATATATATACATACATGTGTTTCATTTTTGTTATATTTAAACATAAGCTTTTTGAGTCCTGAATCTTATGCTAGTTACTGTTAATCATTAGATACAGTCAAATTGTCCAATAGAACTTGTTCTACCAGTTCTAGTTAGTAAATAATGCTTATAAAAAAGTGAATAAACAATGTAAACACTTGCAAAGGTTTTAGATAATGGTCCTGTTAAAACAAGACGATGGGGTTGAAATCAGGAAAGATACGAATCAAAAGGATTTGCCCTGAAAGCAATTTTCCCAATCCTTTCTACAATCCCTGCAAAGCTGCAGCAATTACTTACAGCTCTGCAACCAAGATCCTCACATGAACCACACTTTTACAAAGAAATTTACTAAATAAAACTTATATTATCATGCAATGATCATTTATTTTACCCATGTTACATTGCAAATCATTTAGCATTATCAATAACAGTATTAAAATGACCATTATTACAATGATTCACTCGATGTACAGTAAAAATAAAGAAAAAAGTGAGCAAAGAAATGTTATTATTTAAACATCGTTTTCCTGATAAAGTTATCGTGTGGCTTCTAAGACTTGATATAAAATATTCAAAAATTCTATTCCAGGTGTTTCACGGATGAAAGTTAGTTATTTAGGTTCGAAACATCATGACAGTGAGTAAAGGAATTTATTTTCTAAACAGTGTCTGGGAATTGCTGAATTTTTGTGTGTCTAACCCGGGAGTCAAGGGTTTTCAGAGCATCTGCGCTGTTAAACGAGGTCTGTGACTGACGGAGACTGATCATAGAGAAGCTCTGGCGGTGAATCAGGTTATTTGGCTCCCGGTGAATGGCGCGGCCCCTGACTTTCACATGATGGATGAGCGCTGGATGAGAATGGGCAGATGTGTTGTAATTGCTCTCTGCGGCAGGACAGCCGTCCTTATTATGACAGAATCAAACCGTCTGCTTTCATGACTTTAACCCTCACGTCTGTACAGACGTCTCAAGGAGAAACTTTACCTGGAGCTTTGTTTTTATAATATAATATAATATAATTAGGGCTGTCAGTTTAACGCGTTAACTTAATTAGTTATCAAAAAATATGCGATTAAAATATTTTAACGCAGTTATCACACTGGCCCCGCCCCCAAACCTGTATGTCATCTTAAATTTCATATATAGTTGACTGTTGACAAATATGATGCAGTTAAAGCCACAGCAGAATTGTTGTGCGTCTTCGAGCAACACAGCGGTGTTTAGTTTCTGAATGAATGTTTTGAACGAATTGTTTGAACCAATGATTCAAAGGCCCATTCATAAGGAGAGCCATATACTTCATTCCTGAATGAATCAGCCATTTGCACGAATCGGATGAGTGAATGACGCATAAAGACATTTACCACCACCTGATGGCAGATTTAGTTTCTTATTTAGAGTCTCATTTCATTAAATAAATAAATACATTGAAGGGATAGTTCACCCCAAAAATTTAAATTCTGTCATCATTTACTCACCCTCATGTCGTTTCAAACCTTTCTTTTGTGAAACATAAAAGAAGGTATTTTTAAGTCTGTTGGTAACAAAGCGGTTTTGGTTACCAATGACTTTCATTATATGAACAAAAAATACTGAGATGTTTCTCAAATTATCTTCTTTTGTGTTCCATAGTTTGTTAGGCCATTGTAGCCTAAACGTTTATGTGTAATACATTTTATGTTGAATCAAAAAAAATATTTCTTTCTTTTGGGGGTATTTTCACATCCAAATGTAGTTTGTGAACAATTAGATTAATTAATCGACACATAATGTAATTAATTAGATTAAAAATTTTAATCGACTGACAGCCCTAATATA
>NW_015646354.1:468047-471634 GCF_001515625.1 Sinocyclocheilus rhinocerous | reverse complement strand
ATGCGATTAAAATATTTTAACGCAGTTATCACACTGGCCCCGCCCCCAAACCTGTATGTCATCTTAAATTTCATATATAGTTGACTGTTGACAAATATGATGCAGGGCAACAACTTCATAAATGCAGTTATGCCCTAAAATTCAAGATATTGGTGCAAAAATGTCCCTGTATGTGTTTTTGTCTCATATTTATATCATACGATAAGAGATATCACACCAGCAGCGAGAGCAATAGCCTATCAGACGAGTGCTGACTTTGTCCCGAATATCACAAGTTTAAATGTGATTTCATCCAACAGTTCAGTAAATAGGAAGTTGATATTGTTTTATATTTTAAACAAAATATTATGTTTTTGCTCAGTTTTTCAAAGAATATATTACCTTTAAAGCCATAGCTGCGTGTCTCCGAGCAACACAGCGGTGTTTACAAAGCTGTTTTGGTTACCAATGACTTTCATTGTATGAACAAAAAATACTGAGATGTTTCTCAAATTATCTTCTTTTGTGTTCCATAGTTTATGCTAGGCTGTTGTTTATGTGTAATAAATTTTATGTTGAATCAAAAAGAAAAAATATTTCTAAAGCTAAAATTAGTAATGTCTACTCACTACTTTCTCATTTAACACAAAAATAGCTTAAAATAATCTTTTGTGGGTATTTTCACAGTCAAATTTATTTTGCGATTAATTCGATTAATTAATCGAAACATCATGTAATTAATTAGATTGAAAATTTTAACCGAATGACAGCCCTAAATATAATATAATAACATTATATTATATTACACTTATTATTTTTATTTAAAGGGGTCATGACATGAGAAATCAAATTTGCCTTGATCTTGTGGCATATAAGAGGTCTTTGTACCATTAAAACAGCCTGCAGGTTTAATAGCGTAAAACGTCCTCCTCATTATAAACAAAGCATTTATTTAATCAAGCTCCAAAAATGGCTCGTTTGGATCTGAGGTGCAAGATGACCTCACTTGTAGGGCTGGGAAAATAAAGCTATGCATCACGAATCGAGAAATGATTCAGCATCGATTCTGAGATTTTCCAAATGCATCGCGATTCTTTGTGTTTACATTAATCTCACGTCATAAAAGCATTCTGAGCCGAGGTGAAATTACAGACTCAGCCGAACGCACAAGCACTTTTCTACATCAGCATTTGAGTGTACGGATAAAAACTAGATTAGAGCGCCATCTGCTGTTAAAATCTAAGCTCAGAGTCGATTTCAGAGAGAATTGCGATGCATTCGGAAGATCTCAGAATCGATCGATTCTGCATCGATTTATTGTCGCAGCCCTAGTCACCTGGGCGCAGTTGTTTGCATAAACACTGACTCCAGAGCAAGACATAGACCAATAGTCTTCTTCTCATCATTAGCCCCGCCCACTGGCGTTCAGTCGCTTAACGGTTGACACTTGACGCTGAATGCAGGTGTAGCGTCACTTGAAATGCAAATAGAAATTACAATCACTGCCGCTATCGTGTCTACACTGGATACAGTATGCAAATGTCAAAACACTCACGTGCAATACATTAATATAATATAATATAATATAAAAATAGATTTTTATTAATTTATTATGCAAGCACTCACAGGTTTATGGATAATTACGCATGTTCGGAAAATTACTAAATACATTTACGCCACATTTTAGACCCTCTTCATAATAAAAATCCCTGGCATAATGAAAATGAAGAGACCAAAACTGGCAAATAACTCTCAACAATGTGTTAATGTAGTCAATTAGTACTTGGATGGAGACACAGTTTTCACTGTTTTGGCTCTGCAGTGCAAAATATTGGATCTCAAAAAATGTAGCTAAATGCATAAAGTAGGAAAAACAGTGCTGTTGTTCCCAGAATGAGACACGACCTTCGTCAGATCCTGAATCTTCAAACTCTGGCTTTGACGGCTTGGACAAATTGGTCAAAATAAAATATTCCTGTGTTACTCTAATACACATAATTATTTAATCTGGCCATAAATTAGACGGTAGTCATGAGAAGCAGGCTATTAGTATGAGTTTACCATGAGTTTATGTATATTTTATGAAAATAATGGGATGAACGATTCAAATTGCCTGTCAAGCCTCTAAATTGCATACAAGGCTGACGGAGCTCATGACAGCCGCGAGTCTCGCAAAGATCAGACCAGACGAAATAATCATGGGAAAAATCCTGATGAGTAAGTTTGTGTGTGTGTGTTCAATCTCAACACACGATTCAGGTATGATGATCCGCACAAAGTAATTGGTGGTCGTCACACAGAGTTTACACTGCCTAATGAACGATAGCGTGAATTATGCTGCTATGTGTGAGTTAGCCAATCAAAACATAGCTCATTTACATGTAGAAGTCTTAAAGGGACAAATCAGTATGTTAAAGCTGAGATCAATTATGAATAATTCATTGGTAAGTATTATTCCAATGGAAAAAGGTGCTTTTTTCAGATTCTTTATTTTTTCGGTTGATGTCACCGATCGCTCCTATTTTTAACCCCTCCCATTGACTCATAAGGCTTCGCTAAGTAGCGTCCACTCTTCATCATCCAATCAATTGGATAAAATTAAGTCACATGATGCTTTTTTTTGCCTATTAAATATCCTGTTTCACTGAAAAATGTCATTATCTAAGTGAAATGAGTCGCGAACAGCATTTCGTGTTAACTTCAAATTCAAAGCGTCAGAAAGAAGGTCGCGAGAAGCTGAATTATGATTGGTTTTGGTGGAAGAAACCCTGACTAGCATTACAAGCGGGAAAAATCTTAATTGAATTTAGTACATACAAAGAAAAGAGACAAATTCAGATCGAGACTGACACATTTGGCCATGGTTTCTGCACACGTTCCTCAGTTCATGGTCAGAGTAACGGTGTGACGCGACGGGGAGGAAGTGACCTTTAGCGAGACTGCTGAATGACACAGGTTAATGGGTTAACAGTGTGTACTGGGAAAAAAATATTGTAAAAGAGAGGCACATTCATGAATCATTAACAGTTAAAAGTGGCAAAAGATGTCTTAAAATATGTATATAATATAAATAAATATTAATGGTAGTATCAATAAATCTGAATGTGTTAATATAAGTATTATTTTGCTAATATAAATGGGTATTATGTACAAACAAACAAACAAATAAAATAAAATAAAGTAAGATTTATAAAATAAAAAAAGACAATAATAACTTTTATTCAGCAATGACCCATCAAATTGATCAAGTTAAAGTGAAGACGTTTATAATGTTAAATAAATAGTATTCTTTCAATAAAAATATTAAGCAGTTTTATTAACTGTTTTCAAAATTGATAATAATAAAAACCATTACATAATTAATAATTTAGCAGTAAATCAGCATATTAGAATGATTTCTAAAGGATCATGTGACACTTTTCTTTTTACAATGTATTTAAATACAAAAAGTAATAATACATTGCAATACTACTGTTTGTACTGTATTTATGATCAAATAAATGCAGCCTTGTTGAGCAGAAGAACCTCTTAAAAAAAAATTCCAAAACACATTTTTGTAACTAAAATGACTCCTGTTTATATATATATATATATATATATATATGTGT
>NW_015646354.1:457959-467888 GCF_001515625.1 Sinocyclocheilus rhinocerous | reverse complement strand
TAAAAATACATATTTTAAATAAATATATATATATATATATATATATATAGTAATATTAAATTATGCAGTCATATAACACCAGATAATTTTTTTTCCAGTTGTACCTTAAATGTACAGCTTAAATGTTACAGCTTGTCATGCTACATACTGGCATTTACGCCATTTCCAGGAGTCAGTGTGCATGACTGAGTACGCCAGCATACAAAGTCACATTTACTAAAGTTCATGCTGCTACAATGAACACTACTTGAGAGCCAACATTCATGAGGTTAACAGCATTACATTTACAAGCAAAACTGTATATTCTGATTTGTTGCTATATATAATTTCACCTTAACCCTATCTAGATTTCAAATACAAACCTAAACTGTGGTTGGTCACTTTACGTGTCAGTCAGACGACCTCTTCCTGTCTAAGTGGCCAGTTCTTGGCCAGAAGAAGTGGTAAAGTAGACCTGACTTGATGCCAATAACCCAAAAGCCTAACTAGTAGAGTGTCAAAGAGTCACTAACAGGGTACTGCAAGCCTCATCGCTATCAGACAGAAACATCCCTGTTAGTATTCAGAAGGAGTCCCTGGTGCGCCCGGTGATCAGGAAGGAAGGGACAAGACGCAATTTGTCTTCCAAATGAGTCCCATCTGATAAAAAAAGACCCAATAACACTGACAAATGAGAGAAAAACCTATCTGATGAAATCCATTCACCTACTCTCATTTAATTAAAGATGGGATCGGTGGTGACGGGTGGTTTCTGCGGGTTTTGTTTCAGAACGGGAAGCAAAATCAGATATGAAATATGACGTTTTAGAGGTAAACAGTGAGATGGAAAGAGTCCAGTCAAACAGGGCTTCAGTCGATGAAGTCAAGGTACACATCCGTGAAAAATGACCCATAAACCTCTTTATCCACTGACCTAACTATCCTTCCCCTCCATATACTGTTTTATACAACAGTTCGTTCTGGTTCTCAAATCTGATTGGTTGAGAACCGTGAGATATTGTACTGGTATCGCTACAGGAACGCCCTTTCACAATTTTGTATCACTCCGCTTGTTTTAGCCGGGTCTATGTTTTTTTTTTATTATTCACTGAGTTAATCGTAGAGTACGTTAGTTAATATAAGAAGAAACGTCTAGCTTCGCGGTCTCTCTCTCATTTGGATGCGCACGTCTTGCCGCATTGTTTCTCTCTTATAACCTCATTATTTCTCACTAATAACCTAACTGAAGCAGCACATGCCCTTGATACGAATTCTAAAAGTGACGTATGTTTAACTGTCAACTTGAGCTTTGAATCCGTGGCGGAAGGAAGTAGTTCCGCACAAAAGAGGGTTTTATTAGGCACATACCGGCTCTATATCAGCGGCTGTGATTGCCTGCGGCCTTGTGCCTCTGGCCTAATCACAGCCATGCTGATATAGAGCCGGTATCGCTCGAGTACGAGAGTAATATTGCTCATATATACAGTCTGGAGTTGTTGATTCGTACATCAGACCAAACAACAGCTTCGAAGAGCATCATGATATGTTGTGACTGATTCACAGATGACCTCAACACTTGCGTACTTCTCACAAGAGGTGAGAAGTCATTTCTGACACATGATGTTGACCGAAAAAACAGGGTGAAACACGGTCATGGTGTGGTAAACAAGTTATTGCGGTTCAAGTAACGTTAGAGGTCACTAACCAACTGTTAAAGTGCATTACACTGCAGTGGTTAAGAGCAGGATGGCAGTTTAAACCTTTTGAGTGTAAGACTTTCTATCAAAGAAGACATAAACCTTTAATATCATCATGGAATATGACACTGCAGATGTGAAGATTAATTGTGCATTATACAGTGTCGCATAAATATTTGGACACTGAAGTCAGATGTAGTAAATATACAAATACCACTGCATGAGAACAAAATATCTAAATCAAACCAAGTGCCATTTATTTTATATAAAGAACACAAGAAAAAAAAACATTAAAATAATTATGTATATTTTGTTGTTTCAATTGTTATAATTGATATTTACACTAATACTTTATGACTAAAATGTCATATTGTTTTAATAGTACAATTATGTCTAATTAATTACTACGTTTGCTATTTAAAATAAAATTCTAATACATTATTAATACAATAAAATAGAATTTAAAATATTACATTATTAATAATTATCAAAATATATACTGTTGTTACTTACAATAATACTTTGACAATACTTTTAAAAATGTCATATTGTTTGAGTATCACCATTATACCTAATTATAAAACTACTTATTACTTCAAATAAAAAAGTATCAAGAAAATACAATATTAATACCAATAATATATAACTGATATAATAATAATAATAAGCAGCACATGCCCTTGATACGAATTCTAAAAGTGACGTATGTTTAACTGTCAACTTGAGCTTTGAATCCGTGGCGGAAGGAAGTAGTTCCGCACAAAAGAGGGTTTTATTAGGCACATACCGGCTCTATATCAGCGGCTGTGATTGCCTGCGGCCTTGTGCCTCTGGCCTAATCACAGCCATGCTAATATAGAGCCGGTATTGCTCGAGTACGAGATTAATATTGCTCATATATACAGTCTGGAGTTGTTGATTCGTACATCAGACCAAACAACAGCTTCGAAGTGCATCATGATATGTTGTGACTGATTCACAGATGACCTCAACACTTGCGTACTTCTCACAAGAGGTGAGAAGTCATTTCTGACACATGATGTTGACCGAAAAAACAGGGTGAAACACGGTCATGGTGTGGTAAACAAGTTATTGCGGTTCAAGTAACGTTAGAGGTCACTAACCAACTGTTAAAGTGCATTACACTGCAGTGGTTAAGAGCAGGATGGCAGTTTAAACCTTTTGAGTGTAAGACTTTCTATCAAAGAAGACATAAACCTTTAATATCATCATGGAATATGACACTGCAGATGTGAAGATTAATTGTGCATTATACAGTGTCGCATAAATATTTGGACACTGAAGTCAGATGTAGTAAATATACAAATACCACTGCATGAGAACAAAATATCTAAATCAAACCAAGTGCCATTTATTTTATATAAAGAACACAAGAAAAAAAAACATTAAAATAATTATGTATATTTTGTTGTTTCAATTGTTATAATTGATATTTACACTAATACTTTATGACTAAAATGTCATATTGTTTTAATAGTACAATTATGTCTAATTAATTACTACGTTTGCTATTTAAAATAAAATTCTAATACATTATTAATACAATAAAATAGAATTTAAAATATTACATTATTAATAATTATCAAAATATATACTGTTGTTACTTACAATAATACTTTGACAATACTTTTAAAAATGTCATATTGTTTGAGTATCACCATTATACCTAATTATAAAACTACTTATTACTTCAAATAAAAAAGTATCAAGAAAATACAATATTAATACCAATAATATATAACTGATATAATAATAATAATAATATTTATTAATACGGTTAATACATGAATAGTATTAATATTAAGTCTTGTTTTATTATTACTATTTTGTGTAACTAATTGCTACTTTTATTACTTAATAAATTTTATTTTAAGTCATAAAAGTAGTAATTAATTAGCCATTAGAGTATCATATTCCATTATGAGATAAAGTATTGTTATCATATTAACAGCATATATTTTGATAATTAATAACAAATATAACAGTTTAAACCATAATTGTATAAATGAATATTGTAATTTATGTTGTTTTGTTAATGCATTTGATTTGATTTTTAATAAAATAACATTAATAACAAAATATTCATGAATAAAAGTATAATTTAAACTATTATATTTATGAATAATCAAAATATTAAAATTAGGGGTCGACCGATTATTGGCACCGATATCACGCATTTTTATGGTTATTGGTATTGATTATTTTCAAAACTGATTTGCCGATAAAATTATTTAAAAGCATTTAAAGTTTTAGAAAGTTTTAGTCAGAGCCCTTGTTATTCTTAATTTTGATATTATATTTATCAGTCTACTTGATGTGTAATAATCGGTATCAGCATCGGCCCTGAAAAACACATACCTGTCGACTCCCAATCAAAATATATTCTGTAACTTATAATAACACTACGAACAAATGTCACTTTTTAGTATTACTATTGTGTCTAATTATTACTTAAAAATAAAATATGTATGATTATTATTTAAAACATCTATTATTGATAATTCCAAAAATTCCTAAATTGTGGTTAAAAGAAGATTTGAACTTGATTCAAAATGTCTCAGAGAATGCATTTATGTTCTGAAATCCACACATTTTTATGCATGAATTGCCCAAAGAAAGTTTTAGTCAGAGCCCTTGTTATTCTTAATTTTGATATTATATTTATCAGTCTACTTGATGTGTAATAATCGGTATCAGCATCGGCCCTGAAAAACACATACCTGTCGACTCCCAATCAAAATATATTCTGTAACTTATAATAACACTACGAACAAATGTCACTTTTTAGTATTACTATTGTGTCTAATTATTACTTAAAAATAAAATATGTATGATTATTATTTAAAACATCTATTATTGATAATTCCAAAAAAAATGTGGTTAAAAGAAGATTTGAACTTGATTCAAAATGTTTCAGAGAATGCATTTATGTTCTGAAATCCACACATTTTTATGCATGAATTGCCCAAATACTTATCAAATTATACGAGAATTAACAAATTTAGCATGCAAATTCTTCCATGTGTCAAACGTTGTTTTATTTTCACCATTCATTCTTTCCCTCTGGTTTTCTTCCCATGAGCAGAATCCAAACAAAAAAAAAAGGTTAGTTTCTTTCAAAAAAAGAAAAATTGCTTACTGGCTGGTAAACAACTGTCACAAAACTCAAGAAACCTAAGAGCAACGCAACTAATAAAAATGCAAATTTCCAAACAGCCTCACACACACACACACACACAGCAGAAATGCCGCATCTCCTCACACATACAGTAGAGGACGTTTCCCTCTAAAGCATGACCTGCTCATCAGAGCTTCACACGGACCGCAAGAATTAATTGCAGGTGCGCAGAATCTGTCACTATCAATTCCCCTCTGTTCTCGACTCGATCGCACACCGCGTGTACCGTAACACAAACCAGCGCCACCGCTATCATATGAGTCAAAATGAATCAGTTCCAACTAGCAGAGAAGGAAATCTTGCAAATCCCAGCGCTCCCAAATCTGGGAATCTCATTCATTCACCACTTAACTGCAGCAGTTGAGAGCAGCTTTTTATGAGCAGAGGGCTAAGAAATCAATGGCTTATAAAGCAGAAACCTACCATTTGAATTTAATTAACAGCCATTTTATTGATTATTTGTCAGTATTTGCGACGAAACAAAAGAAGAAGCATTCAGACAGGCATTTATTGTAAAGAAACCTGATGACAGGAAGGAAAGAGGAGCGAGAAGTAACTAAATTTGAGGGAAGGCAGCTCTAAACCCCCTCATCTCTTTTTGGGGAAGATTACAGCACAATACATCTGCCAACCACGCAAAAGAAACACACTACCGTGACCCAAATACAGCCGTGCTGCGCTCTGATTGGCTGACGGAGTGCAGCTGAGGGGCGGAGCTTTCCCCTCTCACATCACCAACTTAATAATTTACCATTTTATGTAACCGATGAGGGATTCAGGGCTCAGCGTTTGCCGTAAGATCATTTCAACACCCCCTTCCCGAATCTCCTCGGAGCGGCGAGGATAAGGAGTCGCTTCCAAAGTTTCAGCGTGACGCATGAGATTTACGCAGAGGAACGTCTCCGTTTGCTAATCAAAGCGACGTGAAGCAGCACACGTCAAGTTGTCCGCGGCAGAGCGGGTGGTGAATCTGCTTGAACTTGCTTTTCCTGTTGATTTCCGGAGCTTTCTGAGCTCTATAAAACACTCCCTCAGCAGCGCTACTAACACAAACACCGCTGAACCACAAAGTCAACAACAAAAACACCCCGAGACAAGTTTAGTAAACTGTTGCATGAGTGCTTGGAATGAAGTTGCTGTCTGGTATAACTGTAGTACATAAGTAGGACATGTTCCGGGTCCTGGAATAATTTTTAGGGATAAGAATTTAGGGACAAGAAATCAGAATCTGGACTTTGGAGTTTGATTGCTTTCTTTCTGAAAATATTTAATGTGAAAATTTAACCGTTTTAGGTTTTGGAGAACTTAAATTTTATCAAGCTAAATTTAAACCCCTTTAAATTTAACCCACCCCTAAACTTAAACATCAATGAGGCGCAAGCATGATTGTAGAAAAACACATGAATAAGACGAATTCACCACAAATTTTCCAACTGTTTCATACAAAAAATATACAAATATACAAATATAAAAACTCAGCACTAAGGTTTATTACTGGGGTGTAAGCAGATCGTATACAAATGTCTGAATGAGATCGTACACATTTACCACAAATTCACCAATTGTTTAAATGTGAAAAACATACAAAAAATTGCGAATTGTTTGCTAATTGTTTCATACCAATTTTTTTAACAATTTTTAGAAAAAAACTAAGCACTAAGGTCCATCCCTAAATCGAAGCGTCAGTGGGGCGAAAGCAGATCGTACAAAAACGTCCGAATGAATACAAAAACATCGGCAATTGTTTCATAAAAAATACAATAAAAATTTGCCAATTGTACGCAAATTGTTTCATATGAAAATGTATGATAAAAAAAAAAAGCATTAAGGTCCATCCCTAAACATCAGTGGGATGCAAGCTGATTGTATAAAAAGGTCTGAATGAGATTGTACGAATTTACCACAAATTCACCAATTGTTTAAATGTGAAAAACATACAAAAAATAACAAATTGTATACTAATTGTTTAATACAAAAAAATTTTACATTTTTAGAAAAAACTAAGCACTAAGGTCCATCCCTAAATCGAAGCATCAGTGGGGCGTAAAGCAGATCGTCCGAATGAATACAAAAACATCGGCAATTGTTTCATACGAAAAATGTACAAAAATACAATAAAAATTTGCCAATTGTACGCCAATTGTTTCATATGAAAATGTATGATTTAAAAAAAAAGCATTGAGGTCCATCCCTAAATCTAAACATCAGTGGGGTGCAAGCTGATTGTATTAAAAGGTCTGAATGAAATTGTACGAATTTACCACAAATTCACCAATTGTTTCGTATGCAAATCGTATGATTTTTAGGAAAAAGTCATCACTAAAGTCCATCCTTAAATTGAAACATCAGTGGCGCATAAGCAGATTGTATTAAAACGTCTGAATGAGACTGTACAAATTCACTACAAATTCACAAATTGTTTCATATGAAAATCATACAAAATTTTTTTTTTTAAATAAATCCAATTGTACGCCAATCGCTTCATTTTTTTTTTCTAAAGTAAGATTTTTAGAAAAAACAAAGCACTAAGGTATATCCCTAAATCGAAGTGTCAGTGGGACGTAAGCAGACTGTATAAAAACGTCTGAATGAAATTGTACGAATTTACCACAAATTTGCTAATTGTTTCGTACAAAAAAAACATACACTTTTTAGAAAAAAGTAATCACTAAGATCCATACCTAAATCTAATCTAATTCGTCACAAATTCACCAAACACACAAATAAGACTGTATGAATTCACTGCATATTCACCAAAATGTACAAAATGTATGACTAGCGAGAGTGCTGAAATATTTCCATCTATATATTTTCCATCTTTGACTGACGAAAGTTTATTAGCACTTTTTAAAACTGCTGACATGCAACTGCATTTTTGCCTGATGCGTGTTTAATGATGGAACGATATCAGAGCACATGTTCTTGTAAAACTCCAATAATCTTTGAAAAATATTTTTACAGTTTAAAAATACTTTTTTTTTTAAGTATATTATCCTTTTAATAACTTTTTTCTTCATTATGATATCAGGGTCTGAGATATAACATGAAATGTATGGAATGAATTACAGTTATTTTAAATGAATTGGCAGATTTATTATAGATCACATTTTTATATTAAAATTGAAAATATTACAGATTCAAATAAACATAATAGACTAGAGAAAAAAAATGTCTCAAGTGTCTCCTTGAGTCTCACACCTCTTCTGATGTTTTTGAGCTATATTTAAATGAGGTTATGACATCACTAATGCACCATCTGTACATTCATAGCGTGAGTCACCGTATAAGTTATGAATACATGCGACTGCAGAGCATCATGGTAAAGCTGAAAGTCATCTCTGTATCTCAGTGTTGTGCTGTGCTGCTGGAGTCATCACTTCCTGTGAGTCACCGACTGAAAGAGAGCGATAAAGAGCCCGAGCGCCGGAGAGAGAAACAGAGGCCAGAAGGCGCAGGAGGAGGAAGAAACTTCCTGAGCTTTTCATTCATAAAGCGCTGAGTGCAGCACACGCTCTGGAGCCAACGGTGGCTAAATCGATAGTGTGCAGCAGGCAAAAGAGTATTAGACCACATCCACATGAAACAAACAAGCAGCGGAGTTTAAGGCTCTGTTCCAAACCCTAGTGAGACGCCTAGCTAGGACCATTTTAAGGCATCCAGGAGTTTCAGACAGTAAATTGTGCTGTCTTATGAGATATACAATTATGTGTTGTCATGGTTAAAATCATAACTGCGGTAATATAGGTTAAAGACAGGTTAAAGTTATTTTAAATTGTAACAATATTTTATAATATTGCTGTTTTACTGTACTTTTGATCAAATAAACGCAGCTTTGGTGAGAAGAAGAGTCTTCTTTCAAAAACAATTAAAAAATCTTAATTATTTCAAACGTTTGACTGCTAGTGTAAACTTTACATACAAATAATTATTACAACATACTGTAATGATACTGTAGTATGAAAATCTTTTCAGCCAGGTCTATTCATTCCAAAAATCATAAAAACATAAAAACATAAAAAATGCAATTCATACATACAATAATTTAAATATTAATTAAAAAATAATAATTCTTTTTTTTTTTTTTTTAAGTGTCAGCGTGATACAACTGGCCTGATATTATTAAAAGGGCAAATTTCATTAAGGGGGAAAAAACATTATCAAGTAGTTTGGAATAATCTTGTATTATTATTTTTAGGGAATAAATAGCAAAACATTTTTACATAAAAGCAGTAAAGCATAAATAAATAAATGTAAATAATAATAATAATAATAATAATAATAATAATGATGATGATGATGATCAATGTAAATTAAACAATACCAGTGAATTATTCATAATATATAAGCAATTTACATGTTGATCATCATTCTTATGCTGTACTTGGGTAATTACACTGTAACAAGGATACCTAAAAAAGTCATTTGTTGTGACTTCCAAAAAAAATTATAAACATTTATTAATGAATAATTCATGATTTTTGCTAAAAAAAAAAAATGTAAACATAAAAAAAAAAAAAAGCCTTTGGATACAATGCAAAAAAAAGTATTACTTTTTACTATTACTTTTTAACATTTTTAATGTAATTAAATTTAAAAACACTTAAAAAACATATGAATACAAAGAGCACATTTCTAAGAACTTGTAAATGAGATTTTTTTTTTAAGATTTTTCCTTGGTCACCCAGGTTTTTTTTTTTTGTGTGTGGCATCTGATAATCCACTCAACTGAGCTGCAGACCTCAAAGGAATTGAAGATTATTTAAAGGTGCCATAGAATGCATTGATACAATATTTTAAATTGTTCTCTGATGTCCCCAGAGTGTGTATGTGAAGTTTTATCTGAAAATACCCCACAGATATTTTTTTATAGCTTGTTGAAATTGCAAATGAGATTTTTTAAAAAAGATTTTTCCTTGGTCACCCAGGTTTTTTTTTTTTGTGTGTGGCATCTGATAATCCACTCAACTGAGCTGCAGACCTCAAAGGAATTGAAGATTATTTAAAGGTGCCATAGAATGCATTGATACAATATTTTAAATTGTTCTCTGATATCT
>NW_015646354.1:453905-457854 GCF_001515625.1 Sinocyclocheilus rhinocerous | reverse complement strand
GCTTTAGCAACATTAGCCTTACAGAGAGCCAAGAAGCTCTTTTGGAAAACAAAATATGAGGCATGATGCTTACTTTGTCTGGAGTCTAGACGTTTGCGCACGAAGCGTTGGTTTCGATCCCTCTTTCAGAAGCAATCTTTGCACAACTCCAGCGCTGAGGAACTGCTCGTTTGGAGAGACTGTTTATGATTTATTGGGATTATAAAACAATGAGTGGGTGGATTTTTACCATTATAGGCTGGTTGTTTTCACACACTGTGGCCACACAACTGTGTTCAAACACCTTATAAAAGTGATTTTTGCATTCTATGGCACCTTTAACAACATACAGTATTGATCATCTGTCATTATAGTCTAGGCTGAATCTTATGATCACCACTTTCATAATCACCCGTTCAAACCAAAAATAACTAAACTTTGCAGCTTTATTCCCTGTATTACAAAGATCATACTCCGAAGATTCATTTTTCCTCTGTATTACATCATCTTTTAATTACATTTCAGCATTTGCATTGGGTTTTAGCACTCACTGAGCAGAGCTTATCAGGTGAAGCGCTCTCATAACCGAGTCCGTTTGAATAACGCCAACTAAAGTCTCATCCGGCTTAGAAATCAGAAATCATTACTCGAGCTGTGGCCTATTGGTTTGCTCCGACACATTAAGCCGTGGTGCTCGTTTGGGAAAAATGAGTTTGATTCTGGCTAAAGACATGTTTTGATCACGTTCCCCCATCGTTTCTGTTTTTTCTGTCTTTTCTATCAATAAAAGTGGCACAAAGATGTTTGAAAGCAACTTTTCTTTAAATATTATGTTGGAAAAATTACTTAGAACGTTCAAATTCCCTTTGTCCTTTAAGGGAAATGTCATATTTGATCTGTATCTATCCTGACCCACACACACTTTCATCTCCAGCAACGCTATCAGAGCAAACACACAGGTAAACACAAGCACACAAGCGCTCTAATCTCTGACCGTGAGTGACGCCACTCACAGTTAATCCTGACTTCTAATCTGAGGTGCACAGGCGAAGCGCCTCAATGAGGCCGAGAAACAGCGGCGCTATTTATAGAAACACCATTTCACACACTCTTCCTCGTCACTCCTCTGCCTCGGTCCTGCGAGAAACACTCGTACACACATGCGCAAGCCCATGCTGATCACAAACTTCCCTCCCTCTCTCTCTCTCTCTCTCTCACCGGGCTCCCAAGGACACTCTGTTCTCTTGGGTTTTAATATCCCCTTTTGTTCTTTTGTCAAGTGTATAAAATAGGCCATAAAATAAAAAAAGAGACTGTTTTTAACTCACCCACATTATGTGCTGAATTCATCTCTGATCAGTTATATCATGAATTGGGAAGTTAAAGTGACCAAAAACAACCCTCTCACTCGCATATAGCCAATGGCGATTCAATTGCCAAGGTGTCCGTAGAGGGTTGCCAAAAAATATGCTTAATTGAAATTAACGAAACAGTATACTCAAATTTTGGAATATGATTTTGGAATAATCATAATATTGTACAGTAATCAAACTTCCAACTTGATCTGGCTGTCTGTAGACAAGAAATACTGTTCAAATAAGGTTCTTCAAGTGAAACGGGAATCAAAACATAGTGTACAGAAAACTTGGCCCAGAAAGTCTGCACTGTTTAAAATTAACAAAACAAGCCTTGGTAATATTTAGTATAATATTATCTTAATCAGAATGATCATTTAAATAAATAAAATAAAATAAAATAATAATAATAAAAAGCATGAAGAAACTGCAATTGGCAAACTGATGTCAGGATATGCCGGCAGTGACAGCATGACTGAGTAATTTATCTTTCTGTCTGTCATATTCTCATTTTTTTTCTCCACAAGGTTCAGACACTATGAACACCCGGAGGAGACTGTCCCCTGCAGAGTGTCCTTGAGCAAGACAAAACCTGGCAGTTTGCATCATCATTTTGTGCAATTCTCCAAGTTAGATTAAAAAAATATATATATATATTTTGGGGGAAAAAATATTTTGTTCTAAGAATGGGTGAATAAAACAAAACAAAATTAAATTAAATTAAATTAAAAAATTAATTAAATGGAGCTAAAAGGAGCTAACCAAAACAAATCAATACAAACCAACCAAAATAAACCAAACCAAACTAAAACAACCAAAACAAATCAATACAAACCAACGAATCCAAACTAAAACAACCAACCAAAAAAACAAAACAAATATAAGCCAGACAAAAACAAAAAGCCATACTATAAAGTGTGCCTAAGCTATCAAAACAAAACAAATCAATTTAAACCAAATCAAGCAAAAACAAACAAACAAACCATACAAAAAATTTAACAAAACAAAACAAAAAGATGGTGGCAGACTACAACGTGTGACTAAGCTTTCAAAAAAAAAAAAAAAAACCCAACCAGAACTTATGGGCCCAGACTGGACTGTGCCTAAACTAGCCCTGTCTGGCACATCCCATCCAGCCGAACAGAACAATGGTGACAAGGGTGCAAATTGCAGCACCACATGCCACATGTAGGGCAAGATAAAAGAGAAGCAAAAAGAGGCTAAAATCACATCTACTCGTGGTGAGTGAGCACAGAGGGGTGAAAATGTGCGTGTTAGTATAGTGTGTGTCAGCACTAGGTGTGACGTGATGCCACCTGGCCCGGTCGCCGTCTCAGCATGGCATCTAGGATGTGAGCAAGCAGCTTGCTGTGGAGAGAGACTGAAAGAAATATAGAGAAGGTGATCAAACAACCCCGAGAAATGAGAGACCACATCATAAACCAGCAGACCATGCTCTTCCACACCGATGCACAACAAAGCAAACCTCACTGATCCTAAAACGTGATTTAGAGAAGTCAAGCCATCAAAATGGACCTGACATCAAAGATGGAGTGGCCTATCATTAGAATTAGTTTAGAGAAGATGATGTTCTTGTTGGACAAACCTGACCACTGATAGACCTGCTGAGCATCAGTACCTCTGCACAACACCTTCAAGCACGGTAACATTTGTGATGCGATCTAGGAAAACCCAACACATGGTGAAATTTTCCTTTTTTAGGTTTTGATAACATATAAAAGCCCTTAACATGTTCAAGCCCTTTCCAAAACTGCTTTTATTTTGTCCATAGCTTGAATGTAACAAAAGTTATGGCTATCTGAAGTTGGCTGATAGCTATGATTTTCCGGAATGGAATTTTGAGAAAAACAGGTTTAAAGTGAGATGGGTTTCACTTTCACTTCTACTTAACGATCGCGGTCTGTCAGGAGCGCTATACTGCATCATTACACAAACAGACTAACGTTACCCTGAAGAGGACAGTTTTCCGTTGTTTATCATGATAGGCATAGTCTCTGAACTTTTGATCACCCCTTGTATGTTTAGATGGCATGAACCTTGTAGTTTACATTTAGAAAAGCAAGCGCAGAGCACCTGTGCATATAACAGACTGTCATCGGACTCCTCCTCTTTAGTAGCCTAACTTCATCATCCGATCCTTCATCTCTGGATGTGAAATAGTCCATTATAATATCTTTTAGGGCAATATCACCAAGATTGCGCAGATTGAGACAAGCAAGATAGTCTAAGTGAGCAGCTTCAGACTGCGTTGTTTTCTTGCGCTCCGCCATCTCATGATATAAAAAAATAAATCAATTAAAAAAACTTTGCGTGCCGTAGTTTACACAGGACTGGCGGGAAATGTGCATTGATATACCTTTATTATATGTTACGTGGTTTATTTTGATAGGTTAACTGTTTTTGTGGTGTTAAAGGGGTCATATGATGCGATTGCAATTTTTCCTTTCTCTTTGGAGTGATACAAGCTCTTGGTGCATAAAGAAGATCTGTAAAGTTGCAAAGACTAAAGTCTCAAATCCAAAGAGATATTCTTTATAAAAGTTAAGAGTTAGCCACGCCTACCTAAAACGGCTCGTTCTAACACGCCCCCACAT
>NW_015646354.1:446825-453767 GCF_001515625.1 Sinocyclocheilus rhinocerous | reverse complement strand
TCGACGCGTTTCAGAAAGGCGGGCCATAGAGGAGAAACAATAATGTACAGTATGTGAAAAATAATGTGTTTTTTTAACCTTAAACCACATAAACACATTTCATTACACCAAATACACAAAATAATGTTCTTTTTAGCAGCATCATATGACCCCTTTAAGAGAAAACAACTCCGCAGCGTGTTCTTAACATGAGAGACAGACACAGTCTTTTCTGCTTGCTGCAATAATTCGATTTGAATTTGATGGCTCCAGCTATCAAAACAAACAAAAAACTTGGCTCTAGCTATCAAAACAAAACAAAAAAACATGGATCCAGCTATCAAAACACAACAAAAAAACATGGATGCAACTATCAAAACACAACAAAAAAACATGGATCCAGCTATCAAAACAAAACAAAAAAACATGGATCCAACTATCAAAACAAAACAAAAAAAACATGGATTCAGCTATCACAACAAAACAAAACAAAAAAACCTGTATAACACAACAAAAAAACATGGATCCAGCTATCAAAACAAAACAAAAAAACATGGATCCAACTATCAAAACAAAACAAAAAAAACATGGATTCAGCTATCACAACAAAACAAAACAAAACAACAAACCTGTATCCAGCTGTAAAAAAAAACCCCAAAAAAAACATGGATTGATCTATCAAAACAACAACAAAAAAACATAGATTCAGCTATCAAAAAAAAACATGTATCCAGCTATAAAAAAACATGTATCCAGCTATCAAAACAATGAAACGAAACAAAATACATAGATTCAGCTATAAAAAAAAACATGTATCCAGCTATCAAAAAAAAAACATGTATCCAGCTATCAAAACAATGAAACAAAACAAAAAACATGGATTCAGCTATAAAAAAAAAACATGTATCCCAAATAATCCAAGATCATGCCAAATCGTCAACAATCAAATCCAGCTAACGGAGTTAGCAACGTACGAAGAACGGGCCCCAGCTGTCAAAACAACAAAACATGGATTGATCTATCAAAACAACAACAAAAAAACATAGATTCAGCTATCAAAAAAAAATGTATCCAGCTATAAAAAAAACACGTATCCAGCTATCAAAACAATGAAACAAAACAAAATACATAGATTCAGCTATAAAAAAAAACATGTATCCAGCTATCAAAAAAAAAACATGTGGCTCCAGCTATCAAAAAAAAAAACATGTATCCAGCTATCAAAACTAAACAAAAGACATTGTTCCAGCTATCAAAACAAAAACAAAAAAAATGGCTCCAGCTATCAAAACAAAAAACTCAAATCAAAATAAAAACCACATGGGGCCAGAGTAAGTGTGCCTAAGCTATGAAAACAAATCAAACCAAAAAACAAAAACATAACAAAAAACATGGATTCAGCTATCAAAACAAAAACATGGCTCCAGCTATCAAAAAAAAAAAACATGTATCCAGCTATCAAAACTAAACAAAAGACATTGTTCCAGCTATCAAAACAATGAAACAAAACAAAAATCATGGATTCAGCTATCAAAAAAAAAAAAAAAACATGTATCCAGCTATCAAAAATAAACAAAAAAAATTGTTCCAGCTATCAAAACAATGAAACAAAACAAAAATCATGGATTCAGCTATCAAAAAAAAAAAAAAAACATGTATCCAGCTATCAAAAATAAACAAAAAAAATTGTTCCAGCTATCAAAACAATGAAACAAAACAAAAATCATGGATTCAGCTATCAAAAAAAAAAAAAAAACATGTATCCAGCTATCAAAAATAAACAAAAAAAATTGTTCCAGCTATCAAAACAATGAAACAAAACAAAAATCATGGATTGAGCTATCAAAACAATGAAACAAAACAAAAAACATGTATCCAGCTATCAAAATAAAACATGTATTCAGCTATCAAAACAATGAAACAAAACAAAAAACATGGATTCAGCTATCAAAACTAAACAAAAGACATTGTTCCAGCTATCAAAACAAAAACAAAAAAAATGGCTCCAGCTATCAAAACAAAAAACTCAAATCAAAATAAAAACCACATGGGGCCAGAGTAAGTGTGCCTAAGCTATGAAAACAAATCAAACCAAAAAACAAAAACAAAACAAAAAACATGGGTCCAGCTATCAAAACAACACAAAACAGCACTCAAGCCAAAACAAAACAAAACAAAGAAAACAAAATAAAAGATGTGGGGTCAGATTAAGAGTGCCTATGTTATGAAAACAAAACAAAAAAACTAAACAAAAAACATGGACCTTTCATTTAGAATTAAGTTTAAAGAAAATGTTTTTTGTTAGACAAACCTGACCACTGATACAACCGCTGAGCATCAGTACCTCTGCACAACACCGTCAAGCATGCTAACATTTAATCTCCCAACACCTCATTCATCTTACAACCCTTCAAATATCCAATCGATACCTTCTGGCCAAACATGCACTCTTAGGTCTACATGCAACCTACACAAAAGATATAATGTTGTAAATAAGCGCTAAAAGAAGGGCCGTCTGCCTCTCAAAGATCACATTGGAAAAGTCACATCAGACCAGACAAATGGCGGGTAAATCAATGCATTAGGAGCTCATCCTGACATACAGGTGCTTTGAAGTCAAATCCATTTGATGTACGCTTAAAGGGTCATGCTGTAGCGCCTTTGTTCCCAGTCAGGGTGCTATTCCCTCTTTCAAATCCCATCTAGGATCTTCCAAGGCCAAACTAAACCTGATTCCTTAAGCTATATTACACTTAAATAGTATTACAACTGTTTTTAGATACTACTATGGTTCAAAGTACTATAGTAATTCTATCAATATACCACAATACATGTGTGTGAGGGATAATATCATTAGCATTTGAAGGTTTTATGGCTGCATTCCATAACATGAGTGGTTTGAAGTTTTACTGTAATTCAAAACGTCATTTTAAACTATTAACCAATTATTAAATGTAATTAAATAACCATCAAGCTATCGCTACCTAATTTATGGTTTTAATAGGTTAGAAGGCAAATTGGAAGACAAACTATTGTGCGATTAAAATTTATTATTCACAATTTTGAGCTTGTGGTCAATGTTAATCAGCTAGCATTAAGCGTCTTAGCTCCTAATTAGAACTTAGCATTTATTAACATTTAGGTAGCTAGCTAATTAGTGCTCTTATATCAACACTCAGCTGTAATTGATATTTGTCCCTTGCGGTTTAATTATGCACCTTTGCTATAGTATGTGTAATGTTGCTTAATTCAATATCTAAATTAACTACAATACCCATTTTTCTAAATATATAAATAACCGGGCTTAAATAATGTGGGCATTATTACAAATTGGAAACTGACCTACTTGACTTAATCCATTATTCCTTAATATATGGAGATAAGAATGGCAACCAGTAGCACAAAGCTAGCAGAACAAAAACCCTGAAAGAGCTTTAGCAGCTGTGTTTCTGTGGAAAAACTAAGCTTATTTGTTCAAAATGCTGCTTTAAGCCACTGTAAGCTGCTGTACAGCTCCGTAAGAAGAGATCAAGCAAGACAAATGGAATATATACTGTAGATTTCATTTGTGTGTTGAATATTTTTTGCTAATAATTAAAACTGTCAGCAGTTTTAGCTTCAGCAATTAACCAACATATTTCACAAGGAAAATCGTTAATGCAAGTAAGAAATTAATGCAAGTAAGAAAGTTAAATTAAAGGTGAAAATTGTATATTTTACATGAATAAATAATTGAGCTCTGATAAATATATGAGCATCCAGTGATGTGCTGTATTTGCCCATTTACACACACAAAAACTACTTTATAATCAGTTTTTTTTTTCCAAATCCAAGTAAAAATATAAAAAACATCCTAAATACAAGCCATATTTTTCTTGGAAGACAAACTATTGTGCGATTAACATTTATTATTCACAATTTTGAGCTTGTGGTCAATGTTAATCAGCTAGCATTAAGCGTCTTAGCTCCTAATTAGAACTTAGCATTTATTAACATTTAGGTAGCTAGCTAATTAGTGCTCTTATATCAACACTCAGCTGTAATTGATATTTGTCCCTTGCGGTTTAATTATGCACCTTTGCTATAGTATGTGTAATGTTGCTTAATTCAATATCTAAATTAACTACAATACCCATTTTTCTAAATAAATAAATAACCGGGCTTAAATAATGTGGGCATTATTACAAATTGGAAACTGACCTACTTGACTTAATCCATTATTCCTTAATATATGGAGATAAGAATGGCAACCAGTAGCACAAAGCTAGCAGAACAAAAACCCTGAAAGAGCTTTAGCAGCTGTGTTTCTGTGGAAAAACTAAGCTTATTTGTTCAAAATGCTGCTTTAAGCCACTGTAAGCTGCTGTACAGCTCCGTAAGAAGAGATCAAGCAAGACAAATGGAATATATACTGTAGATTTCATTTGTGTGTTGAATATTTTTTGCTAATAAAAAAAACTGTCAGCAGTTTTAGCTTCAGCAATTAACCAACATATTTCACAAGGAAAATCGTTAATGCAAGTAAGAAATTAATGCAAGTAAGAAAGTTAAATTAAAGGTGAAAATTGTATATTTTATATGAATAAATAATTGATAAATATATGAGCATCCAGTGATGTGCTGTATTTGCCAATTTACACACACAAAAACTACTTTATAATCAGTTTTTTTTTTCCAAATCCAAGTAAAAATATAAAAAAACATCCTAAATACAAGCCATATTTTTCATGCTTTAAGCATAAACATCACTAAACTTATTTATTTATAATTTTTTTATATAAAATTTCCCAATGGGGAATGAACATATTAATTTAAATATACATTTATTAAACATATTTATATATTTTTTGAGGTAATTCTATTATATGGGCAATATTAGCAAAAAAAGTACTATATAGAAATTACTGGTCACAAGTTTGGGGTCAGTAAATTTTTTTATATGTTTTTAAAGTCTCTTCTGCTCACCAAAGCTGTAAAATAATCAAATACCAAATACAGAAATATTGTGAAATAGAATTAAAATAGAATTATATATAGTTAAAATGCAATTTATTCCTGTGACGGCAAAGCTGAATTTTTTGACAGTCACAGTCACAATATTTCTAATAATTTTCACGTTTAAAAGTCACATATAATATTTGTTGGCAAATGCTTACATTACAAAGGAAACCACACAACAGAAACTAAATGTGAATAAATGGCTTCTCATAGAATGGATACACTGACATGAACAAAATTGAACTAATTAATTAATTTGAATTATTTGTACGACAATTAATCGTAAACCAAAATTTCATGACCATAACAGTCCTATAAACAAACTGAGCGCATTCATTCAGCACAACTGACAGAAAAGCACTTGAGGTTATGTGTGCGAGGAGGACCCCAGTAAAGCACGGTCAGCGCGAGCGACCTGGCGAAAAAACTGGCCCGTAATAAATTCTTCCTTCATCGCCCTGCCATCCCGCATTCACTTGGCTTTTATTGCCGTCGCAAGGTCATACGGGGCGGCGCAGAGTTAATGAAAGATGATAAAACAATAGTCTCGCTCTCCCCATGCCTCATGTGTGTTTAGAGAACAGATTGTGCTCTGGCTCCAGCTCACCACGCTGATATCTATGTCCGTATGGAGGAAGGTGTGGGAAGCCTTTGCATTTGCAGCATCAGATCCGGATTAGCACAGACGCTGGTGTTGATGTGCTTGTCATATGCTTCATCACACAGTGACAAATGGTCTTATTATAAAACAGAGGCTTCGCAAACGCACTGTGACCAGACAGGAGCCAGGTGAACACATACACAACCATACAGAGCCTTCATATCTTCATATACTCAACATAAACAAGTAGGACTTGCACTAAACTGAACCACTAGGGGGTGAACACTAAAAAATGTAATGTACGTAGGATTTAGCTTGAAACTATTTTTTACTCAGAAATTGCTAGCAAGAAACAGCAAGTAACTCATTGAATTAAATGTGAAATTTTGAAGTAGAAAGCCTGAAATAGTATTTTATTGTAAACCTATACCAATAATCTTTGAAAAATCATCTTTTACAGTGTAAACAGAGTGATTCTTGCATTGCATGTACAGTACATTATTTTTTATTGTTGTAATATGGACATCTTTGGTCATTTGTTTTTGTTTAGCTGTTTGTTTAGCATTCTTTTCAATGAGTCTCGCCATTTTAAGCCGTTATCAAGTTCAAAATGGTTAAGCATCTCATTCAGTGCGTCATTGTCAGATAAAATAAAGAACCAATCAGATGAAGCGAAAAGCAGGGTGGCCATCTTGAGCGTTTTGTTTACCGTAGCAACTGAATTGTTTGAATAGTCTTCTACAACATCAGTAGAAATTCCAACGTTCTACTTTATAGGTTTCTAGGTATGCGCGTAGGTACGTAGTAGGGCTGCACGATAAATCGCATGCGATATTTAACGCGCATCTTATCAGTAAAGCCGGTTCTGTAATCAGCGGTAAATCTCCATCACCTGGGTGCTTTCACATTGAGCAGCATTAACTACACAGAGCCGTTGTTCACTGACGAGCTGCGCAAAAAATCGCGCGAATATGAACGTGGTTTTGCGCAGCTCGTCAGTGAACAACGGCTCTGTGTAGTTAATGCTGCTCAATATGAAAGCACGCAGGTGAAGGAGATTTACCGCTGATTACAGAACTGGCTTTCTGACAAGATGCGCGTTAAATATCGCATGCGATTTATCGTGCAGCCCTAGTATGTAGTGTTTCTTTACAATGTGATATTGCCAACTTCTGGCTTGGCAGGAATAATACAGCATTTTAAGCTGTTTTCGTGAATCTGTGTGAACAGTAGGGCTGCACGATAAATCAAAATGAAATCGCGATTAGGCAGAAGCTGCGATTGTCATGCGTATCTTTCAGTGAAGCACTGTTCTGTGATCAGTAGTAAATCTCCATCCAAAGGCCAGAGGGCGCTCTCGCGCT
>NW_015646354.1:431379-441871 GCF_001515625.1 Sinocyclocheilus rhinocerous | reverse complement strand
AATCCAGGAAATGCCTATCGCTGCAGCTGAATAAACAGAAGATTCAACTGCTTTCATTGATTCAACGTGACTAATAAACACAGGACTATGACAATTTATGATATATCTGAGTTCTTAATATAATTATTATTATAATTTTCATTATAATAAAGTATATAATAATGCAATACTAATTGACATAGCCTTTATCACTGCTTAGAATACTATGAAATATGTTGCGTGCCTTATTCTGTGTAAGAAGCCATATAATCTCACAGAAGGATTTATTTCAAACACTCGACTGACGTTATGAAGTGAGTTTGGAGTAAAACATGTTATTAAATGTAGTATTTTCACATGCTTTCAGATGGAGCAGTATTTACTACACAAAAAAAAATTTTGCACAGCTTATCAGTGAACTACGGATCTGTGTAGTAAATGCTGCTCCATCTGAAAGTGGGTGATGGAGATTTACTACTAATCACAGAACCAGCTTTACTGACAAGATGTGCACAATCGCATTCGATTAATCGTGCAGCCCTAGTGAACAGGGATCGTTTTGACAATGTTGTCGTATGTACATGAACTTTTCAAGAACAAAAAGGATGAACTTTTCTGTTTTCAATACAATCATTGCTGTGCAAACATACCCTGAATCACTAAGTCAAACTATTTGCTTGTTTTAACCTTTTTTTTTTTTAACAGAGGAACTACATTACCCACAATCCTAAGGAGAAATCCACCAATCAGAGAAGTCGCTGTTATCATGGAAACCAAACAAGCAGCAAAAATCATTGGCCACTCCCATGAAACACTGTGAATGACAATTTAGTCTCATTTCAACCATAAACTATGTATATATCTGAAGATTTTGCAATACATTTAAAATATGTTGTTTTATTGCTGATATAAATCAACAACTTTATATTGTACACAATAATCCTTTGTATATTTTTTATCATAATAATATTTTGCTTCAAAAGTGGCTCCCAATATTTTGGAAGTGACAACCACATGTAAATTGTGTTGATTTAAATTTTAAATTAAATTAAAATCTAAATTATTGTTACTTACACTTACATATTACATTACTCACTCCTGAAACTGACATAGTGATGCTTTGACTTTTAATATTTATTAAATATTTTCTTAATTTTTCTGTTTTCATTTTAACTTAAGTCATTTTAATAATTTTTCCATTCCAGGCTCATTTGAAATACATGCCTCTAAATACATTTCAGCAGCACCATTGTTATGTACCTTGCTGCATGTTTCGCGGCAGTTTCTAAGTGAAACGTCCAGTGAATGGCGCTAATACGCTGGTTCAATATGTGACCCTGGCACGTTTTTTTTGTTACGTTGATATAGGCACGTATTGCTGTGTTTGTATTACATTGCTTCAGGTACGTATTGCGGTGGTTCATAATTCAAATATTCAAGGAGTGTCGCTAAAATTGAATGCTCTATCGTGTTGGAAATATCCCCTACACCAAACCCAACCCTAAACCTACCCGAATAGTGTTAACAAAAGCAAAAGTGATATAAAAACGCATTTGTTGATGCAGCCGTGCCATTTTAACTTCCTTATGCGGATTTGAGCTGTTTTATCGAAACGTAGTTTCATGGGGTTCGTACCGGAGCTCTTCACCACCTAAGTGCAACGCCGTATCGCGTGAACTGCTGATTAAACCTACTGAGTTAGAAAACTCATGCATATGAATCTGGATATGTGACGCTAACCTTCAAATAAATCAGTTTTCAAATGTCGCAGCATGTTAAAATTGTTTTGAATTCATAACATAACATTCCTCAAGTAATTATGCAAAAATAGGCTTTATTAATCGAAACTGTGGACCTGCAAATCATACTTTGTGTGAAAAGGAATAAAAGTTGTGGAAGTTTTACTGCCTCTAGTGTTCATTTCAACTGGAAACTGCAGCGATTCGTATGTATAAGTACGTTTTTTGAGTTTTGCAGAAATGCAGGTAGAGGCACGTATTTCCAATGAGCCCATGTAAAAATTTTCAGTCTGTTTTGTCATTTTTACGCTTTGAAATGTTTATATAAATTATTACGGTTCAGTTTTAATTTAAGTTTGAGTTATTTTAGTACTTCAACTTAAACAAAATGAAAATAAGAAAAGCTGTTTTGACAACTAGCTGAACAAATATTTTATTTACCTTGCATATTATTATTTATTTGAGTTTATTTTCTGGTAGAGGTCAGATTCCAAAACTGATAGCTCTCAAGATCCATTAATCAAGTGAATCAGATACTTAAAGCAAACAAATTACCTATGAGAGATCTTTTAAGTACATACATTATAGTATTAACATCTTTATGTTAAAAAAGTTTCCTTTTACATTCTGTTACCTGTCCGTGTCTGAATGCAAAATCTAGCACAATAAAGCCAATTAAAAGTTTATTTTCCACCACACCAGCCATTCTCTCTGAGAGTAGGGTTTAGATTCTTTTTATATCAGTTTATCGTGTTCCATCTTCATAGATGATTTAATTTCCTGCGTTGAAAATAAATAAATAGCATTCATACCCAAATGACTTGCTTAATGGAATGCTTAATGACATTTCTCTTGGAATCCGGCATGTATTTCAGCCTCAGTGACGTGGGAAGGAAGCCAAAACAACAAAGAGACTTTGATTGCTATGTACGGTCTAGAATTACAAACATCAGAACATTGTCAAACAGCCAGACATTCAGCGCTCTAGATGTGTGATTTTCTCAAGCTGGTTTGTTCTGTTCTGTAAGGCTGAGTAACATAACCACCCAGGAAGATCCTTGGTGTATCAAATCCAGCCCCATTCATATGAAAGTGAAAGACATGAGCCCATCTCTCTAGAGAGCAGCATTGAGAGCGGTGGCAGCATCTTGTTTTGTCTCTCTCACTGACACATCACACCAAAGTCCAGCGAATCTGTCCATGTGTGCCAGTTGGCTTTTAGCCAGAGTGACTCTCCGTTACGGGGTTACAAGACAAATGGCCCCTTAACACCGCTAGCCATCTGAGGTGACCCAACTCGTCCATTATGATCCAGTACTCGAGAACACAAAGAGCCTTTATTGAGTGGTCACAGTAATCGCTCTGTATGGATTCAAAGTCAAAGAAAACAAATACAGCAATATGATCATTTGGAACAAAGTAACTGAATTCTGAATAATTACTGAATTTACAATACAAAACATACAACAAGACCAGTGTACACCAATTTTTAGAGAACAAATGACTCTTTCGACTAGTTACTTTTTAGGTGAATCAAAAAACAACGCACGGTTAGTGTAGTCCAGTTCCCAAACAAATGACTCTTCTTAAAGACTCAAAAACATACAGCGTGACTAGAATAGTCTGATTCCCAAACAAATTAATCGGTTTCTTTTTAAGTGAATCAAAAACAAAGAATGGCTGTTGTAGAAATTTTTCTTGAACTAATGACTCAAAAACATACAGTACAGAGTGACCAGTTTAATCCAATTCCCAAATGATCGACTCTTAAGAGCAGACTCTTTTTAAGTGAACCAAAAACCAAGCATGGCTAGTGTCGTCCAATTTTCAAACAAGTGACTCTTATGAATTGGTTTGAAAGTGAATCAACACATTGCAAGCACTGTTGTCTAAACTTGACTCTTACAATCAGTGTAGTCCAATTCCCTAACAAACAACTCTTGACAAATGAAAAGACAGTTTGAGTGAATCGAAACAATATGAATACATCACGTATATGAGCAAAGGCAAAATATATGTATATGGAAATCAATATATGAAACTGCAAAAGTACTTTGAATTTGATGTTTGGCAAGTGCTAATTTTGGATGTAGAGTACATATAAATGTTTTATATATCAACCCTCTACATTGCGAGTAAATCACTCGCATATGCGACTAAATCTTCACTCTGGCGACTAAATGATGTCTAATATTAGCCAATGGCTAATAAATTCTCAGATTTTACTCGCCAGTGTGTGAGTTGGAGGCCAAGTATAAGTTTAGCGCAGATATATTTTCACTCGCCGAACACTCTCTGACTGAGCGCATCAGAGTTTCACTCTCCGCCAAGCGATCTCTGCTGTTTTTCAGTTCATCTGAATGGATGTGCAACGCACATGTATTTAACATGTATTTAACCTGTATGTAAACTCTAATGTGAAGCGCACGACTCGCCGTCGCTTTGTTTCACAAACACACACAGCGAGAGAGGGAGAGAGAGAATTCACGCGCTACCTATGCGCGCTACATGTAAACGATATTATTTGTTGTATTTTGCTGTCAAAATAACGGAGTTCCTTTGGAATTCTTCAGCTTTTAAGAAATGCCGGGTTTTCCGGTAGTGGGCGGAACTAATGCGCAAACAGCAATCTCATTGGCTGGCGCTCACCTATTATCGTCCCTGTTTTGATTTCAGCAAATCAGTTCGAGCGAACGCACACAACCTGATTAATATTCATGAATCCAGTAGCTCATTAATCCTTGGTGCATTTTATATTGTTCTTATTAGTAGAATTCGTATCATTATGCCCGTGACGTCTCGCCCATCTATTGGTCTGATTACACACGAGGTTCAGAGCCGGTCACACTGAAGGGCGTTCCCGAAGCGTCCTCCGACGCAGCATCTCGTTCCCTCGAGGAACCATGGTTACATAAGTAACCTGAGACGGTTTTACTCATTGTGATGGATGATTAAGGGAATTTGGCCTTTGTTTTCCCTCATTTTTATATTCCTGTGAAACAGGAAGCAATGGCTGGATAATTTCATGTTCATAATCACCCTGGTGAGCTACAAATTACAAATATGAATGGGAATATACTTCAGAGATATTTTACTCATAAGAATTTCTAAGGGTACCATTAATTGTGGCCAACATGTATTAGAGAAAAACATTTATTTCATAATGAGATTCCCCCCCCCATTTGAAATTCTTATTTTTAAATGGAAGGTTCGATTTTTGTAAATTTTTAAAATAAAAGATCAATAGGATTAACGATGCAGATTTATTTTCACAGCCTTTTTTGATCATATTTACCAAGGGTACCAACAATTCTGACCATGACTGTGTGTGTATATATATATATATATATATATATATCAGTCTGGCGAGTAAGCTAAAAAAATTACTAGCCAATGGCGATTCAATTGCCAAGGTGTCCGTAGAGGGTTGTATATGCATATTAATATTTCTATATTATACTGAATATATACAAATAAGTTTTTTCATTGTATAACAGGTACAACAGCAAGTAAGTTTCAGCCTTTTTGACTCTAAATGAGAGAAGACAGACAAACTGGTAAAACTACTGTGACAAACTGCCATTAAGTTCACACTGCATCTCTCTCAAACTCAAAGTGTATGTGCATGAGTGTTGAGGCGTCACACACTTGAAGCATGAGGTATTTCTTTAGGATGAAGTGCGTTTCAATAATAAGGATCAATGTAAATGCTCTGGGATGCATCACAATGAAACGTTCCTCCTCAGCGGACTGACGCTAAGAGCTACAAATCTCATTCATCCACAGTATGAGTCAGTAACTTCTGGACTGTCTTTAAAGCCTGCAAACAAAGTATGAGCCAGATCTCATACAATGATGCTAGCATGTAGCAAAACATTAGCAGTGAAGAGTTCTTCAAACACAGCAAACACTATCAGGACATAATCAGCCTCAGATCAGATAAAACCTATAGGAGTCCAAGCCGTTATTGCTGTTTTGACATCGCAAGGCAGTTGGCAGCATGTGTGCGCAGGAGGACGTCCAAGAACTGTGACATAACAGCTCAGGCGAACTGGAGAAGAGGATTAGCTAATCGCTAACAATTAAAGGCGTTTAGCTGGCATGCTAAGGTAGGGTGACCATACGTCCTCTTTTCCCCTGACATGTCCTCTTTTTGGACCTAAAAAAATGCGTCCGGCCGAGATTTCAAAATCGCTCAAAATGTCCGGAATTCGGCTTTTGCTTTCTAGTCACCATTCATTGTGTGCCTTTTTGTATTAAAGCCCTGCACACTGTTTTCTTAATCTTGCTCCCGCTGAATTTCTGACCATTACTGTGTGCTCCTGCAAACATTATAATATTGCATATAATTTTCACGCATCAGGGAGCCGCTATCAATATGCGGAGTATTTAAAGGGATACTCCACCCCAAAATGAAAATTTAGTCATTAATCACTTGCCCCCATGTCGTTCCAAACCCGTAAAAGCTTCGTTCGTCTTCGGAACACAATTTAAGATATTCTGGATGAAAACTGGGAGGCTTGTGACTGTCCCATTGACTGCCAAGTAAATAACACTGTCAAGGCCCAGAAAAGTATGAAAGACATCGTCAAAATAGTCCATCTGCCATCAGTGGTTCAATTTGAATTTCATGAAGCAACGAGAATACTTTTTGTACGCAAAGAAAACAAAAATAACAACTTTATTCAACAATTCGTCTCCTCAGCGTCACCGTAGCGCCATTTTGGAGAGTTTCCACTGAAAGCAAACTGCGTATGCTGTTCTGTGTCAGCCGCACCACACGGATACGCTGTTTTCGTTCAAATCAAAGCATAAATAAACGTAGAAAACGTATCCGTGTGGTGCGGCTGACAAAATTTTCATTTTGGGGTGGAGTAACCCTTTAAATCACTTTGGATGCAGCTCGTGTTGGATGCAGGGTTGCCAAATCCATTTTTTGCACAGAATTGGGCTGATTTTAAACTGTTGCAGCAGGTAGATTTTCTCCCCTGGGTAAAAAGTTTGAAATATTGTATAAATTACATTTGACTGAAATGCTTGTATTGAAACATTTTGCATTCTACCTATGATAAAACTGTGGTAGATGTTAAGTTTTGTGAAGGACGGCCACTGGTAGGAAACCTTTTAGCTGGGTTTATGATCAATCTGCATAACGGTGACTGTAAAATAGTTATTTTAGGTATGGAAATTACATATTTTGAGTTTTGATATTTGGGATATGGTCATTGCGCTACTAAGGGAGCTAATTTAACCCCCTCAAACCCAACAATAACCCAACCATCAAACCCCACCCCCTTTATTAAGGCTTATTTTCACATGATTTCTTGCCGAATACTGTTACGACCCCGAAACACAAACTAATACAAAACTGCAAACTTGTCGACGTCGATGGCCTCGTGGGCAGCGCGCCGACATACAGCGCTTTGTGGGCAGTGCGCCGACATATAGTGCAGTTGCGCTTTGGGCGTCCCGAGTTCGTGTCCCGGCTCACGGACCTTTCCCGATCCCATCCCCCTCTCTCTCACCCACTTCACTTCCTGTCAACCTATACTGTCCTATCTAAATAAAGGCATAAAACGCCATAAATAAAAAACCTTTAAAAAAAAACTGCAAACTTGCTCGGTCGCAAACTGCAAACTGCAACTGCAAACTTCCTGTCGACCTATACTGTCCTATCTAAATAAAGGCATAAAACGCCATAAATAAAAAACCTTAAAAAAAAAACTGCAAACTTGCTCGGTAGCGCACCTGGTACAGAAACACTTGGGTATGTGTCCCGTGAAACAAGAGTCATGATAAAAGAGCTCAAAGTCTTGCAGAAGCAAGATAAAATGACATGGTTCCATCAGCAAATGCTTTTTATATCATGAATATTTTTAAATTGTATTTTATATATTGTAGAATTTTGCTTTATACTTGGTATGATCACTCTTTCAAAATACTTAAGAGACAGGGAGAAAGAGAAAGAAGTAGTATATCCACTTCAAAAAATAAATAAAAAATTCATGCTTGAACACAGAAAATATTATTCATTGGTTTTGATCTTGAGGTCCAGATGGTCCATTAAATTAGCAAAACCCTCCCAACACTCCTGAGGGTAAAAAACACCTCCTTCATTTTTGGGTTACAGACGCCTTACAAAAATCTATTAAATCGACCAGTTAAAGGTTAACGGCCGCAAAGAGCCTATGGCCTTAATAATGTATATATCGCTACAAACATATATTACTGCTGATGAATAATAAATGGATGCAAGTCCTGCTCTTCACCCACATCTCTGAATGTTCTTCTTAACACAGTGGGGAACCGAGGTCAGCACTTTTGGTAGCTTGACATAAACGGGCAGCAATCCAACCATCCTGATCTTGGATACTTCTCATAAAGAGTTTTATTGATAGCTTATCCACACTCCTACTCTGACCAACACACAGGCAAGTGTGGGACCACCATGTGATAATTTGACCTGTTCCTGCATGCCTCTCACAGTCCCACCGGATGGGCATGAGACCGGGGACCCAAGAGAGGCAACGAAAGATATCTC
This sequence comes from Sinocyclocheilus rhinocerous, assembly GCF_001515625.1. NCBI lineage: Eukaryota > Metazoa > Chordata > Actinopteri > Cypriniformes > Cyprinidae > Sinocyclocheilus > Sinocyclocheilus rhinocerous. The sequence continues at coordinate 433,612 of NW_015646354.1, read as the reverse complement.
CAGACTGGTGTCCTCCATCCACTTAGAGCTGAGAGCTTAAACCTGTGGGGCTGACAGCCGGGAGAATCGGACTCAAGCGCTGTCACTTCCTGTGATTAACCACCGCTGAGTCAGAGGGGCCGCTCAGCGCCGAGCAGCCAGCATCTCTAATTCAAGGATAACTCTGGGAAATGAACAAACGCGGTAATAAAGCACTGACCCTTCTCCCAGCATGCACTATATCTGGCAACGGCTCAAGGGTGACATGATGCTCATTTCCCTTTTGTCTGGATCTGTTCAGGAAGTGAAAAAAATAGGTCAAAATGTAAGTCATATGGACAGCAATACTGTATTACTGTATTTCAATAATATTTATATACTATTTTTCACATTTTAAATTAGCTTTTATATTTTCAATTTTCACTTTATTTTAGTTTACTTTTTAATAATTGTATGTGCTTTTGTCATTTCTCTTTTCTTTTCTTTTTTTATTACTATTTATGGTGAATTTATTTTTATGTGAGTTCTAGTTTGTTTATTTTTCCGGTTTGCAATTTTAGTGCTTAAACTTAATTTTTTTTATCTTATTTATATACACTCACCGGCCACTTTATTAGGTACACCTGTTCAATTGCTTGGTAACACAAATTGCTAATCAGCCAATCACATGGCAGCAACTCAATGCATTTAGGCATCTAGATGTGGTGAAGACGACTTGCTGAAGTTCAAACCGAGCATCAGAATGCATTTGACACCACTGAATGATTCAATCAAATTTGTTGTTGAAAATTGTATATTCCGTACAAAGACTGCATTTCTAACAACTTGGCACTTGCGTTTTGAACTACATTTTTCCCTGGACATCCTCATTTGTCACCGTTTACTATCTCTGTCTGTTGTCAAGGCTACGAATAAGTTTAAACCAAATGGGTTTTCATTTCTTTTTCAGCAGAGAGAATCTACATTGGATCATTTTAAAATTATCCATTGTAGTAGGAAATATGGCTTTTGTCACGCTGTGCAGGTAAAATATTCTCTTTATAGAGGTCGCTTCATTTACAGAGGCTGCCACAACTGAATCAGGCCATGCACACAGCATCCATTGTAACCTAGTTTCAGAGATATAATCCACGTAAACTGCACTCTTCCCACTGGGAGATGATGGGAAAAGACAAATAGCTGCCCTATGGTTAGAGCCGTGTGTGAGCCAGCGGTCTGTGCGAAAAAGTCTCTTTACACGAGGGAAAGTCAACACAAAACTCATTTTACTTTGATAATGTGTTGTATTTACATCATTTACTCACCCTCATGTCTTTCCAAACCTGTATGATATGTTTTTCTGTTGCAGAACACAGAAGAAAATGAAGAATTTTCAATACAATGATAGTCAATGGGGTCCAAAAGCTTCAAGCTACAAAGGGGACATAAATGTAGGTCTTCTGAAGACTAAACAGAGCTAAATTTAAGCAGTTATTCACTCTTCAATCAAAACGAATCATTGATCAACTCATGCATATAGCAGTCCAAATCAAATATGGCACCACAACAATGACATCAAACCTCATTGGTGCATGTGTCATGATGTTACGTCACATGACACACAAAAACCAATCAGGTTTGATGTTAATGATGTGTACTTCACCTTTAGTATGTCCTTTTCGGAGCTTGTAATTTTTGGACCCCATTGACTTCCATTATTTGGAAAAAAAAACCCAGCTGAAACATTCTTCAAATATCCTCTTATATCATCCGCAGAAGAAAAACAATCATATGAGTTTGGGACACATGTTGAGGGTGAATAATCAGAATTTTATTTTTGGGTGAACTACCCCTCAATAAACAGGTTTTCCGGGTGGAGTTTGATGATAACAACCTACAGCCAGCAAGTGTAAGCTGAAGTCCCTAAAACATACAGTTCGCTGGAGAACCGCTGAGTGGGTTTATGTCAGATCCGGCCTTGAGGCCTGAATACACAAAGGCTGTCAAAGGAAAAGAATAAGGAGACAGATCCATTCTCTTATGCTTCTCCTGGGCAGCCTCATTAGTATCTGCCCTGCCACTGAGTGCATGCAGCGGAGGAGATAGGCGTTGTCCAGGGAACAGATGAACGGTGAGAGATACAGACTGACATTTGCAAGAGAGAAAAGGCAGGATTAGTGCGATGGGAATAGAGCCAGAGAGAGATTAAACCGACATGGGCGCATGGGGTTGGGGAGGGAGGTATTTTAGCTAGTTGGCTTCGAGTCAGGTCAGC